>NW_022196898.1:31457235-31458934 GCF_008632895.1 Mastomys coucha
GAGAGAGAGAGAGAGAAGGGGGGAGAAAGGAGAGAGAGAAACAGAGGAAGACAGAGACAGAGACAATAAATGTAAGTGAACATCTAGGAAGGGGGCTAGCAACCTTCAGAGTCTGGAATGTGGGCTACTTTTCTTCTGCCTTGTTCAAATTTCTGTTGAAAGGATTTTAGGATAGACTAATATCCTGTTGAAATATTGTTCAAAGTAATTGTTCAAGAATTATAATGCTGCTGGGCAGTGGTGGCCCATGCCTTTAATCCCAGTACTTGGGAGGCAGAGGCTGGAAGATTTTTGAGTTCAAGGCCAGCCTGGTCTACAGAGTGAGTTCCAGAACAGCCAGGGCTACACAGAGAAACCTTGTCTCAGAAAAAGAAAAAGAAAAAAAGGAAAAGAAAAGAATTACAATGTTTATAGCTCTGTGGTAGAGCACTTGCCCAGCATGTTTGATAGCCCAGGTTTGGATCCCTATTACCTCAATAAGCAAGCAAGCAAGCAAATTAATAAATCCATTATTTGGATGTAACTTTTTATATAGGAACACATGTTTCAAACACTTGGTTTTTACTAAGTTGTCGTACAAAGCAAAAAAGAAAAAAACTATCAAATTTTAAAGTAATTAAAACTATTTCAGAAAAGCCTATAGGAACACATGGGCCATGTTGATCACACTTCAGAGATCCCAGATATGGTTGAAACTCTCCTTGCATCGTTATCTTCTGGTACCTAGATCCTTGCATTGTAGAAGTAAATAGGTGGAATGCAAACCATACTGACACTGTCACTGGCTGCTTCGCTGAAGGGTAAGTGTGAAAAGATAATGAGACAGGCTTGATTTATGTGAGGACAAAGAAAGAGTGAATCAAGAATTCTATCTCAGAATAGCCATTAGGAAGAGCGGTTTCGGGTCAGACAAACTGACTCGTTTCTCAACCACTCTATTTTCTTGCTGCCAGACACATTTGTTTTTCCCTTACAAAGATGCTGTCTCCATATGTGCACTTGGGACAATACGATTTCACAGATTTTTTTTTTTAAGACTTTGACTTGAAGAGTCAAAGGAAATGAAATTACCAAGGCTACCCTGCTTCTCAAAGAAGCTGTTACTTTAGGGCATCCATGGGACCGCTTGGGTTTGTTATCTAGCAAGACTCAATAAGACGAATCGACTTAGAGAAAAATGAGAGGTGATACAGAACCCAGAGGTAGGATGGGCTTGAGAGAGATTTCACCGAAGATAGACAATAGTTCAGGGTGGGGGTGTGAATGGAACAAAGGAAATCTTCTTGCCTTTGTCAGTGTTCCTTCACTTAATGCTAATGTAGTGGTTTGACTGAGAAAGATAAATGTGACAGGGTAATTAATAAAGGGCACAGTTTTGCCTTGGCTCCCAGTTCTGGGAGTTCCAGTATGGCACCAGTTTAGCTCGGTTTCTGTGAAGGCTTCCCAGCAAGACAGAGGCAAGGTGATAGATGTGCAAGAGACACAGGAAAGGAAGCTGGAAATTGAGCCATGGAAGCCAAAAGCCACTCCTAGTAGCCTGGCTCTCCCAGGAACCAGCCCAGTCCCTGAACAGTAGGAGCTTCATAAAGAAAGAAATGAATCTTTTTGGATGGCCCAGCCACCTTTGACCGGTTCCATAGCCTCCCATCTAGTTAAACTAGGGACCAAGACCTACATGTGATTTTTTGGGGGGAACGGG
>NW_022196898.1:31458944-31463636 GCF_008632895.1 Mastomys coucha
GAGACAACCGTACTCAGCCATGGCAAAGTTTAAATGAGATCATAGCCAGTTTTTGGCTACACTTATACCTCAGGCTATAATGTGTGAGGTAGTCAAAAGATGCTGGGAGTTTCTGATCAGGAAAATGAATTCTGCGGCTCAGAAGAAACACGATGTGTATAGAAATTACTTGTCCTCGTAGAACTCTCTAGTCACTCTTACTCAAAGGCAGGATATTAAGATATATTATTAGGAAAATCATATTCTAAATTTTACATTGTTCTAATTGCTTCATGCTTTTCAGTCACTAGGCAATGGAAAGTGATGTGTCAGGAAAATGTCACTTAGTTAATGAAGGTTTTTGAGGAGAGAGAGACAGAGAGACAGAAAGAAGAGTGCAAGAGAGGGAGGAGGGGGAGAAGAGATTGATCAGAAGTGTCAAAGCTTTGTTATGAGTATTATTCAGGAATGTGTGGAGCTGTATCTAGTGTGATTTGGCACTAGAGTTTAGCAATTCAGGGCATGAAGCGGCCAAAGTTTCGAGACAGTCCTGCAAACCACACATTTCATCCAGCAGCTGCCACCCACCCTGACCCACACAGCTTTCATGAGGCTAGGTTGAGAATAGACTATGACTCATTACTCATTACTAACATCCACAGCAGGGCTCACACTCAGTGAAGCAGAACTAGTTTTGAATTTATAAACCATTGCCTTGCACAAGGGCCAGGATAAATTTTGATATACTTATCTAAGATGAGAATTAAATGAAGATGTGTAATAGGGAGATGATGGGCGGATGGTTGCCTTACGTATTACTGAATAAGGATGGCTAGAGTCATATATATCTGTAAGTACCATCATTTTACGAAGCAAAAGAAAAGAAGTGAGAGCAGACTCCTTTTCAGATGACTGAGTTTTGGGTAAAGAGAAAGATTTTTTTTTTAATAATCAAAGTTATTAGCCAGAGATCTAGATTCTGATAACTGTAAACATCTCAAGCACTGTTAAGGCACATGGCATATCATTTTTAATTCCCTATATGAGAAGTGACTGATACAAAACTGCTCCTCTATCTTCCTGCTATACAACTTTCTATTGGAAGGTAAATATTATTTATGATTATCTGTTTATTATTCTATGAATTTATTTTTTAAGAATATGATATGCACTGTACTGTGCTAGTTATAAGAAATGCAATTACAAGCTGTAGTTTCTGGATGGAAAGTTATTTCTATTCTGGGTGAACTGAGGTGTTGAGAAGATCTGTATATGAAAGTGGAAAAAAGCCATAAATATGAGAGCAAAATAAGTGCTGTAAAAAGTGTTATAGAATGTCAACAATTCAGTGAGCCCATTGTGGCTAAGGTTAGAGGAGTGAGTGGCTAGGCTGAGAGAAACTTCTAGAAAAGGACCTATATGGTGTGTGAACAGAAAGGTTAAGGAAGGCATGGAGCTTATTAAAATTTCAAGGGGAGAGTAATTTTAGATTCCAGGGATTGAGGTGTTAGATCATTCAAAACACTTTGAGCTGTGAGTAATTAAATGACTAAATGGAGCTTAAAAATAAGGGACTTTTTCACATGGCAAGCAATGAAATGTAAGATATAGCCAGGTTTAGTTAACCCAGCTGTTAAAAGCTTATTGTGGTCCATACAGATTCTTTCGTCCTTTAATTTTGCCCTATTCAAGACATTCCGTATCCAATAAATTGATCTATTTACTCCTTGAAGCAGGAGTCACCTTGCTTAAATACAAGTCTCCAGGAGACATGGGTGATAAAATGTGAGGTGGGTTGGAGTGGTAAAGGTGAACTCTCCATTGGTGCCTGAAGTATGAACCAAGATCAAAACGCTTCCTTGTTGAATCCATGCTGTGGGATTGAGAAGATGATAATAGGAGGTGCTCTTTAAAATCTCAATGGCAGCCAGGTCATATCACCCATTTAAACTTTATCTTCCAAGGTAATATAGCAGTTGATGGGTTTCAACAGCAGATGGAGTGATGAAATTTAATTCTCATGAAAATATTATAGCAAACTAAGGTTTATGCTCTGAAGTGGGCAAGGTTGGAAGCCTAGGTGCAGTTCCAAAGGAGTTATGGAGCTTCTGATCAAATAGGAACTGGAGCAATGGGATAGGCTTTTTGAACAGAATCATGGTAGACTTGATGTGAGGCTTCATGATAACTCCCTTGCATAGGCAGTAGGTTGAACGATAATATGCCATGGCAGGAAATACAGTGCCAAAGTGGCTTGTAAGAAAGGATGGATTTGGGGATTTGTTGAAGCCAAGAAGCAAACTGGGAAAGGAGAAATCATGTGAAATTTAAATAAAGAAAATATCTAATAAAAAATACATAAAAAAAAGAGAAAAGAACAGGGCATGTAGGTACCCAAATCATCGTTTAGCCTATTGTGTATGGAGCCATGTGGGTACCCAAGTTATCATTCAGCCTATTGTATGTGGAGCCAGAGACCATTTGGAAAACTCCATGAACCCAGGAGTCCTGACATCAACCATGTGACAACTTTTTGCTTGATTGATCAACTATTATATCATACAAAGAATACCATGAAAATCTTAGAAATTCACATAACTATCTCCTGTCTATCCACTGAGAGGCTGTGTAAATTTCAAAATCTTGTCAAGTTTAAAATGTGTAATGGAAGGTATTTCAATAATCCATGGAAGAATGTTCTGTCCATGTGTGAACCTGAGCACTAGCTGATGGTGCGATGCTCTCACACTGCTGAGAATATTTCACTTTGTGTGGATTTCCATAATCAAAGCTCTTCCTGAAGACTGCAGCTCTTTCCATTACAGGTCATATCTCTCTTACAGTAATTGTGTGCATATTTTAGAATTTAGCCATTGCTGGATTCACTACTGCAGTGATTGGATGTGGTTCATATCCAAAGGTTCTTGTGCTGAAATGTGGGGTCAGTTGATAAAAACTTTAACCCTCTCAAACTATGAACTAAAGAAACAAATTTTCTTTATGATTCCCAGAGTCAGTTATTTTATTGTAGCTATGGCAACTGAACTAATAAATCTATTTTCAACACTTTATACTGTGGAAAAATATCTAATTTCAGTATTGTATTTATACATTTCCAGAGAAATTTAAGTTTTTTCCTACCTGGTCAAATTAAAGAAATACTTGAACAATTTCAGACCATCTCACATTCTCATTAGTAAAGCTTATCAAATTCTACAAGTTAGCACTGATATTTGTTAGTATATAAAATATTCATTCTTTAGTTGAATAATTAAAGCAAGTTCTCTACAGTGTGTTTTTATATTATGTTATAGAGATAAAGGCTTATAATGTAACAGAATTAAGACCAAAAATGGTTGCTAATTGTTCTGCTAGATACACATTTACATTCTCCCTCTACCAACATTGAAATTAACTACTTTGTAATTAAATTATCAATGAAATCCTTCTCAAAATTATACATGGCTTGAAAATCAATGCCTCAGTTACCCTTTTAAACATATGAAAGTGAAACATATAGTATAAACTATAATCCTATGGGCTTTTATAGGCAAGAGGTTTCTAATAGTCACAACTGAATTAGCTCTACCAAAGTTGTATTTGCAATGCTCCATCTACTTTCTAAGTTGAGTGAATTGCTCTTAATTTATGCCTTTAATAATATCCGCATGCTTCCTATTGACTAGATTATAATGAGTGTAATTTAGGGAATAATAATGTTTAAATCTTTCACAAATTTTCTTATAGAAAGTTAAAAGAAGACAGGCCATAGTCTATCACTTGCCTCTATAGAGCATGAAAATCATCTAGAAAAATGATACCTTGACATTTTTTTCCAAAAAATTTAGGGTTAACATGGGTTAAGAGAGCTATTAAGCCAGCGATGTCCTAACAAAAAGGAGTAAACTCTGATCACAAAACTCTGGAACCAGAGCCAAGGTAGCCAAAACAACCACTGCTGGCCCTTATCATGTCTTACTCTGCTCAGTGAGGCCAAGCTACGAAGATTCCTACAAGTTTCCAAACAGTTTGTCTGCAGTTAGTTTGCCTTGCATTTGTGAAGCTGTGGTAGATTATAAAGATAATAAACAATAACCCTGGGTCTGGAGAGAGCCCAGCAGTTAGGGACATTTTCCAAAGACCTGGGGTCTATTCCCAGTCACTACACACATGGAATCTAACAATGGCCACTACCTGCAGTTCAGGGCAATGACATACTTTTCTAGTTTCTGTGGTCCTTGTATGCATAAGTACACACAGGCACGGAGGAAAGACATCCACACATGTACACTAAAATAAGTAAATCTTTCTTTCAATGTTCTTTAAAAAGAACCATTTTATTGACCAAAAAGGTTGACAAATACAATATAGTTCTATATGATGAGTTCCAGCCACAGCAATGAAAGCTTCATATGCTGGAGCCACAGTTTGACGCCTGATTACAGGCCACACCAGGCTGTTCTTCTCATGGGTTAAATAGCAACAAAAGGAAGAAGGAATTTCACCCTCAAAGGAAGAAGGAATTTTACCTTCTTCCCTGCAGTGCCCAATGAATAGGCACCTCCTCCATTCCTGGTTACTTTCAAGTGGCTCAAAGATCTCCAGTAGCAATTATAAAATTTACAAATTCATTATTATAAATAACGCTGCTATGAACATGGTGGAGCATGTGTCCTTATTACATGTTGGAGCATCTTCTGGGTATATGCCCAG
>NW_022196898.1:31464180-31465531 GCF_008632895.1 Mastomys coucha
TGGAGCAGAGACTGAAGGAAAGACAATCCAGCCTGATATAGCTGTCTCCTGAGAGGCTCTGACAGTACTCGACTAATACTGAAGTAGAGGCTCACAGCCATCCATTGAACTGAGTACAGGATCCCCAATGAAGGAGCTAGAGAAAGGATCAAAGAAGCTGAAGGGTTTGCAGCCCCTTAGAACTAACTAGTACCCTCAGAGTTCCCAGGGACTAAACCACCAGCCAAGGAGTACATATGGTGGGACTGATTGCTCCAGCAGCATGTGTATAGCAGAGGATGGCCAAGTTGGTCATCAATGGGAGGAGAGGCCCTTGGCCCTGTGAAGGTTCTGTGTCCCAGTGTAGGGGATACCAGGGTCAGTAAGCAGGAGAGGGTGGGGAGGTGAGCAGGGGGAGGGGAGAGGGAACAGGGGTTTGTTCTTGTTGTTTTTTGGTTTTTGGGTTTTGTTGTTTTGTTTTGTTTTGTTTTTTGGAGGGGAAACTGGGAAGGGAGAAATCATATAACAGGTAAATAAAGAAAATATCTAATAAAATAATAAAAATACAAAAAACATTACACACTCTCATGGTAGCATGGATACCCAAAATTATACCATCCATCAGGATAATGCTTTTCTCTACCCAAATGAAAAGGCATCACGTTTAGAGTGCCACTCCAGAGTGATCATTTATGGCCATCAGCACTACATGGACTTCACTGATCCCTGTGAAGCAATCTCTGGAAAGCACATCCTCTGATAGAAGCAGGACTAGAAAGTGATGTTTCCAGGGTGCTCATGATTTCTTAGAAGGAAATATCACATTACCAGTTGGAAAAGCGGGATTGTGGCTAAGGGAAAATGTCCAAAATGTCTCAACTTCAGAGAAGTTGAGAGTGGATGAAAAAGGAATGTGGGGGTAGCTCGGGTTATTTTTCTAAATATATAAATTCACTGCATTCATTATATAGTACTAGGAAATACAATAAAATGAAATGAATGAAAGTTTAGATAATGGAAGTGTCATTTCTTCTATAGAGGTAGGATTATACTAGTGAAGTAGTTTTCAGTGTGTGTGTGTGTGATACACACATGTACATGTGTGGGATGGAAATAGCAGTTCCACACGTGCATGTCCATACATAAGCATGGATGAAGAGGTTGATATAGGGTACCTTCTGTTAGTATCAGGACCTCCAGAGACCTGTGACATCACATAGGCGGGACTTGCACACCTGTTGCCAAGGCAACAGCCACCATATTCCCAGAATCCACTAGGCTCACCTCCCACCTTTACCTGTGATTATGTCATCATCCATATATAAAGAAAGACCCCCATGATCTCTCTCTCTCTCTCTCTCTCTCTCTCTCT
>NW_022196898.1:31465541-31483239 GCF_008632895.1 Mastomys coucha
CTCTCTCTCTCTCTCTCTCTCTCTCTCTCTCTCTCTTTCTCTCTCTCTCTCTTCTTCCCCCTTCTCTTTCTGCTGCCACCTTGCCCCTCTCTCTCTCAATAAACCTCACATGGAACTGTTTGGCCTGGTGTGGTCCTGCTGTAGCTGTGTGATGGTCAAGATCATAACATTGGTGCCAATGACTTTAGTAATCATTACTCAGGGGAGCTGCAGAGCCCAGGTGGCCATTGCTGCTGCAGGAGATGATGGACTGCCACCATCGCCATCACTGCCTGCAGCCACTGCTACACATGGACTCTATCCACTGGCACCTGCTATCATCCACCACGTGGATTTCCATCACTGCCAATTGCTACAAGACTCACAGACTTCTACCACGTGAGCTGTGCCACTGTGGCCTACCACGTGACTCTGGCCACACTTCCTGCAGAAGCCTGCAAACACACACTGGCAGATTGATTGGTAAGGAGTTTCCAGTTGGCTGGAGGGACCCTACACGCCCAGATAGGGCCTGGCCAGCCTTTTCTGGGCTAAGGTGTTGGCTTTCAATGCCCATGTCATAAGCCCACCTCCTGGTGACATACAAATTAGGACATAGGCCCTTGGTGCCTTCCTTCTCAGAGGTAGTACATAACCCTTTTGGCTCTTGCAGCTGGCTGAAAAGAAAATTCCTGGTACCAGGTTGAAGTGCTTTCTGTCAATTTCCAGGAAATTGCCTGCCACTTTGGCCTCTAGATTTTCACGTGACAACTTCAATTTCTAGTTTGGCATTACTGACCACCACTGACCTTTACTCTGGGTGCCAGTAGGAAAGGTTCAGTGACACCTCCTCCCCCCCCCCTCCCCGTCACCCAGTGGGGGCTAAATTGTCTTCAACAGTACCTCAAGGCACCCCACTAGGAGGTCTCCTGGAAACTCTCAAATCTCTGAAATTAACACCTGATTTGAGGCTCTCAAAACTGATACACCTCTGCAATAAGGTCTGGATTCAATACCTTTAGATAATAATTCCAAATGACCATCCAATGGCACGCTAGACCTGATTGTCTTAAGAGATATCCATACATACTGCCAGCAGCCAGTAAAAGGAAAGAGGTTCCACATATTCAAGCATTCAGCTATCTTTGCTCTAAACCATCTCTCTGTTCTTCCTGTACCCCAACCCAACTTCTCTTAGCCATGAAACCTACACACTCTCCACTAGATGACACTACAACACTTAATCCTGCCAAAAGGCACCTCCCCTCTGCCACAGACCCGCCTCTACACCACCGATGAAAACCCAAACTGCCCCCTCAGTTTCTCCAATGCAGGCCCCAGAGTTTACTAACTGGACTTCTCCTGACCCCTCCCCTCCCTCTGTGCCAGCTGCAGGTCACGCCAAACGCCCTGCATTGGCACCGAACTTTACCCCTCCTATAGAGAGTTTTAAGGCCATAGCCAGACCCCAAGCCCTTGTTCTCCTCCAGGAACACCTGACCCAGCATCTGCCCTTCCTCTAAGGGAAGTGGCTGGTGTTGATGATCTGGTCAGAATACACATTCCTTTCTCTCTGAGTGAACTTTCTCAAATAGAAAGCAGGCTAAGTTCCTATACTTTTAACTCCTCCAGCTTTGATTAAGGAATTTCAGTATATCATTCATTCTTATAGCTTGACTTTCCATGATGTTCATATGATTCTTACTAATAATTTACTTCCTGATGAACACAGGTGAGTTTGGGAAGAGGCAAAAACACATGCAGACAAAATTCACCAAACAGATAGACCATATCCAATCAGATCTGAGGCAGTGCCTGACCAGGATCCCTGATGGAATTACAATTCCACAGGTGGTATCTTAGCCAGAGACAGGTTTATTACATGCCTCTGGGCAGCCTGAGAAAGGCAGCCTTAAAGCCAGGGAAGTATGAAAACCTCAAAGAGATTGTTCAGGACAAACAAGAGAACCAATCTCAATTTTTTAGAATGCCTCACAAAGGCTTTATTGCAATCCACTGGTCTGGATCCTGAAAACTCAGAGGCTAAGCAACTTCTGACGACCTACTTTTTTTTTTCTCAGAGCTACTCCAACGTAAAAGCTAAACTTAGAAAGCTGGAGAGGGGGCCCTTAACTCCACAGGTAGAAGTCTTGGCACTGGCCTTCAAGGTGTACCATGGGAGAGATGAGAAAGCCGGAAAACAAAATTACCACATTCTGGCAAAGGCTAACCAGCCAGCTCCAGCTCCAGCTCCAGCTCCAGCCACTATCCCGGACTCCTGATCTTCTAAGGCTCAGAGACCACCAGGCCCCTGCTATAGATGTGGTCATCAAGGTCACAGGGCAAGGGCTTGCTCTACCACTGACAAGCCAAGAGGACCATGCCCTAGGTGCCATTAGGAAGGACATTGGGCTGTCAATTGCCCTCAAGTCTCAAAGAATAGAGGGACATCACTCCCAGGTAATCCTCCAGCCAACCTCCTAGGCTTGGCTATGGTTGACTGAAAGGGCCAGAGCTCCTTTGACCTGAGCACACCTATCACTAGCAGGGAGCCCCAGGTAGTTATCAGAGTATGTGGGCAGCCCATCTCCTTCTTCTTGGATACTGGGGCCACTGACGGAGTTTTGGGGACCCACTTTACCTTCTAGCTTTCCTATTGTCGGGATAGGATCTCATCAGACCCTACCACTTAGTTGAATTTTTAGAAGTGTACCCCTCACTCATTCCTTTTTGGTAGTGCCCACGTGTCCTGTCCCCTTATTGGGAAGGGATCTTTTAGCTAAGTTGGGAGCCTCTATTTCCTTTGCTCCCTGCATTCACCTAAACCCAGGCTCGCCAGCAGTTCCTCTGCTCCTTCTCCTAGCCAGGCAACCTACCAGCACTACCATGTTGTTTCCTTTACCAGCTTCTCAGGTGGACCCCCGGGTTTGGGACACCCAAAACCCCTCTGTTGCTAAACACCATTCTCCTGTTGTCATCCAGTTATTGAACTCTACCAAGTATATCACCCAAGATCAATACCCTTTCTCTCTCCAGAGCCTCAGGGGACTTAAGCCTATCATTTCTGACCTCTTAAGGAAAAAACTCCTTTGCCCCACCTCTTCATCCTTTAAGACTCCTATTCTAGCAGTTAAGAAACCTAATGGAAACTTTGGGCTGGTTTAAGACCTCAGACGCATTAATTCTACAATAGTCCCACTCCATCTGGTTGTGGCTAATCCATATACACTTCTTTCCACTATCCTCTTGGGGGCTTCTCATTACTCAGTACTAGATCTCAAGGATGCATTCTTCTCTATCCCTTTTGACCCCCAGTCACAGAACATATTTGCCTTTATCTGGACAGATCCTGACACCCATTTTTCTATTCAACTTACCTGGACTATTCTACCTCCAAGATTCTAAGACAACCCACACCTATTTGGCCAGTCCCTGGCTTCTGACTTACTCTCCTTGTCTCTTCCTAAATCTAAGATTATACTTTATGTAGACGATGTCCTTCTCTGTAGCCTCTCTCTAGAGATTAGCCAAGCTGGCACTTCTGCTCTTCTAAATTTCTAAAATTTCTAAAGTTACAGGGTCTCACTCTCTAAAGTCCAACTGTCCACCCCTCAGGTCACCTATTTGGAACTAACACCCTGACCCACAAGGCTAATACCTTAGATAGAAAGAATTTCATTCAGTCTCTAACTTTTCCTTCTGCAAAGGATGAGATTTTTATCATTCCTAGGAATGGCTAGCTTTTTATGCTCATGGGTTCCTTCCTTTTCCCTCCTTTCTCATCCCTTATATGAGGCAGCATTAGGTCCCACCCACAAACCTTTCTTTAAACCTGTTACCAAGCCCTTTCAGAGGCTCCAACAGGCTCTTCTTAAGACCCCAGCCTTACATCTCCCTGACCTGACTCATCCTTTTTCCCTCTATGTAACTGAAAAGGAGGGATTTGCCCTTGGAGTCTTAGGTCATCAACTAGGACCTTCTTTTGCACCTGTAGCATATTTGTCAAAGAAACAAGATCTAACCATCCAGGGATGGGCACCTTGTATTTGTACCTTAGCAGCCACTGAACTCCTTATTCGAGAGTCAAGAAAACTAACCTTGGGGTTACCTATAACTGTCCTGTCTTTTCATAACCTGTCACAGCTCCTAACTTGCAAAGGCTTATAGACTCTACCTCCCTCCAGGGTTCTGTCTCTTCAGGTAGCACTTATAGAAGACTCCACACTCACCTTCCAATTATACCTGCCTTTTAATATTTCCAGTCTTCTTCCTCGACCTAATCCCTATCTCACTCCTACACAGAAACTTTAGAGGAACTTTTACCTCATCCTTTACACATACAGGAGGTACATTGCCTCAATCCATTTATACATGGTACACAGATGGAAGCTCCTTTCTATATGAAGGGGCCAGAAAAAAACTGGCTATGCCATAGTGTCAGACACTGAGATGGTGGAGGCACAGGCCATCCCTACTCACACCACCAATCAACAGGCTGAACTAATAGCCTTATGTGTGCCTTTCAACTCACACAGAGACAATCCCTCAATATCTACACAGATTCCAGATATGCTTTCCATATCCTCCTGTTCCACACCACGATCTGGAAGGAGCATGGTTTACTTACCACAAAAGGAGGATCATTAACTAATGCAAACCACATTGTGGCCATGCTAAAGGCCTCCCATCTCCCCACAGCTATTGGAATTGTCCACTGCAGATCCCACCAGACAGATGACTCTATTGTCTCCAAGGGAAACAAGCAAGCCCATGAGGCAGCAAGAGCTGTGGCCCTTAGGGGCCTGGACTCATCTCACCCTCCTCAGGACATCTTTACACTGCAACCCACATCCCCAACTTCACCCTCTAACATTTTCCAAACTCTGTCCTATCTTCACCAACTCTTTCATCCTAACAGCCAAGCATTGTCTTCTTTTGTCAAGACCCACCTACAGCCTACTCCTGAGGACTTAAGTTTCCTAAAAATCTATCACTGCTTCTTGCAAAATCTGTCAGATGCCAGATTCCAACTCAAGGTATCGTAGCACCCCTTTTCCTACCCATCAGGCTAGAAGGTTCCCTTCCTGGAACTGATTCGAAATTTGACTTTACCCACATGCCTGAAAGGAAAAATTAAAGCTTTAGACCTGTGCTGACTAGGAAGAAAAGTTATGGGCCTAAGAATCTATCACAAGCTGGCCCACATAGTCCTGGGAATGAGCAAGCAGTCTGTTAGACATCCTGAGAACTAGCAGGTCAAGAAGACATAAACTACATGTCTGGGCAGATATGGTTTAAGGTCAGATGCTCTGTTGACTCAGATTAACACCAACCTTAGGAATTTTCCACTCTGTTCTGCACGTAATAGTTAATATTTGAACTAGCCAATTATGTACTGCCACACTGATCCCTTTGTTCCCTCAGACCTTTTCCCTATATAAACCCCTAACTTTCAAGCCTCGTGGTCGGCTCCACTATCTCCTGTGTGAGATAAGTGTGGTGCCGAACCGGAGCGCCCCGAAATTAAAAAATACCTCTTGTAATTACATCAAGAAGGTCTCTCGTGATTCCTTGGGTGCACGTCCTCCCGAGATTTGAGTGGGGGTCTCCCACTCAATGCCCACTCAGTCTTTCAATGCCCACTGTCAGACATGCTAAGTACCTCCTGGTCTTGGTGGACACCTTCTTGAGGTGGCTAGAGGCATTTCCTACAACTAACAAAAGGGCTCAGACAATCTCTGATCTCCTCCTCTCAGAGATCATCACCCAGTTTGGTGTCCCAGCCTCTCTCCAATCAGACAATGGTCCTGAATTTACTTCCCAAGTTTCTCAAATTCTATCTAAGGCCCTAGACATCCCCTGGCATTTTCACATTTCTTACCATCCTCAATCTTCAGGTAAGGTTGAAAGAACTAACCACTCTTTAAAAACCACTCTTGCTAAGCTGTCACAGGAACTTCACCTTGATTGGGTAAAACTCCTTCCTCTGGCTCTTTTCAGGTTAGGAGCTTTCCCTAAGTGACCTCTCCTTATCTTGCTTTTTGAACTCATATATGGACACATTGTACTGGCTGTTTTTGTGTGTCAACTTGACACAGACTGGAGTTATCACAGAGAAGGGAGTTTCAGTTGGGGAAGTGCCTCCATGAGATCCAGCTGTGGGGCATTTTCTGAATTAGTGATCAAGGGGGTAGGGCCCCTTGTGGGTGGTGCCATCCCTGGGCTGGAGGTCTTGGGTTCTATAAGAGAGCAGGCTGAGCAAGCCAGGAGGAGCAAGCCAGTAAATAACATCCCTCCATGGCCTCTGCATCAGCTCCTGCTTCCTGACCTGCTTAAGTTCCAGTCCTGACTTCCTTTGGTGATGAACAGCCATGTGGAAGTGTAAGCTGAATAAACCCTTTCCTCCCCAACTTGCTTCTTGGTCATGATGTTGTGCAGGAATAGAAACCCTGACTAAGACAGACATCCAGTCCTAACTCCTGGTCTTTCACTTTAATGCTCTCCCCTCCCAGACCATTTACTCACCCCATTACTTTGCCACCTCTGTTCTCTTCTATGGAACTTTGCTGGCCACCATCTACCACAGCTATACACTGTCTCCTGTCCACTGCCTGTCAACATTGGAGACCAAGTCCTTCTATTCTCTCCAGGTCATCGGCTCTCACCACTTTCCCCAAAATGGCAGGGCCCTTTTAAGGTAATTCTTGTGACCCCCTACAGCTACTAAACTCAAGGGATTCTCTCATTAGGTCCATCTGTCTCACCTCAAACCTTTCATCCCTCCACCTAAAAATGACTCTTCTTCATATGCATCAACCCTAACAGGACTGTGCCCACCTTGTCCCCAATCCCAGAAAATGAGACTCCACACTGGCAGCCAAGCTCGACCTCACTGGATTAAACATGGGTTTCTCATCTTCCTCCTGTTGTTTGTTTCCATCCAGGGCAGCACTTACATGTGAAGATTTGAGGTTCAAGAAACCCCCACAGATAACAGTCTTTCCAAATGGGGTCAGGAAACTGCTCCATAGCCAGATGCCAGGAACTGATCCAAATTGCTATCATCCCTGTATCTGTTATCCCATATAAATATTATAATTTCTATACTTGCTTTCTTTTTGACCAGACAAAAGATTATTGTAGAAAATGGCCAGACAAATATGGAGGCTGCCAGTGTTGGTCTTGTCAGATACATATGCTAGGATCACAGACAAAGCATTTCTTCTATCAATACCGCAAGACACTCTTTCTACATACAAGGTCCATGGGATTACAGGTAGGAGACAAGAGTTGTTGGTAAGCTCTACCATAAAAGTCAGCCCTAGTCCCCAGTAAGTACTATCCATATCTAGAGAAAATATGTCTCAATTGCCCAATCCCCGGATATCGGAAAAATAGGAGAGATAATCAAACACTCCTCCAAGGTCCTTACCTCTTTGACATCATCCCTCATAAATGGCACTAACTTGCCATTTCACCTTTTGCTTCAGACCTTGACCTTGCCATACCAACTCCTTAATGTCATCAGGCCTGGATGCTTTAAAAATGGCTGGTTATGTAACCCTGGAATTAACTCACAATTGTCACTTACAGTGTCTCTGGTGATACTGCCAAGTAACCTTACCTCACTTACCCCTTTGTCAGCCACCCTGACTCTGATATTGCCATGACTCCATACCTTACCTCTATCCCTCTCTTTGGCATGGCAAACTGTTTTAAGACATCCGGGACACATCCTCAAGTTCCCTAGACTGCAATAAAACCATAACCCTCGATATATCATCTTTGCCACAAAGTCCTGCAGTCCAGAACACATCAATTCTTTGTGGCAGTCAGGCATATCATTGTCTATCCATCAGCTGGTCAGGAGTTTGCACGTTGGTACTCCTTTTCCCTGAACTGAGAGTAATCCAGGGAAACAAGCCCCTGCCAATCACAGTTGTAGATATGATAGCTGCCCAACATAAGAGGGCAGTTTGGGTCATGTCACTCTTGGTCGCTACAGGAATAGCAGTAGGTGTTGGTACTTGGTTGCAGGGATGACGACCTTCGTGAGCCAATATAATGCATTCACTTCCCAGTTTAAAAGCAGTCTTCAAGAAATGACTGAAACTGTGCTTACTACCCAGAAACAGATCGATTCTTTGGCAGTCATGGTGCTTCAGAACCAACGGGGGTTAGATGTCCTGACAGCCAAAGAAGGTGGTCTTTGCCTATTCCTCCAAGAAGAATGCTGTTTCTACGTCAACCAATCTGGGATAGTGAGAAATAAAATCCGAGAGCTACAGTCAGACATAAAGAATTTCAGGAAATGTGAGACCTCCAGTTCTGGGATTTTCAAAAATCCTATACAGAAGTGGATACTCCCTTTTGTAATCATCCTCCTGGTGTTATTATTTGCTCCCTGCCTCATTAATCTTGTTTCTACATTCCTTCAACAACAAATACAAAAAATTGCTAACCAAACTATTAATCAGTTCCTGTTACAGGATTACCAGCTGCTGCCCACAGAAGAGACACTGTCCATAGAGGAAACTGATACAAATGCTTACCAAGTTGATCCCGATGGTGAAAATCAGCTGCACCCCAAAATTGATGGTGCCCCCTAGACAGCAGGAAGCAACTTAAGAGACAAAACACCCT
The DNA here is from genome assembly GCF_008632895.1 of Mastomys coucha. Classification (NCBI taxonomy): domain Eukaryota; kingdom Metazoa; phylum Chordata; class Mammalia; order Rodentia; family Muridae; genus Mastomys; species Mastomys coucha. The sequence goes on from NW_022196898.1 coordinate 31,474,164, forward strand.
CATTCCATTTTTTACCATCGGCTTTACCCTCCCCTTTTTTTCCTTCTCTTTATAATAACAGGAAAGGAGACATGTTGGTATCAGGACCTCCAAGACCTGTGACATTACATAGGTGGGACTCGCACACCTGTTGCCAAAGCAACAGCCACCATATTCCCAGAATCCACTTGGCTCACCTCCCACCTTTACCTGTGATTATGTCATCATCCATATATAAAGAAAGGACCCTGATCTCTCTCTCTCTTCCTCCTTCTCTTTCTGCTGCCACCTTGCCCCTCTCTCTCTCAATAAACCTCACATGGAATTGTTTGGCCTGGTGTGGTCCTGCTGTAGCTGTGTGATGGTCAAGATCATAACACCTCTGCCATCGTTCTTCACTTTATGAATTTTTTTTTTAATCTCCGAGTCTAACTTACTGTCTTGACTAGACTGGCTGGTTAGGTATGACCCTGGGCTTCTCTCTTCTCAATGCTCTCAGCAATTTGCTATACTTTAAACATGTATGCTGGGAATTCAAGATCAGGTATTCCTACTTGCACAGAAACTTTCCCAATTAAGCCATCTTCCTAGCTTTCATTATCTGGTTACTAAAAACAAAATATCTAAGCAATAACACATCATGAAGCAAGCCTCGGAAACCTTTCCCACTGAAGCCACTCCTGACATGATAAATCAACAGTTCAGTTATAAGCCTCACAAAATGTAAGGAGAAGGAATTGAGCCTACCCTACCAATGACCTTTCAAGCTTTGCTACACATCTATGAAGAAGAAAATGAGAACTAACTCTTATAGCTTCAAAGAGATTTGCCATGGGGTAGGTCAGTGATGAGAAAGAAAAGTAAAAGGTTTCAAAATTCATACTTAAAATCAGAACTCACATGGAAATAACTGTAAACTTCAAAACATGGAATAATCTAACCTGAGTGAAAGGTTAAAGGCAGCATCTTCTAAATAAGTCACAAAGAACAGCTGCAAGTAAGATCCCAAGGTGAACATGAAGCTCAAAGTGACAGAACAAAGAAAACGCAAGAAGCTACTGCAAAGAAGGAAATGGCACATTCGGAATTATTGAGTGAAGGCTATTAATTAAAACTATTTTGTATAGGGGTAAGAGAGATGGCTCAGCTGTTAAGAACACTGACTCCTCTTCCAGAGGTTCTGAGTTCAGTTCCCAGCAGCCACATGGTAGCTCATGACCATCTGTAATGAGATATGATGCACTCTTCTGGTATATCTGTAGACAGCTACAGTGTACTCATACAAAAGTAAAATAAATAAATCTTTTTTAAAAATGATTATATGGTATATGTATAAAGACATGAGAGACAACCCATGCAGATACAAGAAAAGTTGAGGAAATTAAAAATTAACTAAAAACTCTCCAGCAGATGGACCAGTAGTGGTGCATGAAGCAGGCCTTAAATATAATATACATTCATTTATTAGGAAGCTTCTACAAACAATTTCCATAGTCTCTCAAAAGGCCATTAGTGTTCATTGTCTCTTCCTGTGTTCCTTCCCCTACCTTGCCCTCCACCCATTTAATCCTCTTTTTCTAATTTCTTTAAATTAGTTTCATTCCTAACAAATATAAATATGAAAGAGCAATTGCAATTTAATACATAAACGGTGGTTTTCACAATGTTTCAATAAAGCTGAGGCAAGAATTTGAAAGATACAGTAGAGGAAATGATGCTAATACATCACCATCACCAAGGAAAAGAGTTACAAATATGTAAGGATTTGGAACAGGGGAGAAAGATTCAGTAGCAAGACTGGATAGGTTCACAGCATTTTAAAGATGTGTATTATTTCTGAAGGAGAGGTTAGAGGCACAAAATAAAGTTAGACTTCAATAGCTTCAGCAGAAATGCTTGAGTTGTAAAGTAAACCTTAAAAGAAAGGGTGAACACCAGAAAATGAGGATATAAGAAAAAAATCTAGTCATCAGAGAGTAGGTCATAGTCTTTGATGTCAAAAACAGATAAGAAAGAAATTGAAAAGTAAATTCTTCTAAAACTTTGAAACCCATATGACATTGTCATTATCTGCAGCCACTCTCTTGTGAACCTAAGTAACAATTAGTTCAAAATGTATTAAAGACCATAAAAATAATCAGCATATCAGGACTCTCATTCGAATGGGCAAATGTTACTATCTCTTGAATTGGCATAATAAATCAAAACAAACTACATGATCATTTTCGGAATTATAAACTCCTTATATGGTGGACATAATAGCTGGTCTCAATGTAACTTGCCACAATTTAGAATTAGATGATTAGAAATCCTCAATCCTGGAGTTCTATTGATTTCCTCAGTGCACGTGGGTAGAAGACCCACCTTTCTGGGAGCAGCCCCCCCAAACACACACACAAACCCAGCATGGCAGAAGGAAAGTTATTAGCTTCCTGCTCATTTAGTATTCACTCCCACCACCAAGTTAGCTTCTCCTCTCGCTGCTGTCACTGATTCCTTCACTGACATCAGGACCAGTGTTCCCAGACTGCCATGGTTGATTGAAGACCAAGGAACCCAGCTGGTTGGGACTGCTGAGGTACCTAAGCCCATACACTGAGAAACTTCCAGGTCATTGGCCTCCCCAGAATGAGACACCCACTATGGAGCTAGGACAACTACAGAGGTACCCAGACTCAAGAACCAAACAGCTATGGTGCTCTCATGATCTCGGGTATGATTCTGCTATTGTTACTATTCAAAGTAAGCAAGCTGGTTTAATCACACACACACACACACACACACACACACACACACACAGAAAGAGAGAGAGAGAGAGAGAGAGACAGAGAGAGACAGAGACAGAGACAGAGACAGAGAGAGAGAGAGAGACAGAGAGAGAGAGAATCTGAACCTCTAAAGAACCCCGATTAACACAGTGGTGCACACTAACATACTAACACTGAGGAAACCAAGTCAGAGGATGATAAGTTCAAGGTCAGACAGGGTTATACAAATATATCATATTTCAAGTAAAACAGAAAGAAAAAAACCCTACAATTCCTGTATTCTTTCAGTAAAATACTATGTGATGTATTATGACATAAGTCAGTGATACTCAAATTTTTATCATTTAAAGTTCCAAGTGATAATCCCTAGGCTATTTTATCAAATAACAAAATTCTTTAGTCATAAACAAGAAAACCTTCTGAATGCTATGAATTACTTCATTGCCATAAAACACTCTAAGGAATAATGGAGCATAAAGAAAATTTACTGCTGGAGAGATGGCTCAGTGGGTAAGAGCACTGACTGCTCTTCTGAAGGTCCTGAGTTCAAATCCCAGCAAGCACATGGTGGCTCACAACCATCAGTAATGAGATCTTCTAATCCGTAATAACTTCTTCTGGTGTGTCTGAAGTTAGCTACAGTATTCTTATATACAATAAAATAAAATACATCTTTTTCGCCGGGCGGTGGTGGCATACGCCTTTAATCCCAGCACTTGGGAGGCAGAGGCCGGTGGATTTCTGAGTTTGAGGCCAGCCTGGTCTACAAAGTGAGTTCCAGGACAGCCAGGGCTACTCAAAGAAACCCTGTCTCAAAAAACAAAAAAAAAAAAAAAAAAAAGAAGAAGAAGAAGAAGAAAAGAAAAAGAAAAGAAAAAAAGAAAATTTACCAAAAACCTGAAGATTGTACTGTCATGAAGATTGTGAATTTTAAGAGGCCTTCCTTGGCCCGGTTGTGCTTGACCCAAGGACCTAAGGTACTGGATACTCCCAGTCATCAGAAAATGACCTTGGGTGGTGACCTAGGATCCTATTGTCTCATGACAATGAACGTTAAAAACATGTAAACCACAGGGAAAAATTCAAAGCAAAATTCTCCTTAAAAAAGAATTACAGAAAAGTAAGAAATTAAGGGAAAGAGACACCCCAAATGTAGGGCAGGGGGTAGTTTCCAAAAGAGGAAAAATCACTGAATTATCTGGTCTTTATTTTCACAGGGCCATGGTAAAGATTAGGAAAAGGCTCAGGTAAGAGATTCCTTAGCGCTGTGCGCTATCAGGAGCTAAGCTAATGAAGGGACTCCATGCTCTGGCTCAGCCAGGGAGATGCCCATGTAATGTTCCTGCAGTGGTGGTGGCAGGTGGGTGCTTCCTTCTGTCCACTTCTGTATTGTGCTTTGCACTGATCTTGGCTGCTATCTCTTGCTGGCATTGTTATCATTGACCTTAGCAGATGTTTTCCTAACCTCTAAGTAGGCTGTGTTTCCTTTGCTATGACACTGTGTACATGCTCAGCCTATAGCCTTGCAGTACCAGAGAGCTGACTCGCCAGCAGCTATCAAGATAAAGTTGCAGTCTTTCTTGGTTATCTCTTACTTGGCTCAGCCAAGTGTGGAGGTAGTATCCTTTTCATTAGAAGCCATCCTAACTTAACATTTAGTCTTTCACTAGAAGTAAGGTTACCTGAAAAGAAGCAGGCAATCATGCAGTAGTGTATAGTGTACCTTACATATATTCTTCAAGGGTTTCATGGGCAAAAAGTACAGTTATGCTGCTGGGCTGCTTGTTGTCATTAGCTGTCCCTTTTCTTATCTACTTAGCTTGATTATCTCATTCATGGTTACAAAGTCATTTCCTCATTCTCCTCAATGCTTCAGAAAATCTTCATTTTTATCCCAGCATCTATTTTCCTTGCAACATATGTGAGCAACTTGCCATGGACCCTGTTTATTTACTATCTACAGAGAGCTACTCCTGAATCAAAAGCATATTTGAGGGATCATTATCTTTTAAATACCCATCTTTTATTTAAAACAGTCTAAACTTCATGGAATGTTGAATATGAAATTTTAGTGTCCAGATCTTAAGCTGCTGAAAGGCCAAGCCTGTCTGCCCAAGAGGCCCTGCCCTTAAAGGACTACACTACCATTGGATGATATAGCTTTGAAGATGGTGAAATGTTATTCACTATCAACAGACAGAATTCCGGTATCTTGTTAGAAATATGAATTCTAGTCATGATCACCAAAGCCACAACTGAGAAAAGGAAAAAAAATGTAATTAAAAGAATATTTATCAGTGGTATTTTTTGTTTGTTTTTTTCTACACATTAAAATAATACAAGAGGATCTATGCTTTGGCTTACAATGTAATATATTGCTTCCTGGATTTTTCGATGATTGCTTGCTTGTTTGTTTGTGGCACAGCATTATGCAACCCTAGCTGGGTATGAATTCCTAATCTCCTGTCTCCATCTCCCAAGTGTTAAGATCATAGCATGCACTACCACATCTGCTTTTAAGATATTATTTCCATATTTTACTTTTGTGCTTTCAAATCTCAGGCTATTATACTTAAAAAATGAAATTACTATAAGTTTTCTTATGTTGATTGTTCTGCTTACATCTTAATATACAAACACCAGGGAGTCAGATAATGTATGCGATGGTATATGAATTTAATGAAAATTAGCAGAAAAAATAGTTCTCATATAACAAGCTTTTACATTCAAAACCATTTTTAGAAAACACCAAACTATCTACTCTAATAAAATTTGAGAAATGGAATAATTCAACATATTGAAAACAAAAATGCTTTTAAACATTTGACTTCAATATGGAACAATATAATTGCTTTCTTAATCTCTTCCTTATTTTTCAGAAAAGAAATATTTTACACAAAAAGATGACAGGTTAATTCACCAAATAACAATGCAAAAGTAAATAGCAGCCACAGTGAAAGAGAATCAGGAGACAGGAAAACAACCAGGCAATCACACCACACCACAGGAAAGTTGCTTCAACACCAAGAACAGCTAATTGCCAAATCACTACACTCTTTGCTACTGGGAGAAAAAAGTGGCCAATAAAATAAACTTTGTTTGTCTTTTCAAATCTTGAAATTGCCAAATGATATTTGAAAAGCTTAAAATCTTAAAGACTAACAAATACTGATATATTAAGCCAGCTCTAATTTTTCTCCAAGATAATTTCTATAGCAGTTAGTAGGTAAGTTACATAATGCAAACATGTCTAAAGTATTATAAGGGTCTACATTTTCTTAAATATAACAATTATTTTGGCAGAAGCTAGGAAAAGTTTTAGCATACTCAAAGTCTGCTGTTGGCTCTGAGAATGCCTCTCCTTCCAATGTGACGATGTCTTGCTATCTATCTATACATCAGTCATATAGCTATCTCTTGTTATTTACTATTTTATTTTGGCTTGCTATATTCGTAGTAAAGTCAACTCAGTCAAAACCAAAAGACCATCCAAAACAATACTGCTGGTAGATGTTACCCAAACTTTGCAATACCACATGAGACAATCCTGCCACCCACATGGAAAGGTATGCCATCAACCCTTTCCAAAGGTCCTCCTTAACATAACTAAAGAGCGGAGTCAAAACTCACTTGCATCTACTTGATATCTTTTATCACTGTATCTTCAAATAAGATATCTGTGACAGATCTTCTAACATGGTGTATACCTAGAGAAATTCAGGTTTCTCATTTCTAGTTCCCATTTGCTGTCAGTACAACCAGCACCAGGTATAATAACGACATTATACCTGCTATAAGACAGCTTCCACCTCCACTGCATTTGCTGCATATTTTTTCAAGAGACCATGCTCAGAACAGCATCATGAAGGTTGCCACCAGCCTTTTCCATTCTTCACTAAAGCAGACAAATCACAATATAGGAGCACTGATTCTGGCAGCACAGAACATTCATGCAACACTGCACAACTACAGGCTGAAAACCTCTCATGATAGATTCAGCTCTGAACATTGTTCCTTTTCTAGCAAAACATACACACAATCTTTGGGGAATATATATGGCATCTATAGTGGGGCTATAGTTCAAATTATAAAAAAGCATGCAGGAAACCCAGGGGGTTCAATACCTAGTACCATACAAACTAGGCAGAGTAATGCCTACCTATAATCCCAGCAATTCATAGGATTGAAATTCCAAGTCCTCTTAGAGTCCACCTTGCATCATGTGAGATCCTGTCTTACAACCCCAACAAAAAGAAATACACAACAAAACTAAACTGTAGGACAGCTTGTTCACTTCGAAGTCCTAAGTATAAAATACAAAGTCCTGTGTGCTTTTTAATAGCTCCATCTCTTTTTATAGCTATCTCCTAAGTGAATCTCATCTCTATTTTAAATTCCTTGATATTGCAGCTATAGCAATTAAATTAATGAAGTGCTTTTAATATAGTCATAAATGAGCACCCAAAATTCCTGCTTCTTGAGATCTGCTACAATTGTCTTTATGTCCTACTGCACACTTCCAGATCGTCACCATGCCATTTCTAAAATGACTGCAAGTATCCAGGGACACAACTCCGCCTTCTGACTTCTATAATCCTTTCTTTTGTGTTTGGCTCAGTTCCTTGGATGCTACTATAGCCTGACATGTACACATACCTAACAGATAATACATACCTAACATGTAACACATACCTGACATGTAACACATACCTAACAGATAACACATACCTAACATGTACACATACCTAACATGTAACACATGCCTGCATACTTGTCCCATGCTTTCCTGGAGGTTTGGGGAAAGCGCACTAAAGAAGAATTTGGTTTCACAAGCTAAAACAACATGAACCTTTGGACAGCTGCATTCTTGACTTCTTATAAAACATGCAATTCCTCTTCATTACTCTTTGCTGGCTTATTTTCTTTGACCTTCCATTTGCTCTTATCATGCATTAGTTAATGTGTTTTTAATGCATAATAACATGTAATATATTTACATAAATTCTAAAAGAGATTATGCAATTAATCTTAGATTCACTCTCCAAAACACAGTGATTTCCAAGAAGGATTTAATTAAACGCCACTTGACTCATCCTCATAGATATGTCTGTATACATAAAATAAATCCAAGTATACCAAGTATTGGTATAATAATGAGATGGTACTATGAATGCTACTTTATCTTTTATTTGATATATACACGGATACCTAATGGTCCTTTAAAATCACATATATAGTCTGCAGTGGTTTGAATGAGAATTATTCCCATAGGCTCATATATTTAAATGCTTGATACCCAGGTCATAGAACTGAGTTGGACTATTTAGGAGGGGTGGCCTTGTTGGAGAAGGTGTGGCAGTAGGAATGGACTTTGAGCTTTCCACGTCCCTTGCCATTGCTTGTTAGCTTTTTCTGCCTCCTACTTGAGGTTTAATGATGTAAGCTCCAGTGCCATGCCTGCCTGCCTGATGCCATGCTTCGCACTCAGTGGTTCTTTGACTCACACTCTGAAGCTGTAAGCTCCATGCTACCTTTCTTTTGTAGTTGTGTTGGTCATGGTGTCTTCTTGAAGCAATAAAAAGAAAGTACCAAAACCATACAGTCCTACCACATTTTTTGGTTATTCTAACTCTCTTTCTGTCTTACTTCCTCCCTACACCACTCTCTCTGCTCGAATTTTACAAGTTGGCCTAGCCTGGGCTCAAATTCTAAATCCTCTTGCCTTAGCCTTGCAAGTACTGTTGGGGCTACAGGTGCATGCAGCTATTAACGTGGAGGGTTGTAATAGGAATCCAGAACTGATCTAAGCATAAAAGAAGTGTTATTGAAACTAAAAGCTGGCATTGATGGTGCTCGAAATTGTCAACAATTTCAGAAGCCCACCAAAAATGTTCACATACAAATGTAGGGTAGTGGTCTGTTCAGGCAACCTGAACCCAGTCAAGTAATAGGTCTGGAACTCTGGAGCCCCAGTGGGCAATTTCTGTCTGCAAGGGACAGAAGGAGTTTGGCCATGACTCCTGGGTTCCTGGCTCCTGTTTCAGTCACAACCTCTCACAGTCCCCAGCAGGAGATGTGTGCTCTGTCACATAGACAATGCCCCAAGCTCCCAGCAGTCTAGCTGGACCCTACCCACAGGCATTTGACCATAGCCAGGCATGCACTGCCCCACAGACAGATAGCTCCACTTCACAATATATAAGGGGTGGTTTGCCACCTCCTCTCTCTCTTGCTCTTTGTCCTCTCTCTTGCCTTCTTCCTCTCTTGCTCTCTTCTTTTCTTGCCTTCTCTCTCTCTTTCTCTCCTCTCCTACTTCTCCATTCTCTCTC
>NW_022196898.1:31483251-31489953 GCF_008632895.1 Mastomys coucha
TCTCTCTCTCTCTCTCTCTCTCTCTCTCTCTCTCTCTCTCTCTCTCTCTCTCTCTCTTTCTCCCCACAGTCATGACTAGCCTGTTTTCTCTTTCCTATAATAAAATATCTCACAATTATGCATTGTTTCCTTTTAACCCAGGCATCACCAGCGGAGAGACACAGGCCAACATACAAAGGAGAGGTAAGCATGAAATCAATCTTATCTAGGTCTTAAGTGTACAATTTTATAACCTTCCTTGGATGGCTATATGCACATACTTAATGTCAATTAACCATGTACCAACCTACTCTGTAGGCCTTGACTTTCTGATCCAGCTGACTCCACCTGCTGAGTACTGGAATTTCAAGTGTATCATCACACCTGCCCTAAAACATGTTTTGACATAAGAGGTGAGATATAAATAATATTGTTTTAAAATCCTCACTTGTCCAGATTTATATTTCTGGGAGCTTCTACAATGTTAGATTTCCAGAAGGTGTTTTGAATGGTCTTCAGTATGAGCTGCTCCCTCCTGTACCCTGACTCCCATCCCCCACTCCACTGAACTTGGTGAATATTTATTATTTAAAAAGATGACATGGAATTGAGTTGATAGAGAAAGGGGCATTGTTTGGGAGAAGTTCAGGGAGGAGATAATATGACCAAAATACATTGTATGAAATTCTCAAATAATTTAAAACAAGTAAAAATAAAAACTTACTCCCCTAGAATGTGAGCTTTTTTGTGGGAAAAAATGAGTCAAGAGACTGAAGATGCTGTGTACACAGAAAACTGGACTTTGACTCTTTTATTCTGCTCTCAAGTGACACTATGGTTACTCCAGCCTTAACATATTCCAGAAAAAAATGCTGTACTATTGTAGATTTAATTTTTTTGTATATTGAGCTTAATTCTTATTCTTTTTAGTTCTTCTCTCCCTCCCCTTTCCTACTTATATATTTTAATTTTTTAGCAGATTCTGTAACAAATGTCAAAAATGACCCTTAGGGAGAGGTTAAGCCATTCATCCCATAATTCCAAAAAGATATCTTTAATGCCTGGAAGTAAATTATGCAGCTATTTATACTCATCTTAAATTATAAGTGGGGAGGCTGGGCGGTGGTTGCACACGTCTTTAATCCCAGCACTTGGGAGGCAGAGGCAGGCGATTTCTGAGTTCGAGGCCAGCCTGGTCTACAGAGTGAGTTCCAGGACAGGCAAGGCTACACAGAGAAACACTGTCTCGAAAAAAATCAAAAAAATATATATATATAAGTGGGAAGGATCATAGAATAGTGCTAGTTTTTATTGGAAATTTTCCTTTATAATAGACATTTTATGTTCAAAATATACATGCATAAAGGCACATGCATTTAATCGCAGCACTTGGGAGGCAGAGGCAGATGTATTTCTGTGAATTCGAGGCCAGCCTGATTCTATATGGTGAATTCTAGGATAGTCAATGCTACATAGTTAGACTGTCTCAAAAAAATATATATATATACATATATATGTGCATATATATGTATACATATACACACATATATGTGTGTGTATATACATGTATATATACATATATATATATGGGGTAAGTGTGTATGTGTGTGTATATATACATATGTGTGTGTAAAATGTAATTCATATCAGAACAAAGCAGTGTATTCATGATTTTGCCTTTATAAATTATAAAGAAAATCTTCAGGGTCAAATAATTACATACAGATACAAGTATTGATTATATATGGACATGATTACTTAAAAAAGTTAATGCATGTTTGTGTGTAATACATTATGGAAAACATGCTCATTCATAGAAATATATTCTACTAAGCAGCTACATAATATGCCATTGTCTGACTTACTTTAAATACTCAATCTTTTTCTAGTATTGATATTAATGTTTTCAGTCTTTTACTGCATTGACCATTCTCCTTTCTGTGTATTTTAAACTGTTACATTTTTTATAGAACATATTCATAAAAGTAGGCTGATAGTTCTGATTGCACAATTATTGTTAAATTTTAATACAACTAAAGCTTGCTTTTCCAAACTACTATAGTTATTGTCACTTTTATCAGCCATAGAAGATCAACCCTGTTTTCATATTTGTACCAGCACTAAATTCTGGCAGTTTTACTGCATGAAATAAATTCAGGAAAGCATAAAATGATAAAAATGCATAAGAAACATTAACAATATGAATACATCCAAATTAGAAAGAAAGCCATGGCACTCATTTCAGAAACCTACCTGCGATATTTGGTAACCTACTTTCCTATAAAGGTGGATAAGATATCCCATCTTCCAAAAGCATGGGTTTATTTTGACAATCTGTTAACTTTATAATTGAGTACTATGTTAGTCACAGCCCTAGTTTCTTATGCTGAAGAGGCAGAGAGAGGAAAATCACTGTGTCCAGGAGTTAGAGATCAGCTTGAGCACCTACAAAGTTCCTGAATCAAAACACAAACACATTTACATAGAATGTAAATCTTTGCTTGGCTTCTTATGCTTATCAAGACCTTCATAAGATTCATTTCTACTGCTTCATATAAGCAATAGTTTATACTTGCCAGTTGCTCTGTATTACTAAATTCTGTAAATATATAACAGTTCATCTAGGAGCCAACAAATGTATACCAATATTTGATTCAAATTTTCAACTGCTATCAATTGTATAGCAATTGATATACACTGAGTGTGTGTGTGTGTGTGTGTACAAATATAAGCATGCCTTTTCTTGATCATGTATCTAGAAACGAAACTGCTTGGTAACAAGTTATGGCTGTTCAGTGTACTAGACACTGCTAATCAGTTTTTAAATTAGAAAAAGCTCTTTCTAAGCTGGATGATGGTGATGCTGCCCTTTAATCCCAGCTCTCAGATGAATTCCAGGACAGCCAGGGCTACACAGAGAAACCCTATCTCCAAAAAACAAAGAGAGGGCAGGATAGAGAGGGAGAGGAGAGAGAGAGAGAGGGAAGCTCTTTCTATATTCATTTGAAAACATAATCACCAAAGGTTTGAGGGTTAACTTACAGTGACAGAAATAACTGAAATGGAATCAATATTTTACTTCAAATTGAGAACCAACAAAATTCTTACAGAAAGAAAAGTATCTGTATTATACTCTAATAAATGATTTAATTTAAAAAGTTGAGTTTAAAAATCAGTAAACAATTTGGTGCTTCAAAATGGTTTACATAAATCACAATGAGAGATCCTTTTTACCCTTATTTAGTCAAATAAGAGACCTGCATTTATCTGAGCTTTTTATCTTTAATATAAAAACAGGTCCCAAAGATAGAACATACAAATGTGAATCCAATAAGAAAATCAAGTATCAGGTTTATTAGAACATCTCTGAATGAGCCAGTATGATTCATTGGGAATCTAGCTCTTATTTTGCACATGAACATGTGTGTGTCTGTCTTTGTGTGTGTGTGTGTGTGTGTGTGTGTGTGTGTATGCATATATATATATATGTATATATATATATATGTATATTAACCACCTTTCTCATATATTACCTGTCTCCACCTTTGGTCATGTCACCATGTCCCTTCTAGTTTAATTTCTAGTAAACACAGATGGTGATCAAACAAAATCACATTGTTTGCAGAATTAATGAAATTGGAGATATTCATGCGAAGCACAGTAAACCAGATTTACAAGGACAAACAATATAAGTTTTCTCTCATTTGAAAAATCTAGATGTTTTTTGAAGAATCTAGATGTTTTTTAAGATATGAAAATATAGGGAAACTTCTGAAAGACTTGCAGAAAAGTGGTGGAGGATAATAACACTGAATATATACATATATATGTGTGTGTGTATGTAGTAAGTTATATGCATTTATTAAAATTTCATAATAAAACCCACCATTTTGTACAACTAATATGTAATAATCCCTTTTTAAAAGAAGGTAAATATCAAAGGGAATAATATTAGGGTGTCCATAATCTGCAAGTTAAACTGCAGGTAAATGTAATCTCAGTCATTATTCCAATATACATTCTCATACAAGTGTACAAGCCAGTACTAAAATTCATGTAAAAATACAGACCTAAGATTATCCAACATGATAACATAAAAGAAAAAGTTTGGGTGATGACTATATACAGTAATCAAGAAAGAGTGACATTGCCATAGTAGATCAACAAAATAACCTAGAAAATTTCCCAATAAATATTGTCAGTTGATTTTTAACAAAGATGCCAGGAAACTTGATATTGATGACAGGAGAGTAGCATTAAAATATACGAAGTATATAAATATAGATATCAATTGAGACAAAGATATACATGTAGAGATATACATCAGAGATATACATGTAGAAGCTCAAACTAAGAACCTCTGAGAAAAGTGGCTGTTTCTTGTCTTAGAGTAAACACAGATTTCTTAGAAATAACAAAATATTAAAGTAATATTAAAATATAAAGATAAAGAGGACTTCAACAAAACTAAAAGGAAAAAATTATTTGACACTACTTGAATCACTTACTGTGCTATTATGGTACACATTACACACACATATACTCATATTCACACATTAACATGCATATATATATATCCAGATTTTAAAAAGATCTATCACAACTCTTAAAAAGCGTAACTGACAATACAAAACCAATTTAAAATTAGGCAGTGCAAGCAAATAGCCATTTGTGGGAAATACATGAATTATGGATAAGCACTTCAGAAGTGATTGTCACTGGGGAAATGCAAATCAGAAGCAACAGGATAATGTTAAAAATCAAGCCCACAGACATTATCAAATGTGCAAAGACAAGCAGTAGCTGGATCTCACACATGTCATAGCAGTAATCATTTGGGAAATGTTTTGAGCATTCTTCATTTCTTACAAAATGTGCCTCAAGCTTATTCTATAACATAGTAAGTTAACTGCTAGGCATTCCCAATGGTCATGAAAATGCAAGGCCATATAAAACTCAAAAAATATTTATAATCAATGTCATCTTAGTGCTGGTGGAAGGAAAATGGCTGAATGGCTGCTTTTGTTCCCTTATGTCTTCCTTCATTGCTCTACTTGAACCACTTGAAGCTTTTGTGTCAGCTGTTTCCAAGCCTGCACTGCATACAGAGGTGGAAAACTGCCTTACAGGAAATTCCGTATTCATGCCTCCACTGTTCCCCCTCCCTCCTGAGGAGGAAGCTCATGAGGAACTGCTTGACTAATCCATCTAGAGGAAGGAGGGGAAGTTTGCCAGAGATAAGGGCTACTGTTAGTCTGGAAGACAGAGCACACCAAGATTTGGGGTCCCTTCGCCTCCTAGGAGTTTATACTGCTTGCTAATCTTACTTTTACTTTGGCCTGAATTTCACTGTCCTTAATTTTTTCATAGACAGGAGTTAACCTAAACTTTAGACAGTAACAATAATAACTTCAAACTTGTAATACCCTTATACCTACCAAGAGAAAAAATGGTATAAATTTGGTACCCTTACACAGGTGACTGTAACCCAGTATTAAAATAACAAAAAAATTGATACATACTCAACAACATGGATGAATCTCCAAATATAAAGAGTGACAGATAATAAACATGTCTAGCCCTCCATATGAATCTCTCTGCATTCTCTGTAAATTTTATTTTAACAGAAAGGTAACAGGCAGGAATTTGATTCTGAGTCCAGGGTAACTGTGGTTGCAGTCATGCTGCAAAATCAGGGAGAATCTTCCAGGGAGTATGCACTCATTGGACCTACCCACTCCCACTGGATGGGGCCTGCTCTATTCACCTCCTTCTGTCATTTATTTTTCCATGCCTTCCTTCATACAGAGAATAAGCACTCACTTAAAAGGCCTTTCTCATATGCAATCCTGCATTTGAAAGAAGAGCAAGTGCAGTTATTTCATGAAATTCTTAGGCAAATGGATGGAACTAGAAAATATCATCCTGCGCGAGGTAACACAATCACAAAAGAACACACAGGGTATGCACTCACTGATAAAAGGATATTAGCCCAAAAGCTCAGAATACCCAAGATACAATTCACAGACCACATGAAGCTCAAGAAGGTAGACCAAAATGTGAATACTTCAGTCCTTCTTAGAAGGGGGAACAAAGTACCCATGGGAAGAGATACAAAGACATAGTGTGAAGAGACTGAAGGAAAGGCCATCCAGAGACTGCCCCACTGGAGATCCATCACATATACAGTCACCAAACCCAGACACTATTGCAGATGCCAAGAAGTGCTTGCTGACAGGAGCCTGATATATCTGTCTCCTGAGAGGCTCTACCAGAGCCTGACAAATACAGAGGCAGATGTTCACAGCCAACCATTGGACTGAGCACAGGGTTCCAATGGAGGAGTTAGAGAAAGGACTGAAGGTGCTGAAAGAGTTTGCAGCCCCATAGGCGGAACAACAATATGAACCAACCAGACCCTCCCAAGCTCCCAGAGACTAAGCCTTCAATCAAAGAGTACACATAGAGGGACCCAGGGCTCCAGCTGCATATGTAGCAGAGGATGGCCTTGTTGGGCATCAGTGGGAGGAGAGACCCTTAGTTCTGTGAAGGCTAGATGCCCCAGTGTAGGGTAATGCCAGGACAGGGAAGTGGGAGTGGGCAGATGGGTGTGGGAACACCCTCATAGAAGCAGGGGGAGGGGACGGGATAGGAGGTTTTCAGAGGGGAAACCAGGAAAGAGGATAACATTTGAAATGTAAATAAAGAAAGTATAGAAGAAGG
>NW_022196898.1:31490238-31490966 GCF_008632895.1 Mastomys coucha
AGAAGAAGAAGAAGAAGAAGAAGAAGAAGAAGAAGAAGAAGAAGAAGAGGAAGAAGAAGAAGGGGAAGAGGGGGAGGAGGAGGGGAAGGGGGAAAGGGAGAGGGAAAGAAGAAAGAAAGAAAGAAATTAGTGATACACGGTCAATTGATTCATTATGTAACTATTTGAAATGATGATGCTCAGGCTGTAAATATCAATAGTGACATTAAAATGCTCTATTGTGGGGAGTTTTGAGAACTTTTTGTGTAGTGTTAACTAGAAAGCGTAAGCATTGTTGTCATAATAGCACTGAACCTGCATGGGGAGATCTCCACCTGAGCCAAAAAGCTGCATTAGATACCCATGCTGAAGTCCCTTACTCTAGTCCTGCCCTTTCTTCTCACCTCTTTTTGGTATGAACCAGTTCATATCAAGATTGTGACCCTTATTGTATATGTCTTTTTGGGGACTGCTACCTTAGACTTAACTGTCTGAGCTCCCCAACATCAGTTTTAGCCTTCACAGGGTAGAAATGTTTATTTGTTTAAAGCCATGAGTTTTCAATAAGCCTTGTACAATTTTGTTTCAGAGTCTCATAATTAGCCTTGGGAAAACATGAGACCCTACCTCCACAATACAAGCCACAGCTAAAAAAGAATATGCTTGTAGACAAAGTACATTCAGTGAGAATGTTTGGTGCTGCTCTATCAAAATGCCAGACTAGTTTTTACTGGTGTTTTGCTTTTTTT
>NW_022196898.1:31490976-31573035 GCF_008632895.1 Mastomys coucha
TTTTTTGACACTCAGTTCTACCATGTAGGCCAAGCTGACCTTAAACTTGAAGCAGTTTCTGCCTCAGGAATAATAAAATTACAGGTGTGTTCTGCTATCCCTGCTTAAGTCTGTGGGATTTGTATAGAAAAAAATTTATTTGCCGTAAGTCTGCAGATCAAAACAGCCAAGAGAAAAAACCAGCAGCCCTTGTTCTAGAGAGGCCTGATCTGTGGATGTAACATGGCAACTTACTGCCACATTTGTACAGGAGGAAGAGGAGCACTGTGTTCGCACATAGTGAAGGTAGAAGCACAGTAGAGACAAACACTATTGCATGAAGCTTCTTTCATAATAGCACTTTGTGGCCTTATTGCCTGTACTAGCTGGTTTTGTGTATAAACTTGACACAAATTGGAATTATCATAGAGAAAGGAGCCTCTCTTTCGAGGAAATGCCTCCATGATATCCAGCTGTAAGGCATTTTCTCAATTAGTGTTTAAGGATGAGAAGGCACATTGTGAGTGGTGCCATCCCTGGGCTGGTAGTCTTGGGTTCTATAAGAAAGCAAGCTGAGCAAACCAGGGGAAGCAAGCCAGTAAGTAACATCCCTCCATGGCCTCTGTATCAGCTCCTGCTTCCTGGCCTGTTTGAGTTCTTGTCCTGACTTCCTTTGGTGATGAACAGCAATGTGAAAGTGTAAGCTGAATAAACCCTTTCCTCCCCAACTTGCTTCTTTGGTCATGATATTTTATGCAGGAATAGAAACCCTGACTAAGAAACTACTCTCTCATGTTATCACACTGGCCATTAAATTTCAGCATCTGAAGCTTGGTGGGAACACATTCAGATGGCAGCAAATGGTAACAGTATAACTACAAACAATTACTACGAGTAGTAAAGCTGCTCAAATAGTAGGCTTAAGTTTTGTGTATAAATATTTTCCATCACCTACTGTCTGGGTTGGCTTTTGTCAACTTGACACATGTCTAGATATATCTGGGAAGAAAGGAATTCTTAATTGATAAAATGCCTCCTTAAGATTAGTCCGGTACATTCTAGAGGGTCCTCTCACCTCCTATGTTCTGAGGTTGCATGTTTCCATTCTTTCTGCTGCCCCTCAGGACCTCAATCCTTTTCCCTCACCCAATACCAGATCATGTTCCCCTCTCTTCCTCCCTGTTCCCTTTCCTGCCCACATCCCTCCCTCCTCCATGTACCAGAGACCTGAGAGGTGAGAGACTCTAAGGATTCAAAAGGAAGGACCTTAGATGAAATGCCCTGCAGTGGGGAGAGGGAACTTGTAGAGCCTACCTACAGGAGAAAGATAGGGCATCAAGTAAGGGATGAATTTGCCATCCCAAGGCCAAAAACTGACCTATAATTGTTCCTGTCTGAAAGAACTACAGGGACAAAAATGGAGAAAAGCCTGAGGAAAAGAAGGTCCAGTGACAAGCCCAAACTGAGATCCAGCTCAAGGGAAATCCCCAAGATCTGATGTTATTACTGAGCTCACAAAAAGGGACCTATCATGACTGCCCTCTGAAAGACCCAACAAGCAGCTGAAAGAGTCAGATGGAGATATTTGCACCAACCAATGAACAGAAGCTGCTGACCCCTGTGGTTGAGTTAGAGAAAAGCTGGAAATAGCTGTAGGAGGACCAGCAGTCTCAGCTAACCTGGACCCCTGAGATCTCTTGGACACTGGGCCACCAACCAGCCAGCATACACCAGCTGATATGAGGCCCCCAACACATATATAGCAGAGGACTGCTGGATTTGGACTCAGTCAGAGAAGATGTAGCTAACCCTCAAGAGACTGGAGGCCCCGGGGAATAGGGAGGTCTGTTGGGGTGTGGGCATCCTTGTGGAAATGGGGGGAGGAGGTGTGGGATGTGGAACAGTCAGAGGCTGGACTGGGAGGGAGATAAAATCTGGACTTAAAAAATACTAAATAAAAGAGATAAAAAATAAAAGATTAGTCTGAAAGCGTGTCTATTGGGTACTGTCTCTATCAATGATTGGTGTAGGAGAGCTCATCCTACAGTGCTAGGCCAGTGGACCTTAGTTGCCCAGGAAAGTCAGCTAAGCAAACCATGAGTAGCAAGCCATGTAAATAAGCAGCAATCATCATGGCCTCCTCCTCAGTTGCTGCCTCCAGGGTCCTGCCTTAAGCTCCCTGGATGAGAGGCCACAAGCTGTAAAATGAAATAAACCCTTTCCTCCTGAGGTTTCCTTTAGTCATGGTGTTTTATTACAGCAATCGAAAGTTTACTAAGGCATTATCCTTATTTTCTAAAAATGTACACTGAAAAATTGACTCTTGGAGATACATCCTTTAAGAAAAATATGTATGTGTGACAAATACATTTAGGGCTGTAATTATTTACCTAGGTTTGCAATATTGTAACAATCATAACCTATCCTCACAAGTCCTTACAGGTATTCCTACATCTAATTTTGGATTGCAAAGCAAAACACCAAAAAATAAATATGAAATTCTTATCTTAATGGCAAAGCAGATTAGTTTAAGCCTCCTGGAGTTTCTGAGGTTACAAGCAATAACTTCAGCATCTGTCCACTTGTGATGCTTTCTGTGGCTTTGACAAAAACCACTGAGGTGATTTAAAACAAACAAAAAAAAAAAAACAGGGTTGTCTTTGAAAGGAGGAAGTTTTATTTCTAATAAGTTATATTTTCTGGACCAAATGATAGGAACCCACCTGTCAGTGGCAAAGCTCTCCTTCTATTATCATGAGTTTAAAATCACGTCTCTCTGCTCATCTGCATCTTGTTGCTATGCTCCTACATCTACTCAGGTCCTTTGCCATCCAGATACCACTGCCAATTGTTTTGACTGATGGCATCTTTTCCATTTTAATATACATAATGTTTTTAGCATTCATGGCCATAAGCCTGTCCATACATATGCCTTTTGTTTCTACTTCTTCCTACATTAGACTACAGAACAGAAATGATTGATTGAATAGTAGATGCACCCCCCCAGATCAGACATGTCCTCAGAATGAAGTCATATCTTATTCTAGCCTAATAAATGAGCTATTTCTATCTAGAAGTACCAGCTTAATAGGTAGCTATTACCTTTAGTTACCAACTGGCTGGATTAAATAAGCTACCCTCACCAAGAAACCTTTTTCTACTCTTCCAGATTATTTTGTTCATATTCCAAAGAATAGTATCTTCGCTCACATTCCACCAATGCACAGACTACAGCCTTCTTTAAGGACAATGATGGAAGTGGGCATGTCATTTGGAAAAGCTTTATTCCTACTTTCAGATGCTGAATGTGTCATGTACAGATACTCTGTGGTATTTGGTGACAGAGCACATTTGGGAATATGTGTGTGTATATATACATATGAAATTTCTTATTTTTATATGATTTATAGTACTTCCTAAGAGAAGTCAAAGACTAAAGAACATAGTTACTAGTATGTTATTTTCACTTAGTTTTATGAAGATAACACAGCGCTCTCCTGTACTATAAGAAGCTACATGCTGCTTTGCAAATGATTTGATGACGTGTTGAAATATGCCAATGCTTAAATTACAAAGGACTAGATTCTGGAGTGGGCCTTTTACACATCTATCCAGTGACAATTCTGATATTAACAAGAAAGAACTGGAATTATAGGTAACAGTGAATTGTCTTAACCTCTGGCTTCTTCTTTTTTCTTTTTAGAATTATTCATTTATTTGATGTACATGAATACATTGTAGCTGTCTTCCAACACACCAGAAGAGGGCATCTGATCCCATTATAGACGGTTATGAGCCACCATGTGGTTGCTGGGAATTGAACTCAGGACCTCTGGAAGAACAATAACTGCTGCTAACCCCTGAGCCATCTCTCCAGCCACAACCTTCTGGCTTCTAACGCTAGGAACTCCTCCAACTACCTGAGGACTTGGAGGGGGGTCTGGATAGACCAATAAGTCATATGTATAGTTCCTCCAAACTGACTTTTATTCATCATTTGTTTAATAAAATTTCAACCTTTTGTATATATCATGTGGTTTTTCCTGGGGAGGCATTTAAAAAGCACCTTTACGGATCAGACAGGGCACTAACAACAGAACAAAAGACCAATTCTACCCAAGACTAGCTTAGGGAACAAGCTTTATTGGAGCTACTCACAGAAGAATGGATGGTGGAACCATTGACAATGTAAAGATGCTCACATCACTGAAAACCATACACCAGCATGGTGCCCTGAAAACTGAATCACAGAGCTTTGGGCAGCTCAGCCAGCTCTCTTCAGTAATTGTTATTGCTCTCTATCTTGTTGTTTGTTGATTTAAACCAAACTGGAATTATCTGGGAAGAATAATCACAATTAAGAAGATTCCTCTATCATCAGGTCACCTGCATGCGACTCTATAGGTACTTTCTTGAGGAATGATTGACTTGGGAGGTTCCAGCCCACAGAGGGCAATGTGATATAAAAAAAATCAGGGTACGCAAGCCATGTAGAGCAAGCTAGCAAGCAGCATTGTCCTACACTGTCTGCTTCCATTCCTATTCCAGGTTCCTACCTTGAGGTCCTACCCAGTCTTTTCTTCATGATGGACTATGAGGTATAAGATAAAAGAAAATCTTCCCTCCTCAAGTTGCTTTTGATTATGGTCTTTATCCCAGCAAGAGAAACCAAACTAAGACATTTGCATCACCATTAGGAGGGATCTTAGGAATCTTGTGACTTTCAGGAGCTTCCTGAGCCCTATAGGTTTTTATTTGCTTCCTGGGCCTTGCATATTTTAATTAATTTCTGAGTCTGATAAAACTATCCCCAGGCGGCCAGGCAGTGGTGGCCCAAGCCCTTAATCCCAGCACTTGGGAGGCAGAGGCAGGTGGATTTCTGAGTTTGAGGCCAGCCTGGTCTACAGAATAAGTTCCAGGACAGCCAGGGAAACTCTGTCTCAAAAAAAAAAAAAACACAAAAAAAAACAAAAAACCAAACCAAAACAAAACAAAAAAACCTATTCCCAGGCAGGAATGTTTCATTGGAAACATCTATACAACACTCTCGCCCTTCCTCCAGTATTTCTGTTTTTTCCACTAGGGCTTACAATCTCCCTAGTCATTGGCTTTTGTTTGGTTGAGAGTATATGATATGAGCTCCCTAATGTAGAGTGAGCCTTAAATCCAGTCAGAAATTAGTCAGTTGTGTCCGTAACAGTTGTGTCACTATTTTACTAGTACACATATCTTACCTGACATTCTGGTATATGTTACATAGAATCCATAATTTATCATAATTGTCTTATGACAATTATTCCCTATCAGAAGGAATAGTGCCTCTTAGCACCATAAAAAGATATCAATCAGGGAAAAATCCTCAAGTTCAGCCTTAGCCCAATTTCTTTGTGCATGATATGAATGTACTAATTTCTCCTTAGTAATAAAGACTGGTCATTTGTTTCAGGCATGCAAACGACAGTGGTGTCAATCATCTTCATGATTTGTGGAATCTCAAAAGCCTTCTGCTAACAATTTACAAAGAGGTTTCCCACCCTTGCTCCTAGGATTTTCATTCAATAGCAAAGCCTTTTCCCACTCATATAGAATCATTCACCAAAACTCATTTATTTCCCTGTTTTCATTCATACTATTAGCTGTACTGTGTAGTGTTTTTCCAGACACCTAAAAAAAATCTGTAAGACACTCAAATATTAGCATTATGTGATGAAACATTTCAACACAGTGAGCAGGATCTCCGATGGCATCCATCATCCATCTTACATAAATATCAATTGGACGTGGAGATACTAACAAAGAAACGTTTGCAAGTTTTGTTATTATATGGAAAGATCACTTATAAATAATTTTAGAAGAAAAGAAATATTGTGGAGCTATACAGATGGCTTAATGGTTAAGAACACTTGCTGCTCTTGTATAGGAACCAGGTTCAGTTTATAGCATCCACATAATTATTGACAACCATTTGTAACTCTGATTCATATCAGGTTCATATCACTCAAACCTTCTTTTGGCCTTTATGGCACCACACATGCACATAAGAAATGTACACACCTGCAAATACTCATATATACAAAATGTTAATCTATTAAAAAAAAGAAAAGCAGTAATTGAGATATGGGGAGATGGGACTGTTAGCAAAGGACAAGCATGAGTATCTGAGATCCATTTCCCAAAACCCATGTTAAAAAGCTATGTGTTGAAGCTTGTGAGACTTTAATACCAGAGTTGTTGAGGCTGATATTAAAGGATTTCTAAGGTTTGCTGGTTATGCAGCCTTGCCCATTTCATAAACTGCAGATCTTAGTGAGAGAGCTTGTCTCAAAAGTAAAGGTGTATGGCTCCTGAAGAAAGACACCCAAAGTTGACTTTTCTCTTCTACATGAATATAAATACATGCTCCCATATAGCTGGACAGACATATACAAGCACATACCATCCTCTACCCACACATACAAAAGAGGAGTAATATTGGGATTCAATAGCACTTATGGGTGAAACTACCCTAGCCAGTCCTCCATAATCCACAGAGTTGTGTGTGTGCGTGTGCACGTGCGTGCTCCCTGATATTCATGGGGCTCTTATCCAGTAAAAACCAAGTGTCCCATAACTCTTATGAACAGGTAGATATTACTGTAAGAGATGGCAAGCCATCACCTCCATTTTGTTCTTCATTTTTCCAACATATTTTCCAACACAGTCTTGTCTAAGTATGTTAATGCTGAAGTATAGTGGCTTTGAAAGAAAATAGCACTTGCTTAGCATGTGAAATGTACTAGCCTTAATGTATAGTTTTAAAACCATTAATTTATCAACTAAATAAGACAAGAAAACAACAAACCCTGATGCTTCCCTGTATAAAGAAACATCGTTCTTAGACTTCTGGAAACCCTGTTTTCCTAGATGGAGTATGACCAAATGGGCAAAGTTATGGTTTATTACTTCATGTATCTAGCTTTAATACTTACTCCAAAATTTGACTTTCAAGCATCATTCAGTGGAACACAGGTGTAACTGAGCACCTAGGAGGCAAAAGAGCTCAAGAAGGTCAAGAGTTCAAGGTCATTCTCTGTTGTAGCATTTTTTCAGTCCAATCACATTAGGGCAGTGACAGTTCTGTGATTGGACAGGAATAGAGAGGTGGAGCTAGAAGTTGAGGAGGGAAAAGAGCAGAGAGCAGGAGAGAACAGAGATCTTCATATGGAGGCAGAGGAAGATGACGATTCAGACCCCTCATGGTTATAACAACCAAGTTAAGGTTTTTACAAGATTAGGATAATTGGGATAAAACATTGTCTTTATCATTGGGCTCTGAAATTATTGTATTGGTATCTTGTAAATTGTGATCTTATTATTATATAAACCTGATTAGGTAATTAAGCCTTAAGAGTCATGCTTTACTTACCGGGTACTAGGCACTAGATGAATGATTGTGGGGGTATGTAAAGAGTTGCATGTGAACGAGATGATGCTGCTAGCTGGAAGACAATAGCAAGAACCTGCTGGGACATAGTGTTGTGGCCGGATGGTACCAACACTAGAACGTAGTCTGGTGGGAAAGAGTTTGCGGAGTGGGTTCCTTTTCAATATTTCCCGCAACAATTCTCAGCTCCTTATTAAATCCAAGGTCAGCCTGGCTACAGGAGAGAGATCTTGTCTCCAAAAAACAACAAAACACTCCAGTTTCCTTGATGAATTTCATTAATATTTATTGGATATCAATTTGATACAGGAACTACAAGTACTGCAATTCCACATGATTAAGACAACACCCGTTCAGGGTCCTTAAACTCTAGCAGCTGGACAAAAAGAATTTGGGTAAGGTCAAACAGCCAGGCACAAACAGGTGCTGCAAACATCAGTTTTGATTGACTGCTGGATGATATTGAGAGATACCTGGGGGAATCTTTGCATCTGTGAGGACCTGGGAAATCTTTGCATCTGTGAGGACCTGGGAGATCTTTGTGTCTGTGAGGACCTGGGAGATCTTTGCATCTGTGAGGACCTGGGAAATCTTTGCGTCTGTGAGGACCTGGGAGATCTTTGCATCTGTGAGGACCTGGGAAATCTTTGCATCTGTGAGGACCTGGGAAATCTTTGCATCTGTGAGGACCTGGGAGATCTTTGCATCTGTGAGGACCTTTTCAGAGAGGATTAACTCAGGGGAGACCTGCCTTGAAGGTAAGCAACACCACCAAAGAGGTAAGAGGCTCTGAGGAAATAAAAATGGAAGAGAAGCCAGGCGGTATATACAAGATCCAGTCTTCCTTGGTAAGTCCATCTACAGTTGCAGTTATCACCCAGGGATTTGAGACTCCAGCTTCATCAGCTACTCAGCATTGCCTAATTACAGGGACTCTCTAGGGAGCTTCCAGCCCATCAGAATCACAATGGGGCTGCAGCATCCACACCCCTGTCCCAGAGATTTCAGGTTTTGGAACCAAGAAGCTACTGGCTTCCCTGGACCTCCACTCTGCAGATGACCATCACAAAGTTGTCTAGCCTCCGATCACGTGAAGAAATCTAATAAATCCCCTCTTACAACTATATATGACTTCTATTGGTTCTATCCTCTAGAGAATCTTAGCACAGATATTTAACAGCCTTTCAAGTCATTAAAATTGTCCTCAATATGATGTAAAACTCTTAAAATGAGACTTACGAGGATACAACTGAAGACTTTTAATCAGGAAAAAAAAATGACTTAATCAAACCTGAGGTTCTTTTTTTAAAAACTGCTTTGGTTAGTAGATTAATATTTGATTGTATGTGAAAATGACAAGATTCACTGAGAAAAAATAGGAGTTGACTATATTAACCTACACAAGAGTTAATATAGGTCTGAGAAACAGCCATATCACGCATGGCAGGGACGAGAAAAGTGAACTGATTCAAGAGACAGCTAGGAGTCACATTAAAATGCAGGAATTGACTAAGTATGGGTAAATGGGAAATGAGCATTGGAGCTGCCTCAGAGAGTGAAGTCGTGGGAAATATTGTACAGTAGATTGGTGACAAGCTAGAAGTGGGATCAGGACATTTGTACTTAACTAGTAGGTTCTGCTTAGGGCACACTGTGTGTCTGTTGGTAGGGCCAATAAAGACATATTCCATCAGTTCATGGAGATACAGGCTTGAGATTCAAGAGAAAGATCTGGCCAGAAAATGAAGAGTGCTGCATTCTCACAGAGCACTCACAGGGACTCTTACAAGGGTGCTCACAACCCGTAGCAAGGGACTCAGTTTCAGCCGAAGGGCAGAGCAAGAGCTACATGGAAACTACACAATTCCTCAAATTCTTTTTATTTTAACACTAAGACCAGCACATAAAAGATGCTTTATTAATGAGCTGACATATGAACTCAATCACAAATATGTTAATTGAATCACTAATTGGATTCTAATAATTTACCATCACAGCCGGAGTCACAGTAACATACATACAGGTTTTGTACAGGATAGGAATTCTGCAAGGGGCATAAAGACTTCACAACAACCTTCTATTAACATCTTAAGCAAAGTAACTTATGCATAAAATGTAAAAAGCTTATCTTCAGATGTTTGCGCAGAGTCCAACAGAAAAGAATATACTTTACTCTTTTTTTATATGACACACTTCAGACAGCAATAGTAAGATTGACTTTCTAGTCCCCCTTACATCTATTTTTACTTCTGTTGTTTTGTTCCTTTTCAGTATTCCAGAAGAACAGTTAGTTCACTTTGAGATCAACCTTTTATTTCCACACTGAAAGGAATTTAATAACAGCCAGAGTCTAAGTTTTAAATATATACACAAAATTAATATCATAACTAAGTATAAGACTATGTTGAATATTTCGAAAATGTGAGGAATACACTCACAAGTTCTGCCATATTTACAAAAATATGCCTACACTGAAACTTCAGCATCCAGAAAAGTGCAACTAGTTTAACATCTCATTTTCTTACTTTTCTGTGTGAACAAAATAAGAGTTTTAATTATCTTTGGTTGGGTACCTTTGAAATAAAAGCTATATTCATAAAACCATTAAATCAAAATTTCTAATGCTCCCCTATTTATAGATATACTTTTGTTTTTATATATATTTTTGTTACCAAAAATATAGTCACTTTAAAAACAGAAAACGTGAAATTTGTTGAAAACCAAAATTTGCAAATTGGAATAAACTCAGTTTTTGAGATTTCTTACCAATGAGTTCACTCATTGTATAATCAAATTGTATTTCCTTAGCATAAATTGCTCTACTGAAGGTGAACTCCAAAGAAAATAATTCTACAGTGTCTGTAAACATATTAGAGCTTTGGTGGAAGAGGGGTGAACTTTTTAAAACTAAACTCAAATTGTTACAAAATTATGTTTTAGTCTCATTTAATTTTTACTATGAACTTTGTTTGATCCTGTCCAGGAATGGTAACAGAAGCTGTATAGTTCTAAAGGACTTTAACAATTAGCAATCAACAAAAGAGCTGAGTTGCTTACTTGTCTTCTAAACAGTATCTACATAAAGCAGGAATGGCTCAAAACAAGAAACAAAACAATCATTTTCATTTCTTTTCAGTCTGATAATTTCAGATTTTGATTCTGAATTAAAAAAACAAACTTTCAATGGTTTGTACATTTGATTTTAAGGACAATTAATTGCTCACTGAATACATAAGAATCTCTCTCCCATCATTGCCAAAACATTACTTGTATAGCAAATGTGTTTATTCTCTTGAAGCTATCTTGAAGTCACCGCCTTAGCAAGCCATGTTTACCTCATTTGGGTTTTAGGAAGGACAATAAAACCGAAACACCCTAAGAGAGATCCCATGGCTCCCTAGGGAAATCTAAGTTGTTTAGCAGCTTTTCATCAAGTGATGAGGGAGCCCATGGAGTCCACAGCATCCCTGATGCAGATCCTAGTGTGCTCTCAGAGTTAACACTTACTTCTCCCTTTTAACCATGCTGATACCAACTCCTTGTTCAGGTTTCCTTCCCTCCTCTACTCATAATTCAGCCTACCATCCGAGCATTGGTAATCAGAACGTTTTGCCACAGCAATCTGTTTATTTTCACCTCATTCCTCCAGCCAGTTTTCCAGGAATAATACCACTGGAGCTTCCATTCTGTTGCTTTTGAGTCAATAGGATGGGAAGTCTGCATGCACTAGCCAGAAAACCTTCCCTAACCAGGTTGGCAGCTCTGGTCACAATTCACCCATGTGCTTTCACACATGCGTTCTTACACATTAGTAGCTTCTGAAAAAGAGTCAGTGGGATCATTCTTCTTTTTGACTTCCAGGTTCTTTTTAGCCTTGAAGGTCATGGACACCTCGGAGTGAATGGCATCCAACCTCTGCTCACAGCGGAAGGCTGAAAGGAAAGCTTTTCTGTAGTTGCTGTTCATCCAGCCGTAGAGAAGGGGGTTGGCAAAGGTGGAGCACATGGCAATGATGTGGAACACGGTGAAGATGAGTTTGTACTCCTTCAGGTCCAGGACATGGCTGTCAATGTCTACAGCGAGTTGGAAGGCGTGGAGGGGCAGCCAACTGACTGCAAACACCACTACCACGCACACCAGCATTTTGGTTGTTTTGTGCCTTCGCTGATGGTAATTGTCACTTGAAGCTCCAGGACTGACGTGGTTCTTCAGCTTACTCCAGATACGGGTGTAGGAGAAAGATATGATGCCCAGAGGCAAAACGTAGAGGATTAGCAGGGTGGAAAGGCTGTAGACTGTACCGTACACACTCTTCTCTTCCCCAGGCCACTTCTCAGTACAGGCCACAATCTCGAAGTCAGGAATGATCTCAATCAGTGAGTACTCCCGGAAGATGGCCAGTGGACTTGCCAGCAGAGCGCTGATGCCCCAGGCCAGGCCAATAATCAGGAAGCTGATTCGCTTGGAGATCTTGCTCTCCAGGTGGTAGACAATGCAACGATGGCGGTCAAGAGCAATGACTGTCAAAGTTATCGTGGACACTTGTACTGCTAAACCCTGGGCATAGGGCACCAAATGGCACAAGACTGGACCCATTTTCCACTCCCCCATCAAAGTATAGGTAAGAGTGAAGGGTAGGCACAGGGTGTTCACCAAAAGATCCGCCACAGCCAGGTTGGCAATAAAAAAGTTGGTTACTGTGCGCATGCTCTTGAATTTGATCACCACATGGATTACCAGGGAGTTGCCAACTACCCCCAGCAAAATGATGGAGCAATAGGCCAATATGAGGACCACCTGCACCTCAACCAGTTTGGTGCTGTCTATGAGCTCTGGCTCTGGATCAGGGGGCAACTCACCTCTAGGAGTGGTGTGCCCCTGCCCATATGGCTCCACCTTCACTTCTACAGTTTGGTTCTCTTCTGCCTCTGCACCTACTGGGCCCATCTTCAGCACCACTTCACTTTCACTTGGCCTGTAAATTTCACAAGAATCTATAATAAAAATGACATTAGAAAGTTAGTGGAACAGAGAATCATTCTAAAGGGATTGCTTTAGTTGAGACTAAGCTCCTCAGGATAGCTGTGTTCTGATTCATCACACCGCAGATCTCGTAAAAGCTTGATAAAGCAAATCCTTTACATAAGTCTATTAACAACGAGGGATAGGTGAAACCAGGAATTCAAACTATCTGTGATCATGACAAGAACACATTTTTCTATCAGAGAGAACCAGTTCCACAATGAATGAGATCAAATAAACTCCATTTTAATGCAAAATGAATGCAATATAATTCATCAATTTTATAATTGCTCTGAAGTCAACAAATTAACTTAAAGGAAAGTATCACTCACTTAATTGTTTGAAATGTGTAAGTATATAGCAGCCCGAGATATGACAAAGGGGCAGATATCTGCCTGTGCTAAGCACCTCATTTTGGGGGGATTAAAATAAACCAAAACAACTGGACTCTCCCACAGCCCTTTTTCTTTCCACTTTTTGTGCATATAAGCATCTCCCCCCCCCCCCCCGTGTGTGTGTGTGTGTGTCTGTGTGTGTTTAGGTGTACATCTATGTCTGTAGGCAAAAGTAAGCGTCAGGTATCATTCCTCAGGTGCCATCCATTTGTTTTGTGAGACAGGGCTCCTCACTGGTCTGGAAGTCACCAACTAGGATGGTCTTTCTAACCTACCTTCTCCACATTTTGTGTGTGATTTTGTGTGTGTGTGTGTGTGTGTGTGTGTGTATGGTATGTGTGAGTGGGTATGATAGTATATGTGTGAGTGGGCAGGTTGCATGTGTGTATATTTGTGAGTGTGTGTGTTTGCGTGGGTATGTGTATGTGTGTGAGTGTGTGTGATTGTGTATGTGTGAATGCTAGTATTATAAGCACACTGTTCTTTTGATTTTTTACTAAGCCAGCTACTGTTTAAAATGGAACCTTGTGCAGAGGTGTTGCTTTGTTTAATGGTTTGAAAATAACTTCTCACACAACATAGAGCAGAATACTACAAAGGTACTACATTAAGAATATGCCCAAGTTTAAACTTACCCCCCAAATTCTAAAGCGATAAGTTTGGGCACCTTTCTCTCCTACTATACACCGCTGAATTTCCCTACCTGCGTGATCTGCTGCACCCAATAAATAAAGTTAAGTACTTAAAGCTTTAAAAAGAGATAAGAATTCTAGGTTTTCTTGTTTCCTCAAGTCTTCCCATGCTTACAAGATCCCTGCCTTTGCAGGGTGGGTGATGGAGCAGAATTTATAGGAAGGCCAACCAATGACTGGCCCAGTTGAGAGCCATGCCATGAGGACCCCAACCCTAACACTATTTATAATATTCTTCTACTCTTGCAGGCAGCAGTCTAGCATAAATGTAGTCAGAGGGGCTTTACCCAGCAACTGTTGGAAGCTGCTGCATAGACTGACCTGCAGCCAAGTAGTGAATGGCGCAAGCGTGGGAATCCAGTGGAAGAGGAGAAGGAAGGATTGAGGGAGCCAGGGAGGGGACTCAAGAACGGCACAAGAAAACTTAGAGTCAACTAACCTAGGCCCCTAGGGCCTCAGGGAGACTAAATTGCCAACCAGAGAGCACCCATGGGACAGAACTAAGCCCTCTGCACTTATATAACAGCTGTGAAGCTGGGTCTTCAGTTGAGATTCCTAAAATGGGAACAGGGCCGTCTCTGACTACATTGTCTGCCTCTGGATCCCTTTCCTATAACTCGGCTGCCTTGAGCAACCTCAGTTGACAAGGATGTGCCTAGTCTTGCGGAGGCTAGATATGCCTAGGCTGGTTCATGTCCACGGGAGGCCTCCTTTTTTCTGAGGAGAAGGCGTAGATAGGGTGTGAGGTGAGAGAGGGGAACTGGGGGGAGAGGAAGCTGTGATCCAGATGTAAAGTAAATAGTAATAATTTAGTCAATAAAAATTCTGAGAAAAATCAGGTGATATAAAATATGTAAGAGCCAGTTTTCTCTTAGAAATGATGATGTTATCAGAAATATTTCAGGAAACTGATGTTAAAGTTTCCTAGTATGACATGATATGATACATAAAAATTCCCTAATGTGATAGGATATGATCCAATAACATATAAAGGCTAAAAGAAAACAGATCCCCAACTAGGCTGCCTCTCTCTCCCACCTGTGTCTTATTATTATTTCTACTGCATTGGTTTTGTTTAGCTCAGTTTCTAATCATCATTGTTCTTAAAACCATGCATCTTACAAGATCCCTGCCTTTGCAGGGTGGGTGATGTAGCAGAATTTATAGGAAGAGCCAACCAATGACTGGCCCATGATTATTGAGCTCATAGACAATGCTGGCTGACCCCATGACCTGTGCCCCACTTTTCATCTTTCCTGCCTCTGTCCTACTCTGAACCACTGAGCTGCACAGGGCCCTCCCTTGCTTTCTAATTTTCCTTCCTCTTCTTTCTGCTGCTTTCATTCACTTGTCAATTCATTAGCCTAACAGGTAAAGTCATGAACAATTCACCATGGTGGCACTGTAACATTTACTGCAATACACATTCAACAAGCCATTATAAATCTGTTTACTGAAGGGAGAATCCTGCTGGGTGTTAAGACAGCAGGAAATACCTCTACCAGAGTACTTAAAATAATACATTTGCTTTTACTATGAATTCCCTGTTAAGTGTATAAAAACACCCAGATTCAATACACTAGTGGTGATACCTAGTGAATACACTCACAAAAGACTTCTTCAGTTAATTCATAAGATCTTTTAATGAATTTTTTAATCCATCATAATAGCATCTACTACCATTGGTATATAAATCATGATTATTGAGCTCATAGATAATGCTGGCTGACCCCATGACCTGTGCCCCACTTTTCATCTTTCCTGCCTCTGTCTTACTCTGAACTACTGAGCTGCACAGGGCCCTCCCTTGCTTTCAGGCTCCTACTTTATCAGGATCCTAGTTGGGTTGAATTAATGCAAGGCACTTGGAGGGGATTAAAAAAGCAGTAGGCATGGGCGGAGCTGGCTCAGTGAATAAAGAGCTTGCCCTGCGAGTGGGGAGATATGTAAAGAGCCCATGTACAGCTGGAAGCTTAACACCCAGCTATAATGCAGCTCCTTTGCAAGACAGGACAACACTCAGAAGCTTATAGGCCAGGCATCTTGGTGGATGTAGAGACCCTGTCTCAAGAAGAATCAAGGTTGTGAGTAAGAACCTAGTCCTGAGGTTGTATGCTATGTCATACCTGCACTTGCACACATAGAAGCATACATGCATGCATGCATACATACATACATACATACATAATGCCCTAAGTACACATCACATATACCCTACATACATACATACATACATACATATCCTACACACATCCACCACACCTGCACACATATACATACATACACCACACCTGTACTTGCACACAGTTATACATATGAACATGCATGCACATATATCATATACACATAAACCTACACATACACATACACACACACAATATACACATATAAATAATTTTTAAAAGAAAGCTGCATGAATAGAAAGCAAAAGAAAGAAAGAAATCAAAGCTTGCTCCTTGCTCCCTCTGTGCCCTGGGTAGTGCATCAGCAGCTCTTCTGTGGCCTTGATTTCCACAGTATAGACCCCCTGTGATGGTTTGCTGTGGATAGAGCTGTTTCTCGGGCCTAGATCACACTGCCTCTTCTCTATGCCCCGTAGGTTTAAAGTAGTAACCATAGGTATTATTCTTGAAATCTCAAATTGGCCTAACTTTCAATCTTCATTCCCCTATCTCTTATATAATCATCTCTGTACACGGACTCCTTCTCTTCTACATCCCTGAATAGAATTTTTTGTTTTACGATCTGCTCAAAACATATTTTAATTTGCTCTCTCACTAAAATAGATCTCAGCTCCTTAGTATGGCCTTCAAAGCTTGACGCCATCCCTGCAGATGCTCTGTCTGATTCCCTTTTGACATCCCAATATGCATCTGCTGCTCTGTCATACTGAATGACCACCAAATTGCGAACACCTCAGGCTTCCCCATATGGTGAGCTGAGGACTCTTGTCATTCTCCTGGTCGTCCGGAAGGTTCATTCTCACTTCATTCACTGCCCACAACACAGGCCACAGTGTGACTGCTTCAGTTAACTGACCTAGGACAGCAATCTCTTTAAAGATCCATTGTTTAATCTCACAGTGTACCATCTAGTACAGCAAGATACTCAATAACTGGATAAAACCAATACAAGGCTGAACAAGAATACAATTTTACTAATAACTACTTCTACCTTTTTAATACAAAGTATAATTTCAATCCCCTTCTTTACTGAATGTAACAACACACAGGATTCCTTGCCTTGCCACAGTGGCCTACAAGAAGTTTGCCCTATGATCCTATTAATTCAATTCCTGACTACAACCTCTGAAATTGCCTGTCAGTATACTCCTCCACATAGAATTTTTTTCTCAAGTGCTTGTATCTATTTCTCTCTCTCCCTCTGCTACACACACACACAACTAGGGTCCTGGGAACTTTCTGTGTGTTTTCTGTTTTCCTTTTTTGCTATATTGGTGAGTTCTATACAGATCAACATAAATTTCAAACAGAACGTTCCAGGGATGCCAGCTCTACCACCCATTATGGAAACATAGCATTCGAACCCTGGCCCGTTTGATTGGCTATACCATTTTCCTTAGGATAAGAGACTGACTTTGTGGAGCAGTTACCCAGACCATCCATGTCAATTGGAGTTGAGTAGACTTCCAAAAGTTGGAGTCTGAAGGTTACACAGATGAACTGAGTGCAAGCAGCAAACTTAAGAGCACTGGGAACAGACACACATTTGAATTATTGACTATTTTCTTTTTTTCTTCTCAATCACATTTTCTTCCCTCTGAAGTCCTTTTATTGGAGTCCTATGGCTCCTCTGCAGGAATGGCTATCGATCTGCAAGCTATTAGCCTGTGAACACTACGAGCTGCGTGTAGGCACAGTACTAGCCCTGGGCTGGGGCAAAGCAAGACCCAGAACACAGAATGTGTCATTCACAAGAGTACTTCTGGAAAAGTAGAAGAGTAAAAGAGAAGCAGAAGGTAGACGCTGCCATGAGTGACACTCCAGAGGCCCCCAATCAAGCCAGAAAGAGGCAAATGGAAGAGCCTTTCCTTGAAACAAGCCAAAATGAGACATTCAGATTATTCAAGAAATTCAAAACTATGAATAGTGCTGTTTTCGTGAACAGGTGCACGGTTAGTGAGTTTGTTATAGAAGCACTTCATTCTAGAAAGGGAATTTTTTTTTTCCTTCTGAAGATCTGGGTGCTTTCTTTAATAAGTCAGAGAGCTTCTCCTGCTTTGACTACATGCTGAAATCTCTGGGTTTGCAAGTTATTTCTGTGACAGAATCACTCCAGGTGGGCAAAGGGTGATGTGACATCCTATGGAGCCCTCCTTCCAGGACTGTTTTCCCAAGGAAAAACCCCAAGCATTGTGCTACAAATTATAGTTGCCCGCACCTGTTGGCTCTTCTGTGAGGGGAGTTGGGACTTTAACACAGCTACATAGAAGAAGGTGTGATTGTTTGCCTAAGTAGAGATGGCTGGATCATTTTAAAAGTCAGAGAACTCTTCTCTTTCCTGTATTTGTGCTTCCTGTCTATGACAGTAGTGTAGTCTCTTGCATGCCACTGAGATTTTAATGATTAGTCTCTACTAAGAACAGCATTTAAATATTACTGTCACCTCCTGACACACAACCATAGATTTCTAGTAGTAGGTGATCCCATCTTGGGGAAATGAATGGAAGCCTAAATAAATCTCTATTTTTGGACAGCCTTAGACAATCCTACATGATCTTGCACTTTAGAAAGTGCTTGAGTTTTAAGGAGGAGGCAGAATCATATCTTACTGTCTCATACTGTAGCGTTCGATCAAGGAATAGTCTAAACCTTCAGCAGAAAAGAAAAAGGTCCAGCAAAAGAAGAAAAGCGAAGTGGTACTAACCCACCCAGTTTCAGTATTCCACTTAATGCCTGGAGGGGTGGGAGGCTCCCCTTAGAAACACCTCCCCACGCCCTCCTACCGACAGGACCCAGGGCTCTCTCAGAAGGAGAACTGGAGTCTGAACTTACTTTGAACACCCCAACGCGTTGGCCCTTGCGTTTCTTCTCAGATGAGGAATCCAGAATGTGCATCCAAAGGATTATCTAGACAGCCAGTCCTGAGAAAGTCCGGGGAGGCACCCAAAGCAGGTCCGATTTGGTGTGAGCCAGAAAGCGGGAGCAGGAACAAGAGCGACAAAGCTGAGAAGCTGCAATGCTGTCCCCGCTAGGCTTCTCCGTGGACCTCTAAGGCCACTCAGATCAGAGACCCCGCACTGCACCGCGCAGAGTCCCGGGTAGGAGGGGCTGGGGAGGGAAGAGGGTTGGAGATAGAGGTGGAGGCGAACGCCGCCCTGGAAGGAAAGGACACAGGTACAGGGACTGCGGAGCAAGGGAGTGAGGCAGATAAGTTCCCAGTCGGTGGCCAGAGACTGGAGACTAGCGTCCTCCAACCTCGGTTGCACTCTATGCCGCGTAGCTCCTGTCGCTCGTCGCCCACCACTCCCTGTAGCTGCTACTCTCACTCCATTTAGGAGTTCATCTAATCTGCAGAGGAAAGTGCGCGGCAGGGGCAAACCTCAGATACAGGGAAGGAGCTGTGGTCCCTGGCTATGTGAACGGGGACAGACACCTTAGGCTTATGGGTTTCGGGCTGGAGAGAGGTTCCACAACCTCGGCGCCTGGGGGTGCGGGGTAGAGGGGAGTCTCGGGAGAATCCCACTCTGTGCTGAGAGAGTTTCCTCGTGTAGAAACGAAGGAGGAGAGCCAACTCCTCGCAGGAACTGGATCCCAAGGATAAACAGCCAACACGCCCTGCCACACAGAGCCGGCACAGGAACTGTGGTAATGCAAGCCCAGAGCCTGGGGGTCCGGGAGCAGCAAAGCCCCTTAACAGGTGTTCCTGGAATCCCGCGCCTTTAGATCACAAGCCCGAGGTGTCCCCGCGGAAGACTGGTAAAAATTGTCCCTCAGAAAGAAAGCAGAGGACAGCAGTGGGTCTTAAACAAAGCAGTCTTTCTTTGTCCAGTTCATTGACTTCAAAATTCTTCTTCGCCTTTAGTTCTTATACCATCCAATATTTCGGGGGAGCAGGGAACCCGAGCCTCGGGAAATGTTCCTCCGGTGGGAAGCCTGCAGGCTGAATTCTCTTGTAGGACTAAAAGAGGACATGCAGGACTTTAAGTCACCCACGCTGGAGGGCTGCTTCACGCTTACCCTGCAAACTCTTCATTCAAAGTCAGTCCTTCCAGAGGTTGGCTGCAAGTCTCTTTTCCTTCCATTTTAAAGGGGGCAGTAGAGACTTGAAAGCCAGGAATCATGCAACTGCAAGCCAGGCTTGCCTTAACCACCCTGTCTCCCCGAGTTGCACAAGTCACCTCAATGCATTAGATCCCTCTTCTTCTTGTTGTTTTCTTTTCTTTCTTCCTTTTTTAATTTATAAAGTAAGGATAGTCATACTAGTGCTCAAATTGTCTCTGAAGGATGCAAAACAATGGTTCAATAGATTAGGCATCTCTAAAAATAAAAGTCATACTGAACCTATTTTTTTTTTAAGACAAATACTCCCCCACATAGTAATAATTACTCCTTTATTGGGGAATGGATTTTCAGTCCCGTGGCCGCTGAAAGTTACACAACCTAGTTAGGTGTCATAAGACATATAGAATCTGATTATCAATCTTCAATTCATGTGACATCATGCTAAAGAAGCTACTTAGAAAACAGTGTTGCTTGGGCCTTTCAATTCCCAGTACACAAAAGGCAGCAGGCCTGGGAGAAGCCATGATGTTTTACCCACTCTGCTGAAAGTCCTTTTTGTAAGCACTTTTTGGTTTAGGGAAATATCTCTTGCTTGCACATATGCTTTGAGTTGAACCGATCCCCTTTTTAAAAAGAGATCCTGGAGAATGAGTAATCCTAGGGCCTCACAAACGCTGGGAATGGCTCTGCCTCTGAGCTGCAGCTTCACACTTGTTTTTCAGGTTTGGTTTTTTGCTTTGTTTGAGGACTGTGTCTTACTAAGTTGCCCAGCTGGCCCAGTAGTCTCTGTGTAGCCCAGGCAGGCCTTGAACCTGCTTGACCTCCTAAGGAGTCGGTGTTGCAGGCAGCACCATCATGTTGAGCTTTCCTTGCTCCTTAATACTGGGAAGGTAAAGAAAGAACTCCATGTATCTAACAAGTTAAACTTTTGAAAACTAACACAGAAGCAAGTGGCCAAAAAAAGGCTGATGAGCAGCGTTGCTGAATGTAATGGTTTTGGAGGATTTTAACCTCTTTTTCAGACAGTGATTGCACAAAACACACTTCTCTCATAGCAATGATTAACAAAGGCTCCTAAGCAGCCCTTTATGAAAACTGAACTCACTTCCTTATAGGCATGCCAGCACCTTAAATGATTTACATGATCCATACACCTCTGATCAGTAACTCCAATAATAACAGAGAACTCTACTACGCGAGTCTTTCAATAAAGTACAGACTGGATGAGAAGCTGATCCACGAGGTGAAAGTCCTTTCACAGTGCAACATATTATCAATGTAGTCATGGCAGCTTGTGACGTTCAGGTTCTAAGGAAAGGCCTTTAAGGCATATATGTTACAAGCCATAGGAACAGTGAACCGCTCCGAGGAAGGGCCCTCAGCCTGTGGACCTGCTGAACTAATGATAGTACAAATGGAAACAGGACAAGACTACCAAATCAGATTCCTCTCTTGATGAGTCATTCAGTTCTTTGGACAATCCCATACCTTTCCAGAATAGATGCCAACACTTCTTCAAACAGGGAGAAAGTAGAAACCCCAAATGCTGACGTAATTAGAGCCAGCAGCAGCTGTGTGCTCACAGGTTAGGTTGTGGCAAAAAGCAGAAAGTGGTAAGAATGTACACAGCCTAAGAAATACATAGTACATACAGGAACTGAAAGCAGAGGCCTGTTCTCAGGTTCCTAGGAGTTGACCTACAAAAATCTACATTTAATATGGTTAGATCTCATTCTTTAAAAGAATCAAAATTTATATTCTTAAAAATCTTAGACACAGTGAGATAGCTCAAAGGGCTACACAGGTATCACCAAGGCTGATAACCTGAGTTAGATCCCCTGGGCTCCTCACAGTGGAAGGAGAGAATCTGTTCCTACACATTACCACTTCAGTCCACACACCCTACATGCACACCTACATACACACACTTATACACATATCCTGTTCACACATACTGTGCACACATATACAAAACTACACATAATACCTATAGACACCAAACATGCAGACATACCCAACCATACACCCTACACACATACACACATACATACACATTTACACACATACCCTATATACACATACCCTGCACACATATACACAGCTACATACAGATACCTACAGACACCACACGTACAGACAAAGCCACTCACACACTCTACACACACACACACATGCACTCACACAAACATGCATGCACCTACATATACACACTTAAACACATACCCTGTATACACATACCCTGCATACATACATACACACAACTACACACATACCTTCAGACACCGCACATGCAGACACACCCACACACAATGTACACACACATACACACACACCCTATATACACTTATGTACATGTAATAAAGCATCTTTTGAAATGAAATGTTGAAAGCGATGTCTTAAAACCAAAATTCCAAGTAAGCATATCAAAATAAATGAGATGGTAAGTAAACAGAAAGGTAGAAAAAAGAAAAAAAAGGGCAGAAAAGAGAGAGCAGTCCCCTATACACATGGAAAATCTGCTCCGAGACCTCTTGAGGATGTCAAAAACCATGACAAAGTTGATTTAAAAGTTTGGCACAGAAGATATTAATAACAATGACTAATAAAGAAATAGAACAATTATAGTAATATAACAAAAGTTTTATAAACACATCTTCATTGGGTATCTTACTGTAGTTAACATTTTCTTGTGGGGATGTGAGGGACATCTCCATTTGGTTTTTCTGAATCACTTCACTATTGTACTTTGGGGCCACTGCTACCAAACAAAGGTTGCTTATCCACAGGAACTTCAATTCTACCACAGTCATTCTCAGAAGGGAGATGAACACCAAGTGAAACACAGACTGCTAGCATATGTATTCTGGATACACTAGACATAAAAATGACTCATGCCCTGGGCAGGATAGATAACACAAGATCTCATGATATTGCTCCAAATGGCCGGCAGTTTAAACTTACAAACTGTTTATTTCTGGAACGTTCCCTTTAGTGGATAGAAAACTTAAATAGTGGAAAGCAAAACCTTCCACAAAGGGCAGACTAGAGAGGTATTTGCAGTTGAGACCTCCATGAGCCTCTAGTCTTATTTCTTCTGGTGCCATTTGAGATCTGATAAATCTCCTTGAATATTTAAAATACGACTCCACAAAAGTTTCCTCTACCCCACTGCCTATTCCTCAGAACATACAGGTATAAAAGGCAGAGTGCCACAGTTTGACTGCCAGATGAACTAGATCTCCATTACTACATACACACAGAAGAAAACCATCCCTGAAGTAGGCAGATGAGTCTAGCTGATAGGTTTGCATCTTTGCCTTAGGTGGGTATCAAGTCATTGTGATTATGTAGAGGATCAAATCTATTGTTCTGACCTTCTTACAGTGGGAAAGAGGGAGGAGGAGGAGAGGAAGAAGGTAAGCATGAGCAGTATTCACTAGGTCCTCATGGTCTCTTCAGAGGCATGCCCTTCATGCCCACAAGACTGGTAAACTTGTCTGGATCTCTGTTTCTTTCCCCTGCCATGAGTCCAGGCCATAGGACATACCTTCAATAGATGGTCCACTTAGAGGACCTTACAGATGTCTGATTTTCTCTCATTTGTAGTAGAACTGGTATTCCCAGGCAAACTGTGGCAAAGGACCTTTCGGTTAATGGAATAATCCGCATGTTTTAGAAATTTTGGATGAACTAATTTTAGAACAGCATGTCATTTACAAAGAAAAGTTAAGTAACCTCATTATAGATGCTTAGTTTATTGTACAAAGTAAATCATGGTGTATTTGCTCCCATCTAAAATTCATACCAAAAGCAACAGCTTCTCCCACATAGACATAATTTCATTATTATTTTAGTTAGGAAAGCAATTTATAACCATGATTAAAAAAAAAAGCCAGCAATGATAAAGACAGGAATAAAACATCCTCTGTACAGCAGATATTCTTCCAATATGGTGACACATATCTGTCCTCTTCAATACACACACGGATATTGAGCACTCGAAGTAGGCAAGTGTGGGACTGAATCTTAATTCAATCCAACTTGCACCCTAAATTAAATAACTGTGTGGGGACAGAGTATGTTGTGGACATTCTAGGTGTTACCCAGCATCCCTGTCTTTGGAATATGGGTATAAGTTCTCATAACTAAGCTGACTTCTGTATGTCTGTTGGTTTGGTTTGGTTTGGTTTGGTTTGGTTTGGTTGTTTGGTTTGGTTTGGTTTGCTTTGCTCTGCTTTGCTTTGCTTTGCTTTGCTTTTTCAAGACAGTGTTTTGCTGTGTAGCCTTGGCTGTGTTAGAACTTGCTCTGTAGACCAGGCTGGCCAACAACTCACAGATATCTCTGCCTCCCTAGTGCTAGGATTAAAGGCATGTGCCAGCACAGCCCAGCTTGATCTCTAATCTTACATAAACTTCATTACTTAACAATATATGACAGATATTATTCCATTACTTTACATGCAATTCCATTACTTTAACAGTTGCCTGGTCCTTAACTGAATAAATGCATTCAGATTACTTATCCCTGTTGCAGACATACGGGTATGTTTATAATACACTTGTCTAATTCTTTTGAGGCAGGACATTTTGGGGTACCTTTGAGTTCAATAGAATTTTTTTCCCTCTGTGTGTGCTTTGACTTGGGATGCTATAGTCCTAGAAAAGTTGACAGCTACCAAAGTTTCCCTGAGCCAGTGATTTTCAGAGAACTGTCGCATGAATTCAAAGAATGAAACTCATGCACCACACAGTGAGTTTTAGAGAGTTTACTATAAAATATAGGTGGGAACTAAAGTTATAAAGATAAATAATAGAGGCAGATAGATGATTAGATGGATGGGTAGATGATAGATAGATAAGTAGATAGATAAATAGATAGATAGATAGATAGATAGATAGATAGATAGATAGATAGATAGATGACAGAGGTGGGTGGATGAGAAAGAGAGAAAGAGAGGAGAGAGAGACAGCGAGATAGAGTATCATCAAGCTATTGGTGGGTAGTTGGGTGGGACTTTTAAATGACTTATGGCAGAAACTGGGATGAAGCTGGAGGGAGAGTTGGTCAATCCTGTTGCCGCAGCAGTCAGGTATCCAGGTGCCTCTTCTCCGTTTCAGTTATAGAATCATGAAAAGTTTCCAGGAAAGGGAAGGAGAT
Organism: Mastomys coucha; assembly: GCF_008632895.1. Taxonomy (NCBI): domain Eukaryota; kingdom Metazoa; phylum Chordata; class Mammalia; order Rodentia; family Muridae; genus Mastomys; species Mastomys coucha. The sequence goes on from NW_022196898.1 coordinate 31,515,891, forward strand.
AACAAGGAAAGGGAAACAGAACTCCCTGGTGTTCCTGGTCTTCAGCAAGGACATTCTGGGAACAACTGCTTCAATGTCCTTGTCCTACCTTGCCAGTTTCTATTTCCTATTCTTACCTGTCTCTTTAGTATGAGTTTGAACAGACACTGAAAGAGACACTTTAAATTTCCCCTTAAGCCAAGTTCATGTTGCACAATCTGGACAGGAAGAACTTTACATGAGTAGAAAGAAATCCATGTAGCTTCCTACATGGTAGGGTAAATATTTCCAGTTTAGTGGCACTCAGAAGATGACAGAGTCAGCATGTGGCATGTCATGTTCACTACAAAATTTAAGTGACCTCAGGTAAGCATAATTAAAATAGTAAGTTTTTAGCTTCGGGAAAGTAAAATAAAGGGATAAAAGGCACAAGAGAATGAGTTTGTTTGGATTCCTCAGAGAAATGCCTTTTAGCTTCACTGGCAGAAAAGCAGTTTTCTTCTCACTTTAATGTCAAGGTTTCATGAGAGATCATTAAATAACCTCCAAGCCAAGCCAGCCTGACTTAAATCATGGGCAGAACAAAGCAGAAATGGAATGTGGGAGCTGCTTCCCGAAATAGGAAAGAAGTAAACCACATAAATCAGTGTACCCCAGATGGGAAGGACATGGGAAGGGCATGACACTCATTGAGAGCAGCCAGCTCCTGTGACACAGCTCAGAACTCAGAGGACCAATACTCTGGGCTGCAGACGCGAGTGTCTGTCCACACACTCTGCTCTGCTGAGTGGGCATCTGCATCCCAGTCTTCAGAGAGCGGAGGGGAACAGCTGAAGGGGAGTTCCTTGGCCTTAGGAGGCGAAGGACGGACGCAGGCTCTAGCTCCTTGGGAATTGCAGGCGATGCTGAACACCACAGAGAAGCTGAGAACAATTTGGGGGCCCCAGAGCAGCTCACTCTGCCCTGAGTCCAAAGGGAGAGAGGGCGCAGGGGCAGGAAGCAGCTGCCAGGTGGTTTGGGCATGGGTGGGTGCGAGTGGAGGTGCAGGAGTTCTAGGTTCGGTCTCGCGGGGCTGCAAGTGCCAGGCCTACTCTATGCAGCTAGTTAAAAGGAGGCAATGCATGGTTGCAAGATGTTTTATTATAGAAAGGAGAGAGAAGAGATAGGAAAGTAGAGGCCAGCCACATGGGGAGAGGGAGAAGGGAGGAGGTGAAAGTAAAGATAAGAAAAGAAGAAGCTAAGAGGGAAGAGAGAGAAGATGAGGAAGAGAAGAAGAGAGAGAGGAAGGGGGCAAACTGTCCCTTATATGGTGGGCTGGGCTATCTGCCTGTGGGGTGGGTCATACCTGGCTGTGGTCAGATGACTGGGGATGAAGTCCAGCCAGAATGCTGGGAGCTTAGGGCACTGTCCACACGATTGATAGCACAGGCTAAAGGAGCTGGAGGGCTCGTGGAATCAGCTATCTGCATCTGGGAGTGTGGCTTTTACTGTTCCGTCCCTTGTGGAAACTCCTACTGGGTCGCCAGAATTAAGCCTCGCTCAACCTAGAATACAGACTGCTTTTCACGGTCCCACACTGCTTCCCAAAATAGGAAAGAACTTAACGACATAAATCAGTGTATCCCAGATGGGAAGGACATTGGAAGAAGGGCTGGCACCCATTGAGAGCAGCCAGCTCCTTCCAGCCATGCAGCCAAAGGAACTCCAAAGTGAGCACAGCACTTCTCTTTCTTGAAGGGAAAAGGCCCAAGTCCTTAATGGAAACAGCAGTTAGTAATGGTGCCTAATATATATATGACACTGTCTCTGCCTTACCTAGTCAGAATATTTAGTGATTATCCGTTAAGTACTTCTCATACAAAATCTGCTTAAAGGTTCACTCCCTGTCACACTCCCCTGAAACAAAAACTACAGCACCTGGACATCCTAATAGCCTTGGATTAAAATATAGTAGTAGTAAAATTCAGTAAGTAGGCCATAGACATACTTCCAACTGGGTCCTGGTGTGTTGTAGACACAAGGAGAGGCAACAGCTAGCAAGAAAAACCTGGACAGACTTGACTGGGTTGCCTCAGAGAGACATTAAGAAAGGCAATCAATTTATGCAAATGTATTATTTTTAAGTAATCTTTCTCTTTAAAAACTCATTGACAGGCTGAAAAAATGGCTCTGTGGGTAAAGCCCTTGCGGCTCAAGCAGAAGAACCTCCTTCAGATTCCTACAACCCATATAGAGACAGACTCCGCATCCAATGGCATCTGTATTCCCAGCACTTCAAAAGAGAGACGGGAGGCAGAGACAGAAGAACACCTGGAAGTTCATGGGCCAGATAGACAGGTATCTACAACCACAAACAATGAGACTGTTCCAGACAAGGTGGAAGGTATGGCCTGATCCTCAGGCTGTGCTCTAACATCAACATACATGCTGCATCATGTGTGTGTGTGTGTGTGTGTGTGTGTGTGTGTGTGCTAGCATAAGTATGTGGACAGAGGGTGGTATGGGAATATACACATATACCATATACATACATACAAACAAAAGATTTTTTAAAACTTATTACAAATAGCCAATTTAATAATTTGTTCTGATGAAAGGGTAATAGTTTTTTTTTCTTTTCTGACATAAGGTTGGCCCATTTTGTAGTGAGCAGATAATTAAAAATGAATAGATCAGAGATGGTCATTAAATGAAGAATCTCACAAATTCCATGGCCATTTTCTAAATTATTTTTATCTACTTTTTCCATGAATGTGGGTTACTAAGACAGGTGTCTCATTCAAGAAAAGGAAAACAGCTAGTTGCTCAAAGTAAAATGCTAAATCTTAAATTGGGCGTTAAGTGTCATTTGTTGTGATTTTTTTGTTTCTCTTGGATTTGGGATTCTTACTTCTGTTTTGAATTTTTAACTGCAGATTCAAAGTAATTAAGCAGGATTGTAAGCAACATATGCACATTTTGCTGAGATTTTTATCTCTCAGCGATCAACCAAATGCTTCTGGAATAGTGAAAGAGTAGAGTATTTAAATGTAAATGATCTGTGGATCAAATTTAAATGGAGGGGCACTTTTGCGTAGAATTCAAAATTTAATCAATGCAAATTTTCATCTGATTATCTGAGACAGAGAAGACCAGTGGATGAAGAAGAAACACAGGAACCCTGTTAGGAATTTCAACTCTTCATAATAAGTGTTTATTTTTGTAAAGCACATGGAGACAAAATTTGATATATATATTTTCAACCATATAGTAAAACAAATTTTAATTTTAATTTTTTTGAAAGAGTAAATTCAAAGCACTCTCAGGTTTATCCCTGGAGGATGAGAAGAGGAGGGTTTGAATGTAATATTTGCCTATCACAGTGAAATGGAGAAAGGTCTTTCTCAAGGCAACAATTACTCATAACACATATGAGTAATGCATACCAGATGTATTTCATGACTCACTCCATTTTTTATGGAAAACAATCATATAAAACTCAAACAAGCATTTGATTGAGCACAGCTCCTATAAACCACAGCTTCACTGAGTAGTCATTGCAGACACTATGTGAGGCAAGGTCCCTGCAAAGCTCACACCGCCAACCGTCTGGAGTCCTACTAAGGGTATGTATGAGTGTTAGTCAGAGTTCTCTAAAGGAGCAGACTTTAGAGAATGAATTTATATAAGGGATGTATTAGAGTGGCTTACAACTTATAGTTCAGCTAGTCCAACAATGGCTGTTCACCAACAAAAATGTCCAAGCCTGGCCAAAGTTCCAAGCCTGTGACCAGATAGAACATCATGACCGGAACACATGATCAAGCAGAGCTGCCCAATCATAATAGCTAGGGACTAAATACTGCAAGAGAGAAAAGAGGAAGCCATGGTCCAGTATGCCCATTGAGGTCATCCTTTCCCAGCCCTAGCTTTCTCCACTAGGCCCGACCCTGGAGAGTTTCCACTATCTCTCCATAGTACCATAAAGGACAACTGTGTCTTCAGCATATGGGCACTGGAGGACACTTAAAATGCAAACTGTAATTCTAGACTTGTGTACAAAGACATACACAAATCAGGGGAGATTCCTTGTGGTCTATGCCACAGCATATTTGGAGCCCCCATTAAAATATGGAGAGTTTTATTTGTTTTTTGTTTGTTTGTTTGTTTGTTTTTCTAGTATATATTGTTTATGAGAAGACCAGAAAAATGCTTTCTGGCAGAGGTAGTAAGTCACTATATTTCTTTGTGTCTCTATAAATAACTTTGGTTCCTTTTCCAGTTGGTTCCAGTTGGAAACATCTATGGCCACTATACTTGCCTGAGCTGTGTGATAGGAAGGAAAATAAACCCACTCTGAGGAACAATTAATTATGTAATCATCAGCATTGAAGAGACTAACTAAAATAGAGATGTATTATATAGTGAGTATATTTCAAAGATTTTAAAAGGTAATAGAAGGGACCAACTACACAGTCCGTGAAGGAAAGAATTCTGAGTAAGACTAATGCATGACATGTAAAATCAGGATCTATCCTACTGTGGAACAAAGTCACAAGATGCAAGCTTGTGTTTTCAACCAGTGTGAAATCATTTCCATCTGTAAGTGGCACTAACCAAGTTTAACCCTCTGCCAATTTGTGTGAAACTTTGTAGAAGCTAGGTTCTAATCAATAGTAAATAACAAGCTAACTATTATTTTTCCTTTGGTAAGTTGACTGATTTTGAGGCTTCCACAAACTGTTAGAAACTTAAAGAGTAGGCTGGAGAGATGGCTCAGACATTAAGAACACTAGTACCTGGCTGGGTGGTGGTGCACGCCTTTAATCCCAGCACTTGGGAGGCAGAGACAGGCAGATTTCTGAGTTCAAGGCCAGCCTGGTATACAGAGTGAGTTCCAGGACAGCCAGGGCTACACAGAGAAACCTTGTCTCGAAAAAAAAAAAAAAAAAAAGAAAAAGAAACTCAAAGAGCACATGACCACCATACCCTGTTTGCTTTTTGCTGCCTAGCCATGCCCTCCAACTTCAGTGACAATTATTTTTTTATTTTTTTTATTAGACATTTTCTTTATTTACATTTCAAATGTTCTCCTCTTTCCTGGTTTCCTCTACGAAAACCCCCCTATTCCCTTTCCCCTTCCCTTGCCCACCAACCCACCCTCTCCTGCTTCCTGGCCCTGGCATTCCCCTACACTGGGGCATAGAGCCTTCACAGGACCAAGGGCCTCTCCTCCCTGATGCCCGACTAGGTCATCCTCTGCTACAAATGCAGCTGGAGCCATGAGTCCTACCATGTGTACTCTTTGGTTGGTGGTTTAGTCCCTGTGAACTCTGGGGGTACTAGTTAGTTCATATTGTTGTTCTCCTATGGGACTGCAAACCCCTTCAGCTCCTTGGGTCCTTTCTCTACCTCCTTCATTGGGGTTTGTGTTGCTTATCGTAGGTCAGAAATTCAGAGAAACCAGAAGTGGATGGTTAGTTTCTATTCAGGTGACAGCAGATAGAGGAAAGACGGAAAAAAATCATGGTATCTACAATTCTAATCTACTCATAGACTGATTTCCTTACACATTCTCCTTGGTTAAAGGAACAGAACATGGCTTTCTGATCTCCAAGTCCTGAATTTAACTGGTACCCTCTCAGCACAGCTTACACTGAATAGCTTCAGTGTGGGGGAGGACTGAGACCGTGTGCTCTTCTCATTGACTTAGGAGGAACACATAGCATTTGGCCTTGGAGGATGCACAGCCTGTTATATACAAATGTCATTTAATCTCCCCAGTCTAGATATTAATATTAGAAGGGCTACCTGACACTGAAAGTCAATAAAGTCACTTAGTTTCCTAGACTGGAAAGAAGAGCATGGCAACATCCTAAAGCAATGGAGAAAGAAACCAACGAAGACACTTTAAGATGTAATAGCTTTATTCAGAGGAACATAATTTTAAAATTAAAAATAGCATATATTGCTATCATAAATTAACCATTGACAAAAGAGCTGACTACGCATGTTCATAGTACTTGATGCTTACTTAAAATGTATGCTATCAAGTATCTGTGGTGATGTATTTTTCTTTTGCACTGAAGAATCCTAGATTCTCATGGCAACTTTCCAGAAGTGCTTATGTGATATTCAAAATTCTAGGGGAAAATATAACTGCACAGGATACATACAGCATACCAATTCCTGGTATATATTTGGTAGGACACAATGCACAAAAATCAACATTAACTCATACTGCATGCCTTTTGATTATATTATATTCTTGTGGATCTCAGTTTGTAGTGGTCACTATGTTAAAAGCATGAATATGTGACTATTCAGTGAATATGTGACTATTCAGTGAGGAATAGGAAGTGAGAGTTGGTTGTTTGTGGGTTTCAAGGTGTGAAGAATTACACAGAGTTTTGTGGTACAAGCATAGCTCATTAGCATAAAGTTATGATTACTTTGAAATATTACATATATTACATAAATATTACTCTTCCAAAATGGAAAATCTAGAAAGTATAGGTAAATTCATAAATATATTTGACCTGCCAAAATGAAATCAAAATGCTGTAAACAGTTCAAATATATCTATACCACTCATAGAGATTGAAGCATTAATAAAACACAAAACACCAAAAGGGCAAGCCTAGACAGACTGACTGTTAAATTCTACCAAATCTTAAAGAACAGCTAATACCAACTTTCATCAAAGTGTTGCATAAAACAGAAAGGGAGGGAAGAGACATGAGTAAACGCTTTCTATGAAGCTAGTATTACTCTGATACCCAAAGTGGATAGATAAGTATACAACAAAGAGAGAAAGCCATAGGTAAGTTCCCATAAAGAACACAAATTGAATATTTTTCAATAAATTTCTGGCAAATTGAATTTATTAACATTTTAAGATGAGCAAACTTCATGACCAAGTGATTTCATTGCAGGTATGCAAGAGTGGTGTAAAACACATAGATAGATAGATAGATAGATAGATAGATAGATAGATAGATAGATAGATAGATAGATAGATACATAGATAGATAGATAGATGCAATACATAAATGAACTTCAAGACAGAAATTACATGTTCATCTCAACAGCTGCAGAAAACATTTAACATCTCTTCATGGTCGACATTCCAAAGACATTTAGAATAAATGGAACATGCCACTGTGTGGCAAAGGCCATGTGTGAGAGATCTACGGACCACACTATTCTAAAAGTTGAGAGTGTATCTTCTGAAATATGGAAGGAGACAATGGATTTCTGTTTTCTCCACTCTTATTAAATTATCTATAAAAGTCTAGCTAGAGCAATAAGGTCAAAGGAAGAGATGGAATTTGAACAAGAATCCAAATTTTGTGTATTTGCAAATGGAATGATTTTAAGTAAGGCCAGAAGGACTCTACAAGAAAACTCTTAAGTCCCTTAAACAGTTTCAGCAAAATGGCTGAACATAGAATCAGCACACAAAATTCATTCGTTCTTTCTGTACATCAGTAACTAAATTGCTTAGGAAAAGAAAATCCCATTCATTCAAAGCTCTAAACCAAAAACAGAATAAAAGACCTTGGTATAAACCAAACCAAGGAGATGAAAGGCTTCTACAACAAAAGTCCTAAGAAGCTGAAGAAGGAAACCAAAGAAGACACTCGAAGATGTAAAGCCTTCTCATGCTCCTCATAGATTGTCAGAATCAGTATTGTGAAAGTGACCACTTTACCAAAGCAATCCATGGGTTCGATGCAATTTCCCCTCAAAACTCTCCATGGTGTTTGTTTCTCACACACACAAAATATATATATATAAAAAATATAAAAAAAAAAATCCTAAACTTCATAGGAAATCACAAAAGACCCCAAAGAGCCAAAGCAATGTTATACAAAGAGAACGATGCTGGAGGTACATTACCTCATCTAAAAATTACACCACAGCCGTTAGTAATAAAGCTTGCTAATAGCAAAGCAGACAGAGAGGCACATAGACCAGTGAAAGATAGCACTGGACCATAAGTAGGCAGCAGCCACATACTGCTTGTCAAAATATTATAAACATGCACTGAACGGAAGACAAGCTCCCTGCAAAGGGTGAGGCCAGAGGGAGATTTCCACTTACAAAGAATTGAACTAGATTTATGTTCCCCATTCTGCATAAACACACAAAATCAATTCAAAGTGCATTGCAGAGTTCCATGCAAGGTCTGAAAGCTTGAAACTTCTAAAGAAATATAGAACACATCAAGATGCAGGCGCAGGCAAGAATTCTCTTCATAAGGACTTCAGTAGCACAGGAAATTATCCCAGGAATGATTTTACATAAATGTGAAAAGCTTCTGCACAGCAAAAAGGAAATAATCCGAAGAGTGGAAGACACCGTCAGCAGAATGGGGAACGTATTTTCACCTGCTACACAGCAGCGAGAGAAGTATCCAGGGTTATAAAGAATTGAGCACTAAAAAGCCAAATTGTCCAATTCATAAATTGTCTAATGAAACAAATAAATGTTTCTCAAAGGAAGAAATACAAATAACCATCACATATTTTTTTTAAAGTGTTCAACAGGTTCAGAGGGGTGCAGATGGTTCAGCAGTCAAGAGCTCTTATGGAGGGCCTTAGTTTGTTTCTCAATGCCAATGCTGGGTGACTTACAACTGCCTGGAATTCAAGCTCCTGGGGCTTCTATACCTCTGAGCTTCATCGACATGTAAACTCAAATACCTATAAGCAGGCAGCCACCACCTACTTTTTGTCAAAGGATCATAAACATGCACTGATGGAAGGATAAGCCAAAGGTGAGGCCAGAGGTAGATTTCCACAAGAACTCTTGACTTCTGAACCATCCCTACTTCCCTGAACCTGTTGAACTCTTTTTAAATATATGAAAATGTCTTTATCTAACAGTATCAGATATAATGAATATGCACAATGAATTATTTTAAGAGCTAAAATAAAATTAATCATGTTGTTAGATCCCAGACCAAAGGCTTCTCAGACTCATCTAGAAGTGTATTTCTCTCTTCCCTCACAGATAATTCTTAGCTGAAGCCCCAGGCTGATAGACTCTAAACTGTCATAGATTAGCAGTAACACATATGCATGACAGAGCCACATTAACTAAATAGACTCCTCTTGCCCATTTCTCTCACATCCTCGAATTCACATATTCTTTCCTCAAAATCCTAGACTCTTGCCTGCCGCCTGCCACCACAACCTGACTACAAGTGCGTCAGGCAGATGACTCATCAATCACGTAGCATAGACCCTCCCCATTCTCTGAAACCTATAGGAAGTGACCTCCACTCTGGTCTCCTCAGAGCCTAGTCAGGCTTTCTCTCTAAGGTGTTGGGACCTGATATCCGAAGAGCTCCCTAATGCTGTTTGTCCATGGTGTCGGGGTCTGATCTCTTCAGGTTCTCCATCATGCTGGATTCCATGGAATTAATGTCACTTTGAATAAATCTATTATAAAAAGACAATATGATTCAGTGTCCCCTTTGAACACCAAACTTGAGACCACAACAAGGCAAAAGAAAACACACCAAGCACACACACACACAAACACACACACACACACAAGCACACACATTTCTTCCTTTCTACCATCCCTGGTACTCTACATGATTAAGAGTTATATGAATTTTCTCTATGCAGTACCATTGGCCTGTGCCCTATCCTTAGGATTCCTCTCAGGATAGCATCAGATATAATGCATACCAGAGTGTCATTAACTCACAGTGAGAACAATGATACAACTGGAAAGGTAAAGTAGAGAGAATGACTGAGCCATTGAGTTGGGCAGCAGTTTGCAGTCAACTGTATTTGGGATGTACTGGTTACTTTTGCTTCACCGTGACCAAATCTCTGACAGAAACGATTTACAGGAAGCAAAGTTTATTCAGCTCATGGCTTCAAAGGGATTTCAGTCCACAGAAGTCACGAGAACAGGAGAGAGACATTGTCTAGACAGTCTAGAGTGAAAGTTCTAGGTAAAAAGACACCCTAAAGTGAACAATTTATTTCCTCCTCTAAAAGCTGGAAATGAAGCCTAGTCATTGCCACAGGCCAGGGTCTGTAGAAGAGTTTAAACAAAAATGTTTCTGCTTCTGCCATGGCTAGAGACCATCTGCGGTTGCAGAAGTGGGAGGTTTGAGATCTCTTTACTTCTTTTTCCCTTAAGGAATATACCTGTCCTGAAACTCATGCTGACGATGTGACTGGAGCCCCAAGACACCTTATCCCCTGTGGGGGGATGGATCAGCTGATCCCTAACTGCCATCCTCCATCCGGGAAACCCTATGTCAACTCCAAGGCCATGGCATTCAATGGCATCCTTTTCCAGTTAGTTCTTCTTCCCAGGTCTCTCCCTCTCCCTCTCCCTCTCTGTCATAAGATACTTCTTTCTAAAACATGCCTTCTATGATCATTGAATTTCATTCTTCAAATTCACAAAACAAACTGACTTAGGGTAACTAGTGGCCATTGAGTGACCCTAGCAAATCAGACTGAATCCAACACAAGGATAGTATGGCCTTGCTCTCAAAGACCAACAAGGGAGAATGGCTCAATCTGGGGTATCAGGAACACGTAGAGGTAGACTCTTTACATAATGGAGACCAGAAAGAAGAGAGAGATGAACTAGACACCAAGCTCTGAACCCTTGAACGCTCACCTCAGTGATCTCTTTCTACCAGCCAAGCATCTCCTAAAGAACCATAGCTTCAAAACAATTTCAAAGCCTGGAACATCATGTTCTGAACATTCTGCTGGGGACATTTCAGATTCAAACTATAAAGGCTGGTTCTATAATATTTAGAATTCCTAATATTGAGAACTCTAGCGTGGTGCATGAGCAATACATTAAAATGTCTTTGAATTCTTAAAAAACAATTGCCAAGGCTTTCAATGTACCCATTTCAATTTAATCATACTATTGAGATCAGACATAAACAAAAGCCCTCTTTTCCTAATTCTTTTCACACATTCCTTGGTGCCATTCAGTTGCTTCCCAACACTGATGACTAAGAGAGAGAGAACTACAGACTCTTAGGATCTTGTGGCAACTCTGTCATCTGGAATCTTGCTATTTTTTCGATTTTGTGGCAGCATAAAAAATAGCTATAATAAGGCTTTTGACTGGTTCATTCATCTTGCTCCTGGTCTGTGGGTACATCCAAATCTGATAGAGAAATCACTCAGGCTGCAGATGCCATTTCCTTAATTAAGTTAGCCTGAAAAAGAAAAAGGATACAGAAGAAGTGAACATTGCCTTCTGTTACATTGTATTATGAATTGTATATTATTATATGTCTTACTGTAGTTACCAGTGGTGGGAACCTGAGACAGGTGCCAAACTCTTGGCTTTTGGGCCAAAGAAATGAAAATAAGAGCAAGAGAAGCCAGACTTTATTCAGAATGATACAATAGTGCAGATTACATAGGTACACATGTCAGGATTAACATCAGGCCATATACTAGGATTATTAGGTACCTCAGTTATTGTTTAGGGCTTTTATTTTTTAATGGGATTCGTGAGGAGTTTGATATTAAGGGGTGCAACATGGACAGTTTTTTTTTATTTCAATTGATAGATTATATCAATACACTCATTTTCAGAGTACCTTTCTATATTCCTTTCTACAATATATCTGATTTTAACCATATGCATACCCAATTATGCTTGTGCTATAAGACAGTAACTAGGGGATTCTCCTTACAAGTTTAATAAAGGGCACATTTTTACCTTACTGCATATGCATCCAAAACCAATTTAAGGCAGATATGTCCTTCTATTCCTCATACTAGGTACATTGGAAACACACTTGAATACAAACTATCTAAATTGTATTGCTACCACAACCAGGAAACCAATATTACCATTCAGAGATTGCAGTATGTGTAGCCTGATACAATGTTCCAAAGATGCTAGGTACATTGTTTGAAGAGGGGTGTGTGTGCACAGTACATGCAGAAAAAGGAACAAGGCTACCAAAAGTGTTATCACAAGAGGGAGTTGTACATAATTCAAGTCAAATGAGAGATCTGGATTACTAAACTGCCTCTTATGCTTGCCTATCTTGATAGCATATTAGTATTAATAAATATAATAATAATAGTAATAATATACTACATTTTATATCACTAAGAATATAGCTAAATGGGAAGTAAAGAAAACACAAATGTGATTATATAAACTTGGCTAAGTTTACAAAGTATAATGCTAGGATTCCCACATCAGAATCATTTCAGGCCCTTAATTACAACTCAGATCCCAACATTTCCCTTGGATACCAAAAGCAAAGAACTTCTTTGGGATGATTGATACAATTTGGAAAAATTATTTTTCCTGCAATTGCATATGCACACTTTCATAGCTGAGTATTCTGCTAATATGCAAATGAATAAGGTGATTTAAAAAATGATAGGGAGGAAAGTGGGGAGAAGAGAGGGAACCAGAGAGAAGCTTTCACTCTTTGCAAATGACTAGCCAGTTTATTCAATAACTCATACGCAATTGATTTTTTTTTAACACACACACTTCCAATGAATAAAAAGCTTTGAAGATTGGAAATGTCACAAGTAAATTCCTAGAAACTTCTATTAACTTCTTCATTATTCTCAACCTATAGCAGACATACGTCAGCCTCCTGCTTTCCTTATAAAGTTGCAAATAAAATTACCAGCCTCCAAGATGCCTGGAAAGTCCTAAATGACACAAACTCCCGATACTCGGGGTCCTCCAGCTATCGGTTGCATTGCCAGCAAAGATCGCACATTCTCCTCTGGCAACTCTCTTCACCAGAAGAATAACCTTGATTTGAAAAACATGGGTTGTGATCCAAGATTACAAGTACCCAGAAATAGAACTTGGAGAGTTCTGACATCCTGACTCACAGGAATTCTACAGATGTCACTGCAACTTTCACTCACAGGATACTTTGCAAACTATAGTTGTGACTACAAAATTCATCAAATATAAGTGATTCTTGGAGATGATGTTACTCTAAAAATAACCAAACAACCCTTTTCTTAGCAAAATTTCCTGGTAGCTAATAGCACCTGCCATTTTTGTTGCTGTCTTGAGACCCTTTTACCACGTAGCCCTGACTGGTCTAGATCTCACTGTGTAGACCAGACTGACTTCAAACTTGTGACAATCCTTCGGGCTCTGTTTCCCAAGATTGTGTGTCCTCTAACCAGAACCAGCTATTTTTCCAATTAAAGGAATAAGAATGATAGATCTTACCTCAAAGGCTTAAAACCTGATTATGAACAAACTTGAAAAATAATTTCATTTCAGTATTATAAATATGCTACGACGTGGCCGTATAAAACACAACTTTAATTCAGAGGAGTGAAGGACATGCCAAGTTCCTGTGAAAGGGCTGGGGAAGAGATGATCTGCACAAAAGAACCTGGAAGACAGATAAGTCGCCCAGGTAGGCAGTTGTAGACACAAATATTCTCACTCTGATGAACTCTATTTTCTCATCAAAAGCTCTAGACACTCACATTTCTGTTGTTCCGATTCGTGCCGCAGAGAACACCAGAAGTCTGAGGATGTTTGTACATAAATCTGAGTACATAAACAAGCGTTTGTACACAAGTCTGAAGAAGTGAAACTAGAAATAAAATTCAAATTAAACCACATTTACAGGATGACAGATAGGAGTTAATGTGAAAACTTGGAACATTTGTTTACCTAGCAGGAAACTCCTACATGCTGTTGAACAGGTCTTAGGGACCTCATTTGTTCTTATAAAGATGAGATGCTAGATGAGTAATAACTGACTGGTAATATACTTAGCAAGGGATGAAAGCACATGGTTCTCTTCCATCCCCCACACACTTGTGATGGATTCTGATTCACTCATTTCCTTCCACAGCTGTGTTGTCATGTTCCAGAAGCTTTCATGAACACAGAGGGCCCTCCATTCTTCCCAGTCAAATACATGGTGCTTTTCCCTTCTCTTACTGTTATGCGCTAAAATAAGTAAAAAGAGGAAAAGCTGCTTTGGCCCCACAGTGCTGGAGGTACCAGTTGGCATCCATTTGATCCAATTTCTTCAGGCTTGTCATGAGTCCACATGGCACAGAAGAGGAAAGCTCAGGGCAGCTGAGACACAAAAAGAAAGAAGAGCGACGCAGTGAAGTCTCTTTTAATGGCCATCTCCAAAGATCTGACCTCCTATTAGTCCTGACCTCTTAGGGTTCCATCTCAGAAAGAGGCAATAGCCAGTGACTAAGCCATTTAACTCATGGGTTTCTGAGAGATGCTTATCCAAACCTCAGAATATAGTTGTCCAGTTCAGAAATTACAAAACAGCTTTAAAATTCCTTTATAGCAATCCATTTCTGCAGTAATTAAAATACAATTGTTCCTCTTTAACAAATACAATTTAAATTCTTAAAAGGTTCAGTTAAAGTTGTAAATTGAAAAAAAAGAACAAGAAATTGATGAACAATAGTAACTATGATTTTTTTTGTAACAAGAAAGTTTCTTTAGAAAAAGGAAACCACCACACATTTCCCTTAATGAGAGCCTGGACTTTGATAAGAGTCTGCCTCTTCATTGGACCTATGTAGTTGTGACTCAGTGTTACAGTTGTTGATCTATGTAGATGTGACTCCTGTGTTACAGCTGTGGACCTATGTAGATGTGACTCCTGTGTTACAGCTATGGACCTATGTAGATGTGACTCCTGTGTTACAGTTGTGGACTTATGTAGATGTGACTCCTGTGTTACAGTTGTGGACTTATGTAGATGTGGCTCCTGTATTATAGCTGTGGATCTATGTAGTTGTGACTACTGTGTTACAGCTGTGGACCTATGTAGTTATGACTCCTGTGTTACAGTTGTGGACTTATGTAGATGTGGCTCCTGTGTTACAGTTGTGGACTTATATAGATGTGGCTCCTGTATTATAGCTGTGGATCTATGTAGTTGTGACTACTGTGTTACAGCTGTGGACCTATGTAGTTGTGACTCCTGTGTTACAGCTCGAAGAGGGGATAGAGATGTACCTTGGTAAAGGGTTTGTTTAGCAGCCAGAAACTTTAGTGTCTATCAGACTCTTAGCACTGCATAATGAGACAAGGCAGCAAGGGGGTAATGAGTGGATGATGCTTCTGACTTGAAGCAGAAATTTTCAAAGTTTTACTCTCATTCAAATGTTTCACGTTCAGTTCTTACATTCTCTTTGTATTTACGTCAAATCCACTGAAGTGTCTGTCTGAGTATGGGCATGAGAGTTATCTAAAGTACTTATGCACACTGAGCACCTAGGAAAGAAGGAGAGAGACAGGGAGAGAGAGGGACAGGGAGAGAGGGAGAGGGAGAAAGAGAGGGGGAGAGGGAAAGAGAGAAAGGCAGAGGGAGAGAGAGAGACAGAGAGAAAGGGAGAGAGAGGGAAAGGGGGAGAGGGAGAGAGAGACAGAGACAGAGACACAGAGAGAGAGATGTTCAAATACATAATTTGACAGGAGTCAATACAGAGGATATCTATCTGCTTTAAAGAAAATCGATTGAGAAGTATTTCAAGGCAAGAAAGAGTAAAATAATATGTTACTCTAATAATAAAAGTCAACTATATGTTTCTTAGTATATAAGAGAAATTAATCCGAAAGAGTTTTATGTGTGTCTTTGTTAAGGATAGTACAAAGTGGCATGTGCTTATAAATGTGTATGGAATAAATATAATTTTTTCATTCTATGTTTTATTGGCAGAATTTTTTACATTTTTACATATATTATAAACATCTAACTTTTGACAAAGTTGTTGGAGCCTAAGTCAGTCATGCAATAGCCATGGTCTAGTGAGAAGAGACAAAATTTAAACTTAGAACACAAGATAGTGATATAGTAGACATGGTGTTTTTTATTTATATCTGACGTATTATTTATGTCTAGTAGATTAGTAGTTTATAATTTATTGGGGCTGGGATAGAGGATAGGCATTATAAGCAGAAATACAATAGGAAAGACATGAAGTATGCTGATGTCTGATGTAGAAGATGGACACATGGACTCTGGATGATTTTATAAGAAGTACATGCTATGATGGGGATAAGTATTATGTTTCTCTGGGTAGTTGAGGCTTGTGATCTATGATTGCTAGGTACATCTTAGTGTGTTGGTCATCTGAACTTCCTGAAAGATTTACTGAAAGTAAAGATACCATTGTGGACATTTTAAGCTTCAGGAAAAAAAAAACACTCTGTTAGCTATGCACAAGTTGCTTGAGAAGGAATAACCAAGAGCAGTGACTCAACTTCAGGAATATTATAATGTGAGAAATTCCTACATTACTCATAGATTTCTGCTGTCTGACTGAAACTTAATCATCCTAATAGCCTATGTTTAAGATCCCCCTATAAGTTTTATGCTGACTATACCGTCACAATCACAAACTTAGCCTATGCTATCATCTGAGGCTAAACTTAGGGCCAGGGATCTGTTGTCAAAGTCAGATGGCTTGAAGGCAGGGTACAGTTTTTTGTGACCATCCTTGTCCAATGGTCATCTCTCATATCAATGTTAGTGAAAGAAAGGCAGAGAGAGAGTCTAATAGCAAATAAGAAACTTCAATATTCAGTGGCATAATCCATGGGCAATTGTTCCCTTCACTTTTCCTTCTATGGTTGAAATAAAAAAAGGATTGATGGATTTGGTTCTGATCTATTGGTTTTAGGGTCTTTATCAAGTGTGAAATGAAAAGTATTAACCACAGTGAACAAAAGCTAAAATTCAAAAAGAAAATAGATAGCATATTTTTTTCATCTCTTCAGTGACATACAGAAGCACTGTTTACCAGGCCTACCAAGATTTATTTCATTGTAAGTAGATAGTATATTGTGGTTTAAATCTGGAATGTTCCTGACAGATTCATGTTTTAAGTTCTCTAGCTGATGTACTTCTATAAGAGGCTGTGGTACCTTTGGGATATATGGTTGAGGAGACAAAAGTAGGTCCATTAGGAGTGGCCTTTGAAGGTCATCTGTGCCTCTGTTTCCGGCCCACTCTCAAGATGCTCACTGTGGCACATGTCTGAGAACTTTAGTCAGTTTTTCACAGTGATTGAGCAATGAACATTAACCACTTTTCTCATCACTGCAGCCAAATGCCTGGCACAGGCAAGAGAGGAAAGATTTAATTTGGTTCATGGTTTCTCGGAGTACCTTCTGTCATGGTGGGCAAGGTCCTCAGAATGTCTCCTACCTATTCTGGTTCAAGCTGGTGGCTGCTGGCTCTTCACACCGTGACAGAGCAGCAGTGTAGCAGTGGATCCACAGAGGAAAAGGCACAGATAAATAAATGAGCAATCTCTTCCCTTTCAACTATACTTCAAATGCCCAGGTCCTCAGATGCCCTCTCTGAACTCTTGAACTTATCTTGCTCTTGTTACCTTACTGTTTCAGTGCCTGGCAACTTCAGGAATATATTTGACACAGGCCATGCAGATTTATATGAGTCTTGACTGTAAATTCATTTTGAGGTTTTGAAAATTATTCATTAGAGGTTTTGTTGGTATGGTCAAGATGCCCAAGTCAACTGGCCAAGTTCTCTTATCTTTCCTTTTCTCTCCTTCTCTCCCTGCCCCTTCCCCTCTCCCTCTATACCTTTTCCTCATTCCTCTTCCCTTTCTTCTCCTTGCTCTTCCTCCTGTATTCTCCTTTTATTTACTTTCTGACTTTCTGGTTTTTAAAGTTTATTTTCTAATTTGCTGTTTATTTCTAGCCATTGCCTTTCTAGGGATCTGGCTCCTATCAATATATAAAATATATGAATTATCACATTCCTCAATGAGGATGATAATGCTGGAAAGGTAATTTTGTGGCATGACCCTTTGCTGATCCCTAACAAGTCCTTGTATATGTATTGTCTTCTGTACAATATATGATGACAAATCAACATGCTCATAATTTTATCCATGTTTATTTTTTTGTTGTTGTTCATACATGTCAGTTACAGGAATTACAGAGTCTACTGAACAGGAGCCTGTGTCTTTGAGGTCTAGGACAGTGCATTTCTGACATTACTTTGTCATAGCTGACAAGCCAGAATCGAGGCTTTGTGTTATCTGTCTGCACATCTATAATTACAAAAACCCTTTAGCTATTGTATCAGTATAAAATGCTTCCTATATCCATTAGTACTAATTAGATTTAAAAGTCTCACTAATTAAAGCAGCTCCCTTGTAATTGGTTTATAGAGAGTAAGAAGACTAATATAAATCTCATCTCCCTACATTTCACGAAAATAAAGAAGCTGAATTTCTCATACTTACACGTTTTAATTTCTGTGGTATCTTCTGCACCTGAGATTCTCTCTTCTATCTTTTGTATTCTGTTGGTGATGCTTGCGTCTATGACTCCTGATTTCTTCCCTAGATTTTCTATCTCCAGGGTTGTCTCCCTTTGTGATTTCTTTATTTTTTTATTTCTATTTTTAGATCCTGTGTGGTTTTGTTCAATTCCTTCACCTGTTTGGCTGTATTTTCCTGTAATTCTTTAAGGGATTTTTGTGTTTCCTCTTTAAGAGCTTCTACCTGTTTACCTGTGTTCTCCTGTATTTCTTTAAGGGAGTTAGTTATGTCCTTCTTAAAGTCCTCTATCATCATCATGAGATATGTTTTTAAACACAGGTGTTGTTCTTCTGTTGTGTTAGGGTATCCAGAGCTCACTGTGGTGGGAGAACTGGGTTCTGATGATGCCAAGTAGCCTTGGTTTCTGTTGCTTATATTCTTACCCTTGCCTCTTGCCATCTGGGTATCTTCTTTGGTGTTAGCTGGTCTTGCTGTCTCTGGCTATGGCTTGTCCCTCCGGCAAGCCTGTGTGTCAGTACTCCTGGGAGACCAGTTCTTTTCAGAAGGAATTTGGGTATGGAGAGTTGTGGTACAGAGTCAGCTCCAGGGCACAGATGGAAACCAGAAGCATCCTGTCCCCAGCTGTTCCTTGGTTCCTGTGTCCTGATAACTCTGGGCTGGTCCATCTTGGGATAGGAATTTGAGCAGAAATGGTGGTCTTACCTGTGCTCACAGGTGTTACAGCACTCCTGGGAGACCAGGCGGTATTTGGATATGAATAGCTGTGGCACAGGATCAGCTCCAGGCGCAGACAGAAACCAGAAGGATCCTCATGTTTTACTTTTCCTTGCAACTCATATCTAGGAAAATACTTTTATATACTAATCCAAGAGCCAACAATCATTAGAACTCCTTAGAGAAGCCAGATTGATTGAAAACATTTTAGTTCAAAACTGAACAACAACAAAATGAAAGAACCCATAAAAAACGGGGTGAAATGGTGGTGGCTACTGGAGACAGAGAGGAAGGGATAGGTAGGCGCCAGCCAAAGCATGACTACTGGAGGCAGAGAGGAAGGGACGGGGAGCTGCCTGTCAAAGCATGGAATTTCAGCTCAGGAAATCAATTGCTCATTGTAGTGACTGCACTCAGAAGCAATGTGCTTTATAACTGAAAATCGTTAGAGTCACAGGGTTAGGCATTCTTATCATAATAACGTGTGTGAGTGTGTGTGTGTGTGTGTGTGTGTGTGTGTGTGTGTGATACAATGAATGATAGGTGGAAAGGATTGATGTGAGCATTCAATGTATGTATATGTAGGTATTCAATGTGTGAATAGATCAAAACATAATGTTCCACACCATGAAATGTACAATTCTAGCTTGTTCATAATATGAATGAAAAACAAAGAATTCACAGCCTATAGACCTTTCTTGGTGTGACTGACAGATTTATGTTTATATTGACACTGGCTGACACTAGCCCTTCTGAAATTCCAGATTTTATACCACCTTGCTGATCAAATCTGCAACAATGACATATGGTAATGGATGATGTACAATTGTGTTAATGTAAATTAAATTCGAAGTCTGACAGATTGCTTGATATCAGTAGAAAGCAGATTTTTAAGTGTATTGGCTTAAATCTTGATATCCAGTGTCCTATGTTAGCTTTGCAGCCTACAAATAGCACTGAATCTAATCAACAAATAGTCTCTGGATCCCTGAATAACTAGCTCCCTTGGTCAGAAAGCTTTTGTGGTTTTGCTTTGCACGTGTTTAGTGTTAAGAGACAGGATCTCCCTATGTTGGCCCAAGCTGGCCTTAAATTCTGTGCTCAACCATTCCTCAGGCCTCAGCCTCGAGAGTATCTGGGACTAGAGGTGTGAAACAGAGAACCTTGTAGGATGCACAAATATTATTAACACACAAGTTCTTCTGAGTGTGAGTTTAATGTCTTAAACAGTACCTCTACCTTGGGGGTCTTCCAAAGAATGCGTAGTGCTCATCTCCTTCTCACTTTTTAGTGTTAGGTAAACGAAATGTGTATGAGTCTTGATTTTCTGCCCAATGAATAATAGTAAAAATTACTAATTATATCTCACCCAATTCTGTGGGAGCTTGAAGACTTGGTTCAAAGTTATTGTCAGTGACTGGGCCTTTGGTAGGTACATATATGTGTGTGAAATACAACTCGGTCTGAAAAATAATAGGATCTTCTGTTGCTGTCAAGGGAAAAACATTTTGTTAGTAAAATATAAGATTATCACAACATCAAAAGAAAATAGTAAGGGAAAAACTTGATGTTTTAGAAAAATATATTTTGTTATTTAAGTCTGGTATTTTCTACATAACACAGACTGGCCAGTAATTTTCAATTGTCCCCTTGTCCAGGCTCCTAGTAGCTGGGATTACAGGCATCCATCACCATGCCTAATTTTCCAAACTTGATTTTGTACAGCTAGTTGAAGATTTGAGAAGGATGGAATTCTTCCATGATTTGTGTTATTTGAAACACAAAACATTACTAAGAGTTTAAATGTTTCCTGATGCTCACCAACTCTGTTGGGCATTTCTTAATGATTCTAAAATGGATTGTTACAAAACAGTATATTAATATGTCTAGGACATATTTCATCTGTGGGAAAACAGTTGTTTTATAGAATTCCTTGTTCCCTTGTCAAGGTGTACTAAATTGTTTGTTTCATCTTCTTTATAAGTTTTATAAATGCTGGCTGTTCCTTAGGTCTCCAAGTTATACTGGCTGTACGGAGTTCTTAATTGTCTAAAGCATATTCCACTCACTTTATATAATAAAAATATCATATCTTCATGGTAGATGCTATTACTATAGAATATGCACATTTAAAATATTATAATTCATACTTAACAAATAGATATCAGATTATTATTCACTATATATATAAAACATTCTCCCAATTAAGTCACAAAAATCACTGAAAACTAATGTTTGTTCTCCCAGTTATGTCATTGAGTTAGAAAACATTGTATTTGTCTAGCATTTAAAACTAACTTCAGGATTTCCCACAGAAGCCCATAAAATCAAAACATTTATTTATTCACAGTGTGGAAAGAGGCATCTAGAAAAACTTACACAGGCTTTGTTTTGCTTTGTTTTGCTTTCATTATTGTTGGTATTTCAATAGCATAAAAGTGCTCCATGGGAGGAGTTGTTAAATCAAAAGTTAATTTTGTGCAGGTGAAATGTTACTGCTCTCTGTGTTCAGAATCCAGAATTAATTGGAAGAGCTTTGAAGATTCCCATGCCTTCAATCACTATATATCTTTAGGTTTAAGAGAAATATTAAAGAAAATCTTACAAGGAATTATTTGTTGTGCCCAATAGTGTTCTTTCTTCCACTTCAATATTTTCAGCAATAACAATAAATTAACTACACTAGAATGTTTCATCTGCTATGAGCTTACATTAAAGCTTCTAACCCCGCTATAATAAGCTCAGGCCATAAGTTTTTCAATAGCTAAGAACCCTTTCTGAGAGAATGATAACACACACACACACACACACACACACACCCTAGATGACTGATATATTTCAAATATAGAATTGCATTGGACTCTAGGGCTGCCTTGCCTTATATTTGTTTGAGCTTGTTCCAGTGGTTGAGCTAAGGTATCCAGGGACAAGGCTGATGCAAGCAGACTACCCACCAAGGGACCAAGACATAGTGGACAAAAGTCAATTGCACAGAAACAAAACAACTGAGAAGAAAGTTTGTTTTGGGTTGTTTGAAATGTTGATATTGTTTTCCCTTTGTGTGTGTGTGTGTGTGTGTGTGTGTGTGTGTGTGTGTGTGTACGTGTGCTTGTAAATATGCATGCGTGCATCATGAGAAACAAGTATGGAATCCTTTGTTCTTTCATGTTTTAAAGTACTTCTATACTCAACTTTGTAGACTATGCATTTAAAAGCACGTTAAATTTTTTATTTATTTTTTTAAGTATCATGCTTTAATTTTATTTTTTCTTGTAATTTAATTACAATATGTTTACCATCCCTCAATCTTTCAAACCCTTCCAATATGACTGTCCCTGTTTTTCTTCAAACCAATGCCCTTACTTTACGAATTATGATTACATATGTATATGATATATGTGTGATGCATGATTCATGATGGATATATATATGAATATGTATATGATATATAAACATATATTCCTAAACATAACCTGTCTAGTCTCTATAATGCTAGGTTTATATATGTTTTCAGATCTGAACATGTGTCCCTGGACAGCCTGAGGAAGGACATCTCTCCATTTTCCCCAGCTTACCTCAGTTGCCTGTAATCCTTTGTGTAGAGTTGCAGCCTCACAGGCTTTTCTTCATCCAGTTTGGCCAGGTCATTGGTGTCATCCTTGTTAATTTCACATTCCAGAGAGCCTCTAATTTTCACTAACCCATCAGAATCTACAAGCAAATTCTTTGCTAGTTTTCTTCACTTTTCCTTAACTATACAATTACCTGCATAGGTTTAATAATAATAATAATAATAATAATAATAATAATAATAATAATAATAATAATACAATGATAATAATCTGACTTAGATTTTACTGGGCATAATTGGACAAGATGTACAATGCAGTCAATGATATAATCCAATATGTAAAAAAAAAAGTCTTGATAAGTTAGGCATGCTAAGCCAAAACAAAAAAAGCTTATTCTGATGTGTATAATGGATAAAAACTTAAGTTTTAAGCACCAGAGAGAACTGCTAACATGCAGAAACTAACGGATGTAGATATACTGTATATATGTATAAACATATAAGGTTTATAGGCTGCATTCATGTCCTGGATTTTGCTTCTTAGCTTTGGGATGGATACATGTACCATGCCTCCAGAGTTCAGTTATAAATACTCAACTTGAATGAACCCAGGCCCTGCATAAGGTCAGTGAACATGCTGTCATTGAGCTGAATTCTCAATGAAACATTGTCATGTAGACATTATTTCCAGGGCCTCAGCAATTACTCGAGTATGTGACACTGTGCTCAGAGCATGACCTTCAGATGTACAGAGTAAAGGAAACTTAAGGGAATAAGGGCCCTCCCTGCAGCCTCACGACCAGAAATATGTTTGGATTTGAACATAAGTTTGGCATGGAACACCCTTGTGCATGGGAAGGCTCTATAGAAAGAGTAAAAGGATTATTAGACATCCAACCTTGACTAAGCAGAGCAAAATGGGGTCAAATAGCCTAGAAAACAGCTCTCACCCTGAGTATACAGGAAGCTCAGGAGGAAGAATGTTGATATACACACGGCTCAAAGTATGAGAGAAGATAGAATTAATTATGCCTACCTTGAGTTATTTTTATTGGATATTGTCTTTTTGATTGGATATTTACTTTATTTTCATTTCAAATGATTACTTGTTTCCCCTCTGGGGAAGAAAAAAAAACCCTGTTCCCTTCCCCTCTCCCCCTGCTCACCACCCCACCCTCTCCCAATTCCTGGCCCTGGCATTCACCTACACTGAGGCATAGAACCTTCACAGGGCCAAGGGCCTCTCCTCCCATGGATGAACGACTAGGCCATCCTCTGCTACATATGTAGCTGGAGCCTTGGGTCCCAACATGTGTACTCTTTGGTTGGTGGTTTAGTCCTTGGGAGCTCTGAAGGTACTAATTAGTTCATATTGTTGTTTGTCCTAAGGGGCTGCAAACAATTCAGATCCTTGGGTCCTTTCTCTAACTCCTTCATTAGGGACCTTGTGCTCAGTCCAATGGATGGCTATGAACCTCTACTTCTGTATAAGTTGGACATTGTCAGAGCCTCTCAGGAGACAGCTATATCAGGCTCCTGTCAGCCAGTACTTCCTGGTATCCACAATAGAATCTGGGTTTGATGAATGAATATGGGAAGGATTCTCAGATGGAGCAGTCTCTGGTTTGTCCTTCCTTCAGTCTCTGCCCCATACTTTGTCTCTGAAACTCCTTCCATGGGTATTTTGTTCCCCCTTCTAAGAAGGATCAAAGTATCCACACTTTGGTCTTCGTTCTTCTTGAGTTTCTTGTGGTTTGTGGATTGTATTTTGGATATTCCAAGCTTCTCGGCTAATATCCACTTATCAGTGAGTGCATACCATGTGTGTGCTTTTGTGATTGGGTTACCTCACTCAGGACAATATTTTCCAGATTCATCCATTTCCCTAAGAATTTCATAAATTCATTGTTTTTAATAGCTGAGTAGAACTCCATTGTGTAAATGTACCACATTTTCTGTATCCATTCTTCTGTTGAGGGACAACTGTGTTGTTTCCAGCTTCTGGCTATTATAAATAAGGTTGCTATGAACAGAGTAGAGCATATGTCCTTATTACATATTGGAGAATCTTCTGGGTATATGCCCAGGAGTGGTATAGCTAGGTCCTCAGGTAGTACTATGTGCAATTTTCTGAGAAACCCCCAAACTGATTTCCAGAGTGGTTGTACCAACTTGCAATCCCACCAGCAATGAAGGAGTGTCCCTCTTTCTCCACAACCTCTCCAGCATCTGCTGTCACCTGAGTTTTTGATCTTAGCCATTCTGAGTGATGTGAGGTAGAATGTCAGTGTTGTTTTGTTTTGTATTTCCCTGGTGACTAAGGATGGTAGACATTTCTTTAGGTGCTTCTCAGCCATTCAGTATTCCTCAGTTGAGAATTCTTTGTTTAGCTCTATACCTCATTTTTAATGGGGTATTGGGTTCTCTGGAGTCTAAATTATTGACTTCTTTGTATTTATTGGATATTAGGCCTCTATTGGATATAGAGGTTTATATATATATAAAGGTTTTTTTTCCCAATCCGTGGGTTGCCGTTTTGTCCTATTGATAGTGTCCTTTGCCTTACACAAGCTTTGTAATTTTATGAGGTTCCATTTGTCAATTCTTGATCTTAGAGCATAAGCTATCAGTGTTCTGTTCAGGAAATTTTGCCCTGTGTCCATGTGCTCGGGGCTCTTCCCCACTTTCTTTTCTATTAGTTTCAGTGTATCTGGTTTTATGTGGAGGTCCTTGATCCATTTGGATTAGAGCTTTGTACAAGGAGATAGGAATGGATTGATTTGCATTCTTCTACATGCTAACCTTCAGTTGAGCCAGCACCATTTGTTAAAATTGCTTTTTTTATCCCAATGGATGGTTTTAGCTCCTTTGTCAAAGATAAAGTGGCCATAGGTGTGTGGGTTCATTTATGGGTTTTCAATTCTATTCTATTGATCCACCTGCCTGTCTCTGTACCAATATCATGAAATTTTTATCACAATACCTCTGTAGTACAGCTTAAGGTCAGGGATGGTGATTCTACCAGAGTTTCTTCTATTGTTAAGAATAGTTTTCACTATCCTAGGTTTTTTGTTATTCCAGATGAATTTGCCAATTGCCCTTGCTAAGTCTGTGAAGAATTGAGTTGGAATTTTGATGGAGATTGCATTGAATCTGTAGATTGCTTTCAGCAAGATGGCCATTTTTACTATATTAATCTTGCCATTCCATGAGCATGGGAGATATTTCCATCTTCTGAGAT
The DNA here is from genome assembly GCF_008632895.1 of Mastomys coucha. NCBI lineage: Eukaryota > Metazoa > Chordata > Mammalia > Rodentia > Muridae > Mastomys > Mastomys coucha. Next base: position 31,541,689 of record NW_022196898.1, read on the forward strand.
CGTCTTTGATTTCCTTCTTCAAAGACTTGAAACTTTTGTCATACAGATCTTTTACTTGCTTAGTTAGAGTCACACCAAGGTATTTTATATTATTTGTGACTATTGGGAAGGGTGTTGTTTCCCTAATTTCTTTCTCAGCCTGTTTATCCTTTCTGTAGAGGAAGGCTACTGATTTGCTTGAGATAATTTTATATCTAGCTAATTTGTTGAAGTTGTTTATCAGGTTTAGGAGTTCTCTGGTGGAATTTTTGGGGTCACTTAAGTATACTATCATATCATCAGCAAATAGTGACAAAAAAAAGTACTTCTTCCTTTCTAATTTCTATCCCTTTGATCTCCTTTTGTTATCTAATTCCTCTGTCTAGTACTTCAAGTACAATATTGAATAGGTAGGGAGAGAGTGGGCAGCCTTTCCTAGTCTCTGATTTTAGTGGGATTGCTTCAAGTATCTTTCCATTTAGTTTGATGTTAGCTACTGGTTTGTTGTATATTGCTTTTACTATGTTTAGGTATAGGCCTTGAATTCCTGATCTTCCCAAGACTTTTTTTTATGAAGGGGTGTTAGATTTTGTCAAATGCTTTCTCATAATGAGATGATCATATGGTTTTTTCTTTGAGTTTGTTTATATAATGGATTACATTGATGGATTTCCATATATTGAACCATCGCTACATCCCTGGGATGAAGCCTACTTGATCATGATAGATGATTGTTTTGATGTGTTCTTAGATTCAGTTTGCAAGAATTTTATTGAGTATTTTTGCATTGATATTCATAAGGGAAATTGGTTTGAAGTTTTCTCTCTTTGTTAGGTTTTTGTGTGATTTAGGTATAAGATTAACTGTGGCTTCATAGAATGAATTGGGTAGAGTACCTTCTGTATCTATTTTGTGGAATGTTTTGAGGAGTATTGGTATTAGGTCTTCTTTGAGGGTCTGATAAAACTCTGCACTGAACCCATCTGGTCCTGTGCTTTTTTTGGTTGGGAGACTATTAATGACTGTTTCTATTTCATTAACAGATATGGGACTGTTTAAACCATTAATCTGATCTTGATTTAACTTTGGTACTTGGTATCTGTCTAGAAAATTGTCCATTTCATCCATGTTTTCCAGTTTTGTTGATTATAGGCTTTTGTAGTAGTATCTCATGATTTTTTTGATTTCCTCAGTTTCTGATGTTATGTCTCCCTTTTCATTTCTGATCTTGTTAATTAGAATACAGTCTCTGTGCCCTCTAGTTAGTCTTGCTAAGGGTTTAATCTATTTTGTTGACTTTCTCAAAGAACCAGCTCCTGATTTGGTTGATTCTTTGTATAGTTCTTTTTGTTTCCACTTGATTGATTTCAGCTCTGAGTTTGATTATTTCCTGCTATCTACTTCTCTTTGGTGAATTTGCTTCTTTTTGTTCTAGAGCTTTAAGATGTGTTGTCAAATTGCTGGTGTATGTTCTCTCCAGTTTCTTTTTGGAGGCCCTCAAAGCCATGAGTTTTCCTCTTAGGACTGCTTTCATTGTGTCCCATAAGTTTGGGTATGTAGTAGATTCATTTTCATTAAACTCTAGAAAGTCTTTAATTTCTTTCTTTCTTTCTTCCTTGACCAAGTTATCGTTGAATAGAGTGTTGCTAAGCTTCCATGTGTATGTGGATTTTCTATTCTTTATATTTTTATTGAGGACCAGCCTTAGTCCGTGATGATCTGATAGGCTGGAAGGAATTATTTCAATCTGTTGAGGCCTATTTTGTGACTGATTATATGGTCAATTTTGGAGAAGGTACCATGAGGTGCTGAAAAGAAGGCATATCCTTTTGTTTTAGGATAAAATATTCTACACATATCTGTTAAATCCATTTGTTTCATAACTTCTGTTAGTCTCACTGTGTCTTTGTTTAGTTTCTGTTTACATGATCTGTCCATTGAAGAGAGTGGGCTGTTGAAGTCTCCCATTGTTATTGTGTGTGGTACAATGTGTGCTATGAGCTTTAGTAAAGTTTCTTTTAGATGCCCTTGCATTTGAAGCATAGAGGTTCAGACCTGAGAGTTCATCTTGGTAGATTTTACCTTTGATGAATATGAATGAAGTGTCCCTCCTTATCTTTTTTGATCACTTTAGGTTGAAAGTAGACTTTATTCGATATTAGAATGGCTACTCCAGTCTGTTTCTTGGGACCATTTGCTTGTAAAATTGTTTTGCAGGCTTTTATTCCTAGGTAGTGTCTGTGTCACTGAGGTGGGTTTCCTACATGCATCAAAATGTTGGGTCCTGTTTATGTACCCAGTTATAAAGTCTGTGTCTTTTTATTGGGGAATTGAGTCCATTGGTATTAATAGATATTAAAGAAAAGTAATTGTTGCTTCCTGTTATTTTTGTTGTTAGAGTTGGAATTCTGTTCATATGGCTATCTTCTTTTAGTTTTGTTGAAAGATTACTTTCTTGCTTTTTCTAGGATGTAGTTTCCCTCCTTGTGTTGGAGTTTTCAATTTATTATCCTTTGATTGGCTTGACTTGTGGAAATGTGTTGTGTAAATTTGGTTTTGTCATAGAATATCTTGTTTTCTCCATCTATGGTAATTGAGAGTTTTGTTGGATATATTAGCCTGGGTTGGCATTTGTGTTCCCTTAGGGTCTGTATGACATCAGTCCAGGATCTTCTTGTTTTCATAGTGTCTAGCGAGAAGTCTGATGTAATTCTGATAGGTCTGCTTTTATATGTTACTTGACCTTTTTCCCTTGATGCTTTTAATATTCTTTCTTTGTTTTGTACATTTGGTGTTTTGATTATTATATGACAGGAGGAATTTCTTTTCTGGTGCAAACTATTTGGAGTTCTGTAGTCTTCTTGTATGTTCATGGACATCTCTTTTTTTTTAGGTTAGAGAAGCTTTCTTCTATAATTTTGTTTGAAGATATTTACTGGCCCTTCAAGTTGGAAGATTTCACTCTCTTCTATACCTGTTACCCTTAGGCTTGGTTTTCTCATTGTGTCCTGGATTTCCTGGATGTTTTGGGTTAGGAGCTTTTTGCATTTTGCATTTTCTTTGACTATTATGTCAATGTTTTCTATGGTATCTTCTGCACTTGAGAGTCTCTCTTCTATCTCTTGTATTCTGTTGGTGATGCTTGCGTCTATGGCTCCTGACTTCTTTTCTAGGTTTTCTATCTCCAGAGTTGTCTCTCTTTGTGATTTCTTAATTGTTTCTACTTCCATGTTTAGATCCTGGATGGTTTTGTTTGATTCCTTCACCTGTTTGGTTGTGCTTTCCTGTAATTCCTTAAGGGATTTTTGTGTTTCCTCTTTAAGGGTTTCTACTTGTTTACTTGTGTTCTCCTGTAATTGTTTAAGGAATTTTTGTGTTTCTTCTTTAACAGCTTATACCTGTTTACCTGTGTTCTCCTGTATTTCTTTAAGGGAGTTATTCATGTCCTTCTTAAATTCCTCTATCACCATTGTGAGATATGATTTTAGATCCAAATCTTGCTTTTCTAGTGTATTGGGGTATCTAGGACTTGCTGTGTGGGGAGTACTGGGCTCTAATGATGCCAAGTAGTCTTGGTTTCTGTTGTTAAGATTCTTGCATTTGCCTTTCACCATCTGGTAATCTCTGGTTCTTGCTGTCTCTGGTTGGAACTTGTCTTCATATGGGTCTGTAAACCTGTGTCAGCACTCCTGGGAGATCAGCTCTCCCCTGGTAAGACCCATGCACAGAGGGCTGTTGATCAGCCCTCCCTCCTGGGAGATGGATGAATTGAAGGACCCTGTCCCAGCTGCTCTGAGGCTTCTGAAGCCTGTGCCTCCTGGCTGGTCCTGCCTTAGAAAGTCACTGGAGAGAAAATGGTAATCTCGCCTGAGTCCCAGGGTCAGAGCACTCCCTGGAAACAAGCTCTCTGCTTACTGGAATGGTGCACAGGAAGCTATGGAACAGGCACACCTCCTGCTTTTAGATGGAGGTAGAAAGGACCCTGTCCCAGCTGCTCTGCTGCTTCTGTGGCTTGTACCTCCTGGCTCTGGATATTATGTTTATTTATATTTCAAATGTTATCTCTTTTCCTAGTTTTCCCCCTCCCAAAACCTCCTTTCCCATACCTCCTCCCCCTCTTCTATGAGGGTGTTCCTGCACCCACCCACCTATCCACTCCAACCTCCCCACCCTCAATTCCCCTACACTGGGGCATCTATTGAGCTTTCAAAGGACCAAGGACCTCTTCTCCCACTGATGCATGACAAGGCCATCCTCTGCTACATATGCAGCTGGAGCCATGTATACTCATTGCTTGGTGGCTTAGTCCCTGGAAGCTCTGGGGAGTTTGGTTGGTTCATATTGTTGTTCTTCCTATGGGTGGCAAACCCTGCAGCTTCTTCAGTTCTTTCTCTAAATCCTCTATAGGGGACTCCATGCTCAGTCCAATGGTTGGCTATGAACATCTGCCTCTGTATTTGTAAGGCTCTGGCAGGACCTCTCAGGAGACAGCTATATCAGGCTCATTCAGCAAGCATTTCTTGGCATCCACAATAGTATCGAGGTTTGGTGCCTGTATATGGGATGAATCCTTAGGTGGGACAGTCTCTATATTGCCTTTCCTTCAGTCTCTACTCCACACCTTGTCTCCATATTTGCTCCCATCAGTATTTTGTTCCCCTTTCTAAAAAGGACCAAAGCATCTACACTTTGGTTTTCCTTCTTTTTTGAGCTTCATGTGGTCTGTGAATTTGCTCTAAGATCAAGAATCGACAAATGAGATCTCATAAAATGCAAAGCTTCCGTAAGGCAAAGGACACTGTCAACAGGACAAAACAGCAACCAACAGATTGGGAAAAGATCTTTACCAATCCTATATCTGATAGAGGGCTAATATCCAATATATACAAAGAACTCAAGAAGGTAGATTCGAGAGAACCAAATAACCCTATTAAAACGTAGGGTACAGAGCTAAACAAAGAATTTTCAACTGAGGAATAGCGAATGGCTGAGAAGCACCTAAAGAAATGTTCAACATCCTTAGTCATCAGGGAAATGCAAATCAAAACAACCCTGAGATTTCATCTTACACCAGTCAGAATGGCTAAGATCAGAGACTCAGGTGACAGCAGATGCTGGAGAGGTTGTGGAGAAAGAGGGACACTCCTTCATTGTTGATGGGATTACAATCTGGTACAACCACTCTAGAAATCAGTCTGGCATTTCCTCAGAAAATTGGACATAGTATTACCTGAGGACCCAGCTACACCACTCCTGGGCATATACCACAAATGATTCTCCAACATATAATAAGGACACATGCTCCACTATATTCATAGCAGCCTTATATATAATAGCCAGAAGCTGGAAAGAATCCAGATGTCCTTAAACAGAGGAATGAATACAGAAACTGTGGTACATTTACACAATGGAGTTCTACTCAGCTATTAAAAATTATGTATTCATGAAATTCTTAAGCAAATAGATGGAACTAGAACATATCCTGTGTGAGGTAACCCAATCGCAAAAGAACACATATGGTATGCACTCACTGATAAGTGGATATTAACCCAGAAGCTCGGAATACTCAAAATACAATCCACAGACCACAGGAAGCTCAAGAAGAGTTTTTATTTTTGAACAATAGATGATTCATTTTTAATAGTTTAGCTTTAGGATTTGTTCAGGTACTTTGATTGCTTTCCCTTTTGAAATAAATTCTTGGTTTTGTTTTCCTGAGACTCACAGTTGTCCTCCTGACTCAGTTTCCCAAATGCTAGTATCATGGGGTGAGCCACCAAGCCTAGATTAGGGCCTTTGATGCTTTCTATAATATGGGTTGAAGATTTGGCTAAGGACATTGAAGGACTTGTTATATTTTTAATGACCTGTGTTAGGGACAGTTCAAAGATGGTAAAATTCTTGAAATAAATAATGAGTTTCAAATTGCACAAAATTATGAGTAGCATTATTTAGCCTTATCCCTGCCTCATCTGTCTAGCCCAAGGCACAAGTCAGTCTTTGGAGTAGTCACAGACTGTTATCAGCTATTGTCCCATTAGTCTCTTTGTAACCATCACCTTCACTACTGTGGTACCAGTGTTTGTAGTGGAGTTAGATACTACCTGAAGTTTCTGTCATCTACTGGGAAGCATGAGATGCCCCTATATTGAATAACATGTATATCATTATACCATTGTACAGTGTTTCAAAGGTTTCTGAAACTGTATGTAATATTTTCCATTAGTGCCAAGGACTTCATGGGCCCAGTAAGCCAGTGCCTTGTAAGAGCAGATCCTCTTGTCTCCCCGAAAAATGAATGTTTTCTATGTTTGAAAAAGTATTCTTATAGCTCAGGAATTTCCTTATGCCCCCATCCTCTGTGAGACATCTCTTGTCTCCAGCTTATGCCAGCCTCATTCCTGGAACTCCTTTGACAAAGCCATTAGAAGTGATACATGAGTATTTGTAGATCCATGTCTGGGGCCATCTCTGCTTCCAAAACACCAGTGAAAACGAAGTGCTTAGCCTGTTGATGGCACAGCCCGGTAGGATTTGCTGAAGGAGGCAGAGGCAGTAGGATCTGGAGTTCGAGGCCAGACTGAGATATGCATTTTAAATCTCTCTCCTCCACAGCATAATTTCCAAAAGTAAAAAGACCAAGGGGAAAAAGGTAGCCCTGGTCCCCACCAGCCTATAGAAACTGGAGAACAAAAAGTTGGTCAATCCTTTGTATGAGAAAAGGCCCAAGAACTTCAACATTGAACAAGACATCCATCCCAAAAGACATCTCATGCTTCGCCAAATGGCTCTGCTGCATCAGGCTAGAGCAGCAAAGGGCCATCCTCTATAAGCAGCTCAAAGTACCTCCTGCCATTAACCAGTTCACCCAGGCCCTGGACAGGCCAACAGCTACCAAATTAAGCTTGCCCATGAGTACAGGCCAGAGACAAAGAAGATGAAGCAAAGGCCACTTGTCAAACCTGAGAAGAAAGTTGCTAGCAAAGGAGGTGGCACAACTAAGAGACTGCCTATCACCTGAGCAAAATTCAATATACTCACCACCTTGGTGGAGAACAAGAAGGCTCAGCTGCTGGTGGTTGCCCATGATGTAGACCCCTCTGAGCTGTGGTTTTCCTGCTCAGGTTAATTTGGAAGACGAGAGTGCTCTGGTTAAGCTTGTGGAAACTATTAGGACCAGCTACAACAACAGATATAACAAGAACTACCAACACTGGGGAGGCAACTTCCTAGGTCCTATGTCTGTGGCTTGAATTACCAAACTGAAAAAGGCAAAGGCTAAAGAACTCACCAGTAAACTGGGTTAAATGTACACAAATATAATTACAAAATTATAAAAAGAAAAATAAAACCAAGTGCTCAATTAAATTAAACAGTTTCTGCATTATCAATGAATTAGTTGATTGAAATATCATTAAATAATAGCATTTGTCTTGCCTCTAAAATCCTAGATCACCCACCAAATGATTGATGTATACCATTTAAGGAACATTTGATCCAATTTATTTTATATTCCAAAAGTGTTACTCCTATGAAATTAAGAGCTCTGAATTCCAGAAACAGTCAGTCAATCATGTCAATGTTCTTTTTCTTTCTTTGTGTTGTAAGAGGTGAGTGGGAGCACAGTGGGGAGCTTCAGCTGGACAGTTTGGGAGCTGCTATTTGTTTTAGGTAATAGACTAGAAGGATAAGTCTTTTCCCACTAGCAACTGTCTATCTACTGTCTCTGTAGGATGAATCTTTTTCCTCTAGCCCATCCATTTATTATAGAAGCCACAATTGTCTTGTATCTGACAATTAAGTCTACTTTAAAAAAATTTTTTTCTAGTTCCATTGGGTAGTTGCACCATCTGCAATGACACCCATGTCAAGGATCCTGTCCTGCAATAAAGCCCCACCATGTGTTTTAAAAAGACATTTTGTGCTACTCTTACTGATGTACTTTTCACTGTTGAGCACAGCTGCCTTTTAGTGGGATGGAAAGATCCTATTTTTTCTTGAAATCTCCGAACAAATCTTTCACACCAGATACTACCCAGGGACCATGTAACTTGAAAACACCACGGGTAATTGTTAATGTGATTACAGCAAATGTTGCTGTAAGAAAACACAATAGCATGAGTAGACTCCAAACAAGTATTATTTTCTCACATCTCTAAAGGCTGGCAAACCTAAGGTCAAGTTGCTAACAAAATCTGTGCTTGGTGAGGGCCCATTTCCTGATGCAATGATGATGTTTCTGCCATGTTCTCTCATGGCAGAAGGAGCCAATAAGCTCTTTCAGTTCCTTGTTTTAAAGCTAAGAGCACCATTACCTCTCACCAGGCTCTATCCTCATTAAAGCACCACTTCTTAATGCCATAGCCGTATGGATTCAAGCATGTATGCACTGTGGAAAACAGATGTTCAAGCCATAGCAAGGGAGCAATTCTTTGCCTTCCATCAGCAGATGTGTGCTTGGTTGTCCTATTCTAAATGCACACCAACAACAATTGCTTCTTGTCTCTTGATATTCTCTGCTGCTAGAGGTAAGAACCTAAACAATACAATTTAGAAATGTTTGACAGTTAGTTTTGAATAGGTGGGATGAGGGATGCTGCTGCTTTTAGTGGAATAGAAAGATCTTATATTTTTTAAATTCTCAGAACAAATCCTCAGTATTAAACATATCCAAGGACGATGTATGCTTCTTTGGAAACACCACAGGTAATTGTTAATGTGATTGCCTATAATTATCCTGTGTTACTGAGCCTGGAAAGTACCTTCATGTAATATAAAAGTCATACTTCTTCCCACTTTAAATTATCATGATTTTTCTAGAGATGAAAAACTTATACCTTTAGAGAGCACTGCCAGGTTTATGTCAACTTTACCATGAATTCATCATCATTTTAAAGAAATTCATCACTGGCTATTTGATTGCTTATTTTATTTGAATTAGCAATAAAACTTAATTTCATAAACTCAAATGTATAAGTATTACTATCACAAAGAGTCCATCTATCTATCTTCTATCTATCTATCTGTCTGTCTGTCTGTCTGTCTGTCTGTCTGTTTGTCTGTCTATAATCTATCTACCTCTCTATTATCTATCTATTGTCCAGTCAATCCTCTATATACCTACCTATCTGTCTATCATCTATCTATGCATTTATCTATCATCTAACAATGTATTGTTCTATCACACATGCTAAACATTTGAAACATGATTTTTAAAAAAAAAAAAAAGTTCTCATTATGCTGCCCACACTGATTCAAACTTCTAGGTAGAAGTCCTGCTTTCCCCAGCTTCCTCCGAAACTGGGACTACAGAAATGTGCCAATAGCTTGGTAAACAGAGCTTAATGGTCAAACATGAATAAAAAGTATCCACAACTAAGTAAATGGCTGTAGTTGGACTTTGCATCTTGCATCCAAATGGACAGCTAACAGTAGATCCACTCTAATATAGGAACCATAGAACTATGAAACAAGACTCTTTCAAAGAATATGAAAAAATCAAATATATACAATAAAGTTTTTAAAGGACTTAGGAGACTTCTGTCTTCTCATGGAGTTAGAAAAAAAAAACTCCTCAGATTTTTCTCTATTTTTTTTGTTTGTTTTTGCTTCTCACAAAATAATAGTCTCAAAAATTTTATGAAACACTTTAGCCGAAGTGTTTGTCTAAAACTTCATCCTGCCAGCTGTGGAAGAAGTGTGAGAAAAATATCCAAAAACATTTTTTAATCTATTCTTCTGAACAGTACTATTACATCAAAGTGAAGAAGGATATAGACATTATTTTCCAAATGACTGACAATAGATTATCACTTCCATATGTAAGTGGTAGTATCTGGAATCTGAACAAAAGACAGGAAACAACTCTGTGTCAACTCTATACCAAAGCAAGAATAAGTCTGTGACCCACTAGGGAAAAACAAAACAAAACAAAACATAAAACAACTAATGATGTCAGTGCCAACATCCCACCAGCTTGCTTCATGGAAGAACTTTCAATGTGGCAATGGAGTAGGAAACCAGACACAGTTCCCAGGCACACTGAGTTGAGGAGAGAGAAATCTAGAATTCAGAGAGATCTAGAATTCAGAGGATAAAAATATCACTGATGAAATTGCAATTGAAGAGCTTGGGAGTCTTCATGACAGATCATTGGGTCTTGGCTAAAAAATGGTCTGCATATGAAAACTTCACAGGACCACAGAAACTCCTAGGAAACAGTAATTTCCTGGGATGCATAAGATGAGAACATCTAAATAGCACCAGCAATGGAAGAAGCTGATAACCAGTTGACTTGTCATTATCCAGAATTAGAGAGACTAGCTGAATACATAGAGCATTCATTACCCACTCTAACATGGCACAATATAGCAGGCAAGCTGAACAAGCCTATAAGGGAGCTAAGAGCAAGGAGAAAGCCAGGCATCTCTGCCTTCAATTTGGATCTGTCTCATTTTCTTTAGGTCAGCCTCCTGGTTGACTTTTCATAGGCATGAAAGTCACTCAAGCAGTGTCTATTTAAGTACAAATGACATATGCTAATGCATCTCATTTTCCTTCAAAGCTGGTGGTATGAAAGTCATTGTCTTGAAGCCAGTGAGGTAGCTCAGCAGTTAAGAATACTTGTTCTTGGGGCTGGCGGATGGCTCAGTGGGTAAGAGCACTGACTGCTCTTCCGAAGGTCCTGAGTTCGGATCCCAGCAACCACATGGTGGCTTACAACCACCCATAATGAGATCGGACGCCCTCTTCTAGTGCGTCTGAAGACAGCTGCAGAAAATTACGCAGGAGCAGGGCGGCAGAGGTCCTGAGATCAACAGCAGCCACACACATAATGGCTCAGAGTCATCTGTACAGCTACAGTGTACTCATACACATAAAAATGAAATAAAATAAATCTTTAAAAAAAAAAGAATACTTGTTCTTGCAGAAGTCTAGTGTTTCATTTTCAACACCCACATAGTGGCTCACAACCACCTGTAACTAAGTTCCAGGGGATGGATGACTTCTATTGACCTCCTCAGGTTCCTGAACACACATGCTGCAAATACATACACTCAGGCACAGACACATACACATGTAATAATATGTATTTAAGTCTATCTAAAACTGTATATATGTTTTAAAGTAATTGTACTGAAGTTGAATTGACCTTATGCTCTAATAACAGCAAAGTTTCATAGGACAGATGACCTCCTTGTCTCCAAATAAAGACAAAACTTTATAATAGAAAAGCTAAACCTTGGAACGGGATAATTTTTTCACAGTAATTCTATTTATCCTCTCAAGTATGGAGGGCAAAAGTTTCTCACTGACCATGTCACAGGATCAGAGCTAAGCCAGGATAGGACCTGACCACACTCTGGCCAGGACTACATACTTATGCTGAGAATAGACTTGATGTCACTCAATTCCTCTATTTGGTCTTCTTTCTGGTGTGTACAATGATCCACTCTCCTTTCTCTGTTTTTCTTTATTGTTTATCTCTAGCTGATTCATTGGAATAGGTGTCCCAGTCTAGACTGTTTAGACTCCTGGAGCAAATCCTTACCTAAAAGCCAACTGGACAAGAGAGCAACTGGACAAGAGAAAACCTGATAACAGAGAAGTGGGACATCACAAAAATAACCACAAAAATCTGGGGAAGAGCAGAAACTGAATTTTCTGGAAGCAAATGCTGAAAGAGGAAAAGTTGTTGTGGGAGGAAAGTCAAGGTGGTTCTCACACAGGCTCAGAAGATCAGGGCATTTTCAAGTTGGATATGAACAGAGAATTTGTAGACTATGGAGTTGAAGGCCAGTGTGACCAGTTCTCAGATAAATCCTACAAAGTGCCAAAAAAAAAAAAAAAAAAAAAAAAAAAACCAACAGTGAGTTATGACCTGGCACTAGCTCTTTATGAAAGGTGGGAATTCAGAGCAAAGAAATTAAGAACTGAGGAGCTGATGTTCAAGAACAGCTGATACACAAGGGGAGTAAATCAGCTGCCAAGCAAATGCAGAAGGGTTGTCAAGACATTCAATTGAGTGTGATCCTGTTTCGTAATGTCAGTCACTGGAAGGCAGGGTGGCCATATACATTGTCATCAACACAGGCTTCTTCTGGAGTTGAGGTGAAGCTCTTAACTTCAACACAATTGGCAATAACAAATTGTCCCGAGTATAGAGACAAGCCAAAACCAGTGGTACCTGGCCCATCCCACTGCCTTTCAAGGATATATGATCACTAACTCTAGAGTTGCCAGTGGCCATCTACTGTACAATGAGAGTCCACTTGAGAGTGAGGCCAGGGCAAATAAACAGCAAATCCAAGTGATGGAGTAAGAGAGACAAGGTCTGATGATGTTGCTGTCTGTATTTGCCTTCATGACCCATTAGGTTGTTCCACCCCTGGGAAGCCTATCCTTTACTTATGTAAGCTGGTTCATTTATAACTGATGCAATTTGGTACGAACAGAAAGCAAATATATCCTTTCTTAGACATGCCACCCAAGAGCAACTAGCAACCTAATATCTTCATTTGACGCTGTGCTTGAGAGCACACTCTTAACAAAAACTCCGAAATCGTTATAATATAGATGTTATAATCAACCATCTTTTCATGACAGTCCGGCAGTTACAAATGATACAAGATGATAGTTCTTTCTGCTAGTAATTCTGAGAAAAATGAGACTGAAAACCAGATGACTGGATTGGGGTATTCCTAATAATCACTCTTCTTTCTAATTCCAAGAAATCAATTGATTTCAATTCCACATCCATATGACACCATGTGTGACTCATCATACAGTGCCTAGCTTGTTTAGCTTTACAGATTGACCTCAACATTTTTTTCGATGTTATTGCAGATGGCAGACTTTCATCCCTCTTTTTGTTGTTGAATAATACTCTATCACAACCTACAAAGCCATTTGAACCTAACACAATATATACTTACATATAAACATCACATTTTACTCTATTAATCTGTATAATCTTACATTTCATTGAAACAGTTCTTAAATGCATGAAAGCATGAGTGGACAGCTGAAATTAATTTGATTTTAATACAGCTAGCTCAGAAAAAGTAATTTTTTCATTGATGTTCACATAAGCCACTACTATTTCTCTTCTGCTTTTAAAAAGATTAAATACATGAAGTTCTGGTTCATGTATATCTGCCTTGTATAGTACTATACCCATTTTGCTATTATATCTACCCCTATTATATTACTAAATGTTCACACAGGTTGTATAAAATTTCATGTTCTACCATTTTCTTTCTTGAAACTCCTTGAGACCATATAAAGAAAAACTTTGGTTTTCTGCAAATTGCACTTGCTTGACCAAATTTGCTTTAATGATTCCCCTAAAATTGCTGCTTTCACAGTTTAGTCAGTTTCTGTGCAAGACACTCTCAAGCTAACTATGGAAAATGATGATGGATGAGCAACCAGGTCCCAGAGCTTGAAAAGGGAATTATCTTTTCCATTTCATGCAGAAGATTAAGATCCCAACCCATTTTTAAGGACTTGAACATTTTTTCTATTAGAGAGCAGATTCAGAATAATTCCATTTTATTATGTGCAATTTTATATCCTTGTAATAAAATAGTCATTGTGAATAAAAATCAGTCACGTCTAAGTTCAGTATTGTGGAATAATTCTGATCTCATCATAAGTAATTACTTGAATTATCACAGCACCTGAATATCAGAAAGCTCAACTTTGTAGCCTTATTTCTCTTGAACTTTGCAGCTCATACTTCTTCAGACAGACTCTTACAGACTGGCTGCACTTGTTCTCAGACCCCCATCTCTATTTTTGGCCATGGCCCAGTCACATCCCAAAGCAAGAGGATTTCTGCTGAGAAAAGAACAGGTCAGGAGGCTTTAGGGTCCCAAACATGTTTTCAATCCAGTTTTCTTTTGTACTTTATTTGATAAAACTATTCTTCTTAGACAATACTTAATGCTGAATGCTTTAACCCAAGGACTAAAACATATAAATATATGAGGTATAAAAAAATATAGAGGTATAAATGCATACTTATTTATTTTTCCAGTGATGTACAGCCATTATACTTGGGTTACATGAGGGAATTTTCAAACAAATATAGGAGCGAGGCAGGTTCTGTTGTTTTGAAAGGAATTTAAACATACCTAGCTAACAGTGTCTTACTTTACCCCTTCTCAACTCTCCTGTCAATAGAAAAATATATTTATATTTAATATATGTATATTGTGCAACCACTCTGATGGAAAAGGTTCCCCCAATGCAAGTGTTACAGCTCTTAAGGCAACAGTACCCTAGCAATCTGGAGTCAAGGAATACCACACAGTCGCACAGCATAACAAACCTCAGATAAGAAATTTATTGAGAGGGATAAACCCAAGTGGCTGCCTGTGACCTCCCCCAACCTCAAGCGGGGCTGAACCATTTCTTGTCCTTGTCACAAGCAGCTAGCCCACCTAGGGTGGAGACTTCCCCCTTAGGGGAGCTCTATTGTTCAGCCAAGTCTACAACTTCCCTATAGGAGTCAAGCCCTGTTGAGCTGCTTCACCTGCCTTCAGGACGAAACAACAAGATGCTAACGAGGCCACAAGATCCTAGTTTACTGGGGGATGGGTCCCCTCCCTGCATAGTCTCAGACTCTGAAGTACACATTGGACCTCCATCGGAATGTTTTGACTTGGTCTCTTATTTCTCTCTCCGTCCGATTACCCCTATTATTCCCAGGCCCCTGCCTTTCTTTCAGGAACCCCGTTTGCTTAGCAGCTGGCCAGCTACAGCTGCCTCTATTTGGGCAAGAAGCAGCAGAGAGAGAACTGAGCAGAGGGTAAGGCTTATGTAGTATTTCTTGGGGGACAGAGCTTTCTAGGGTAGGGATTTCTTAGGTGGGGAGTGGGGAGTTTTTATATGCTGAGCTTGGGCTTTTCACTCTGTAGGGCAGAGCTGGACTGCTGTGTCTGGAGGGACTGCAGGGTCTAGATTGGCCGTTACAGTCTTCAAAGTGTTCTGTGGGTGGTATCTGGTGGTCTGAGGTCCTGGAAGTGGGGCAGGGCCTGGCCACTCATGCTACTTGATGGGCTTACAAAATATAAAATCTAGAAAGCACAAGTAAGAAAACAATACTGGTCTGAGACTGAATTAACATTAAATCTAATTACATCTATTTTACATGAAAACATTGTAAGTTAATTTTTCACTATGGTTGAACAATTCTTGAGTGTGTGTGTGTGTGTGTGTGTGTGTGTGTGTGTGTGCATGCGTGTTTTACATTTCTAGATCCACTTCTTTGTTATTGGACACATAAGTTGGATCAGTAACTTAACAGTATGAAAAGAACTGTCCTAAATATTAATGGACAAGTATCTCTGACATGTGATTCAGAGGCCTGTCTAAATACCCAAGAGGGTGTAATGGTTTCATAAGGTAAATCTTCTGCTATTGTTTTGAGGAACTTCTACAGTACTGTCTATGAAGGATAAGCTAGTTGTATTCCCACCATCATCCCCAGCTTTCTTCTCTGCTTACCAGAATTTGTTGTTACTTGCTTTTATGATGATAATCATCATGACTGAGTTTAAACAGACACTTAATGTACTTTTACTTTGAATTTCTTTGAGACTTAGTGATGGTGAGTATTTTTAGACCCATTGGCCATTGTCCTTTATTTTTCAAAATCATGCATGAGGTTTGGTGGAATGGAGCAAAGGAGTCATAAAGGTGTTCAGGTTCATATAGCTACAGCCAGCCAAATTTTTACAAAGATACCAAAAATGTACAAAAGAAAAATCAGAGCCTCTTGAACAAATGACATTTGGAGAATTAAATATTCTCATGTAAAAGATTTGATCTAGATCGCTATCACTTACCTTTGTATAAAACTGGGTTCCAAGTGGATCAAAATCTTAATATCAGACCAGAAACTCTAAAAGTGGTAGAAGAAAGTAGAGCAAAATCCTTTAAGACAGAGGAATGAATAAAAACGTTCTGGATAAGACATCCAGAACAGGAGCACAGGAGATAAAGAGGGATATTTCAAATGGATCCCTACAGAAAGCAAAGGCATTGTCATAGCAAATGGTAAAGAGATACTTGCAGGGTGGGGGATATGAGCCATCCATCTGACCAAAGATTAATATCTGGGATGTACAAAAGCTAAATAATAAGAAACCAAACAACCTAAGCAGTAAATGTAGTAATGAAGACAAAGATTATTTCCCAAACATGAACTATGTATTTTTAAAATATAGTCCAAGAGTCAGCAGGATGACTCTCAGTTACAGTTCCAGCTGCTGGAATACAACATTATGAATAAAATCAATACAGAGAGGAAAGGGTTTGTGCCCTTTTATAGCTCATAAGTCACAGTCCATCGCTGAGAAAAGTTGGGGCAGCAACTTAGAGGTGGGGACTGACCCAGAGGATGTGGAGGAGTGCGGCTTACTGACTTGTTCATCATGGCTTGCTCAGGCTGGCTTATTATAGCATCCAGGACTTCCCCACAATGGGGTGGGCTCTACCCCATCAATTACTAATGAAAAAACTGTACCACAGGCTTGTCCACATACCAATTGGTGGAGGCATTTCCTCAAGTACGATTCTCTCTTCAAAATAGCTTTGCCTTGTTTCAAGTTGACTAAACCTAACCCGCTGCTCTGTAGTACTTGTTGCCATGTCTGACAACCTGAGTTCTATCTCCAGAATCCACACTGTGGAGGAAGAGCACATACTTCTGAAAGTTGTTTTCTAATGCCCATGCATGCTATAGGGAATCTGTGTCCACATACTTATGCATGACTCATTCACATCCATGTGCATGCACACAATTGAATGTAAATTTTTCAGTATAATCTGTAATATTTCAAATTTTACAGTTCATAAATATAATTTTTTATGTCTTTCATCTGCTAAGGGAAATTTATTTTACCTATTAAATGGAAATAATTAGATTTGGAAAATGACTATGGCAGGTGGATGTAAATGACCAAGCCTGTTTCTGGGACATGAATTGTAAGTAATTTGTATTGAGTGCCAGTTAAGGTAAACTTGGTTAGTAGGTTTTTTTCCATGTCAGTCTGTGCTGTAAGTCTGGAACAATTTTTGATGGGATCAATCTGAAGCTCTTAACAAAAGGCCACCAGATCCCTGTGATCTTGGGCTCAGAAGTGGGATAAGTGAGACATCTAAAGATTACAGCACGTGCTGACATTCAGCGAGATAATTAGCATGGGCTTAGTACTAAAATGAGTCGCACAGTTTAAATGCCTGTTTGTTGAAGCAGATATTAAAGTACATGATGTTAGAAAAATGTTCATATTTGCTGGCCTGAACTCACATCCTAAGAGAAATGAAATACTTACTTAAAGTAACACAAAGGATAAGAAAGTGTATTAATCAGAGCTGAAATGAGATAAACAGGCATTCTGTTACCTATTTACTTTTGATGAGTTTCCTTAAGACTTGTGTCTGCCAATGAAGGAACTAGAAAAAGGACCCAAGGTGCTGAAGGGGTTTGCAGCCCCATATGATGAACAACCAAATGAACAAACCTGTATTCCCAGAGCTCCCACAGACTAAACCACCAACCAAAGAGTACACATGGTGGGACTCATGGCCACAGCTGCATATGTAGCAGCGGATGGCCTAATTGGTCATCAATGGGAGGAGAGGCCCTTGGTCCTGTGAAGGCTCTTTGCCCTAGTGTAGGGGAATGCCAGGGCCAGGAAGTGGGAGAGAGTGGGTTGGTGAGCAGGAGGAGGGAGGAGGAAATAGGGATTTTTTTTTTCAGAAGGGAAACCAAGAAAGGGGAGAACATTTGAAATGTAAATAAAGAAAATATCTAATAATAATAAAAAAAGACTTGTGTCTGTGGCTTAATGTGAAAAATAAGGTCAGTAAATAATGTTTTTCCCCTGACTGTGTAATATTTGGACCATTATCAACCCAGTGCACATGTGAATCCTTTTCAAGGATGTAAAAGTTTGAGGTCTGGCTCAAACTTGTTGTAAAAGTATACACACACACACACACACATATATATAGCATACATATATATGTGTGTTTGAGGTCTGGCTCCTGAGACAGTCTGTCATTCAATTAGTCTCATATGGTCAAAATGTTTGTGCGTTTTCTGAACTCCCCAGATTACTCTAAAGAGTTCTAGCGCTGAGTAGTCCAGGATGGATACACAGAGTCCAGCTCTCTGCATTTCTGTCCTGGGCCTTTTTTTCCTCAGGCTATGCAGCGAACTCTATCGCGCCTCTTAACCAAGGCAATACTGAGTTTATATGATACTCAATTTATTAACTACCACTTGGCATTAAGTTGATGGTTTGCAATGCTGTTTACTTATGAGCATTTTCTGAAAACCCATTCGAATGGAGTCTTTCTGTGTGCTCCGTCATCATAGAGGATCCTTGTGCTCTGAGCAGCACTGGGTATGCGCAGGTACTGGGAGCTGACATTAGTGAGGCTTTCCTTGCTCCTGCCATCAGCAGTCAGGTACACTGTGTGCTGTATCTCGGACCCTGGAGTGTTTAGCAACAGGCCTGATCTATATCACTAAGGCCTCACTCTAGACTTCATAAAACTCCCAATACCTATCAAAGCCATTAAACTAACTAAACTAAAACTAACTGAACTAAAAGTGCCTCAAAGCCTTCAATCAATACAAAATTACCAATGACAATTCAAGTTATTTTTTTCACATACAATAATTTAAATCTTACAGGTGGTTTCCCTGTAGGAAGGCGCCCTGCAGCACATGTCCCTGGGGCTAGTGGCATCTCACAGTGTGAAGTTGCTATGTGCGGAGATGAACACTGTGGATGGGAATAGTGTGTATGCTCTGTACTTACTATATGACACTAGCCAGGAAAACAATGATCACATGGCGTAACCCACTTAAGTTATGTAAAGTAGCTTCCATAATAACCCATTAAAGTCTAACTACAATCATTCACTCTTGTGCTACCATTACTGTGACTATCACTCACCCGGCATGGTGCAACAGGCAATGCTAAGCTAACAGATTTCTTCTGTTACTGGTGATCAGGGCATGGGTCTAGTGGTTTCAGATTCTTGGATGTTTATGCAAAGATTAAAAATACAGGCTCATACAGAGTTGCAATCATGGCAACATGAGTTTATTCAAGGTGAATCAACAGTACAGATTAGAAAAGGATATAATAACAAGATTGACTTTTGGCCACATGTTTGAGGAGAGTACTCAAAGACGAATTACTGAATGGGACTTCCTTCTATGAGGTTCAAGAGGAGAAGACGTTTGGTTACTTAGGTGCACACAGAAGGTGGTTCCCTGTTGTGGTTAAAAGACTAGGTCATATAGTTATTTTTCTTCTGTGCATGTCCTTTCCCATAATGCATCTGATTTTAATCATTTGAGGACCCAATTAACATAGGTAGTTTTGCCTTACTGTGCATGTACCTAAAAAGAGGTCAGGCTGGATGAGTCTTTCTATTCTTCATACCTGGATACATTGGGTGGGAATATACTTGAACAGAAACTATCTAACTTTGATTCGTGTTAAGGGGAAGGAAATCTATACTATTGGCTGGGAAGGGTGGTGTGAGATGTTTTGAGATTGCTACATAGATTGATCAGAGAGGGGGTTATGTGTGCACATCATGTGTAGGTGAAAGAACAGGGTTGCCAAGGACACTATTACAGAGGAGTGTGTATAACCAAAACCAAGTAGAACCCTGGGTTGCTGAGCTGTAAATGTACTTGCCTATCTCAGTTCCTCTAGATGTTCAAATAGGGAATTTTCAAATTAGTTTCAAAATAGGGAATTCCAGAAATTAGTTATGATTCCAGAAGCAGTTCCTGCAACTGTGTTATGAAAAATACTTGGGTCACACTCTGTGACAAACTGAGTTTTCTACATTATATTCCTGAGATGCAATGCATAAATCATAGAGAATAACACTCAGGCCTTAAACATTATATCTATACTTACATTTCCCAGGCATAGTTGACCATAGTACCTTTTATTTTGTAAAACTATTAAAATTCAGTGAATACTTTTTTTCTGTAAAGAGAGGTCTGGTAAATGCCTGAAAACACCTGTTCTCCTGGCTGATTACAATAGAGAACACTCCACCTCTATGCAGATCCAAGTGCCATGCTATTATAAAGGAGGCAGGGTGGGTTGTCTGTAACTCTGCCTCATCATGTTTATTCTTTCCAGTGTTGAATGTGATGAGAATTTCTTCTTCATGACTGCAGTGGCAGAACTGCTGCACAGCCTTGGTGGTCAGCTGACCTTCTGCTAATTAATTTGATCACACTGCTCACTCTTTCTCTCCCTTTTTTCTTAGAAGTATGATTTTAAAAATAATTCAAAATCACGGGCTGGAAAAGATGAGAGAAAAGTTAATTAAGCTCAACCTCTGCCTCAGGTTCATCTCTCACACATAGAAGTATATCACTGAAGAATTCTGTCTTGTAATCAGGGCTGATGAGTGGATGCAAGAAGCATGTGCTTGCTGTTAACAGAGTCTAATGAAAAAACGTGGTTAGAAGAAATTATTTTTAAATAACTGAGGAGGCACTCACTACTTGTTGAAATGAATAATAGGAATTTTTAAGCATATTAATCACCTGACAAGATGTTATTTCTATTTTATTGAGAAAGGTCTCCCATTAAAATATTGTTGATATATATTTTAAAACTTAGCTTTTAATTATTTTAGTGCATAGCTGTGAGTGTCTGCATGTGTGTATGTATACCATATACATGCTTAGTACCCATGGAGGCCAGAAGAGTGTGTTGGATTCACTGAGGTGGGAATCATAGACAGTTGTGAGCTGCCAGATATGGGAGCTAAGAACTCAATGCATCATCTGTAAGAATAGCAAATGCTGAGCCATGTCTCCAGCCCGGGGATGCCCTTCTCAAAGTTGTTAAGTTTACATATTGGTGAGTAGTACCTATTAGTTCAATAAAGGCAAAAAATAGGATTTCTAGTTGCACAATTGAGAATTAAGCCACATTTACCAAACCTCTCTACACTGCAGTACAAGCATGTATAGACTGTTTAACCTTCATACAAACACAGTTTCTTCTTTAAATACATGCTGGGCATATGAAGGACAAACTGGTGGCAGTTCTCTTAGTTCCAAAGATATTTGGGCCTGAGGTGACCCATTCCCTTTTAGTGATGGTGAATCTGTGACTGCTGTGGCCATGGGAGCACAGTAAAAGTAGGAAGATCGATATGATTTCCTATGAATGCTCTACTCACAGATGGGCATGGTGGTGCCGAGTGTGTCATGCCTTTCTAGAGAAAACACACACTATCTTCTCATAAGCTCAGAGATGCAAGCTGCTGTGTCGGGAAGACTGAAGCCTCCAGCATGGTGCAGAAGGAGTACAGCACTGCCAACACATTCCGAATCTCAGAAACAGACTTTCCCCTCCGTGAAACTGAGATGACACCGTAGCCCTGGTTACCACTGTGTCCAAAGCCTGCTGAAACCTGGAACAAAACTCCAGCTGAGCTGTTCAAAGATTCTGACCTCTAAAAACTGGTGCAATGGATATTTGATGTGTTCATTGTCTGTAGTATATTGTCTTATAGCTATAGGTATTAATATAAGGGATGGCGGATGGCAAATAGTCAAACATATGCACTATATTGTCACTATTGCATTTAGCATTTCCACTTGTTAAAATAGTATTACATACTATTTAATCTTTATTATCCTGTAGATAAATTAAGGCTACATTTGAATTACGTTTTTAAAGTTAGTTCTCAGAGATATACATATATGTGTATATCTTATACATATATATAAAGTATATATGTATATCTTTGAGATATATAGATAAGACATATATAATATATATGTATATATATATTATATATATGGAGAGAGAAAGGGAGAGAGAGAGAGAGGGAGAACATGTGTGTGTGTTACTCATCTGTATGAATGTGAGTGTGCATGTATATGCTTGGAGGCTAGAGGTCAACCTTAGGTGTCAATCCTCAGGAGCCATTCTCCTTGTTTTTTGAGACAAGATCTCTCATTGGCAGGGAGCTCTCCAACTCAACTGGCTAATTGCCATGTGAGTCACAGGGATCTGCCAGTCTTCGCATACCTAAAACTTGGGTTCAAGCATGTGCCATCACACCCTGCTTTGTTTATAAGGATTCCGGTAACTGAACTCAGTTCTTCATGCTTACAGCAAAGACATTGCAACAGATGTCTGTATCGCCCAAATGTTGCTATTTTAAATCATTATGTCTGTGACTTAATTTTATGAAGCAATAGGCAACTAAAACAAAATGTTGCCACATACCACAGATAAAAATTAACTCAAAGTGGATCATAATCCTAAAGGCAAGACTAAAAAATATAATACTTAAGTAGGGTCTTTATGATCTTCATAAATATAAGACAAAATGGATAGACACTTAAATATGTCTTTTAGTAAAGAAGAAACATTACCTAAAAGCCCATGAAAAGAAGTTGAACACTATTAATCAATAACTTCAGAACTGAAATCAAAATACTATGAGACATAACTACACACACACAATATAAATACATATTTTTGAAAACTGACAGTGCCACATTAAGAAAATATGGGGGCCTAGACTCTTCATCAATACTGACATGACTAGCAGTTGTAGCAACATACTGCAGTTTGCTGATAACAGTGCAATGGGTGTTGGCTTTTCAAAGGACATAATCATACTTACATAGACAGTTAAAAATGCCCCTCCTTGGATTTGTGCTGACTTGGAGATCCAAATGGAGACTGTAACAAGAAGGGCCAAAGAGACTGCAAACAAAAGAAGGCGTTGCTATTCCACTACTGGTTTGAAGACGGCACTTGACAAGGACTACTGGGGACCCAGACCTCTGACAGCAGTTCCCAAGAAGGAAATGCACTTTAGTTCACCACTACAAGCACTGGTCCACCAGCAAGGCAAGTGACCCTTTGTCAATGTCTCCTCCTACGGGTACCTTTACTTTTACGGGCACCCACACTTTGGTCAGTCCTGGGCTGAGTAGACATGTGTGCTGCATCTCCTCAGGAAACTGTTACTTGTATGTTTATATCACCAACATGACAATGCAAACTTAAACAAGGGCAACAGGAATAGACATGCTAATATGGAAGGAGGAAAGCTCACAAGCCCTTAAGTCTAGACAGAGAACCATAGCAACGAAGGAATGCTGAGAGTGTGAGAAATAATCTTGTTCAGGAGGAGCACGTGAGATAGCTATGCAGTTTCAAAGGGTGCTGTCTTAAGACACAAAACTCATGAAGACTTGTTACTCAAGAAGGAGAAATGTGTACACCACACAGCAATTCCATTCCTAGAGTCTACCCAAGAGAATCAAACCCTGCCTACACACAAAGACTTGAGTGCGAAGCTTACAGCATTATTGTTTTTAATTATCAAATGTTGGAAACATTTCAAATGCTTATCAACTGTGTGCAATAAAATGTGTGTATCTACAGAAATGAAAAGATTTACAATGAACACAATAATACAGATTTAATTCAAAGTATTATGCTAATTGAAAAAAGAAGGCTACAAATAGTATGCATACTATTTATATATTTATGAGAAATTATGAGAATAATCAACATATGAAGGTATTACCATACCATCTTGAGTATGGAATGGGATAATTAATTGATTATATATAGTCATGTGCATGCCTGAAAATCTCCTAGAATATTAAGACTGTCGCAATTCTGTAAACATTTACTAAAGAATTACTTAATTCTGTACTTTCTATGAATTAAATTCACAGCATGCACATCCAACTGAGTTGTGAAAATGATGCAAAACATTAGTAAGCCAAAGAAGAAAGGAAATAAAGTACCACAACATTTTCTCCAGAATAATGTGGACATGTACTTCTGAAAGATAAAAATTAAATGAAACTTTCATCCACTTTGGCAATCCATGCTAACTGAAGCAGAAAGGTATCCTGTGGTCTTGTTATTGTACTATTACGTGTGTGTTTCTGTGAGCCCCTCGCCAGGGACTTGTGAGTGACCACTCCCACTCCAGCCCACCCCCAACCCCAGAGCCTCTCCAATTACCAGGTTCCACTACAGAACGTCCTAACTGCCCTAAAGGCCCAATCTAACACCTGCTCTAGAGAGTTAAGTTCTCTGCTGCTTCTGCCCGGAGCAGAGGCAGTCACCCTCCTGAGTTCTTCCCTCCCAATAATTCTCTTATGTAAGTTCTGTTGTTTCCTGTGACTTTGTGGTATTCCTTGGCTCCTAAATGCCAAATATCTTTCCCTTCAGAGCTGTAACACTCTGGGGAAACCTTCCCTTGCTGGAGCAGAGCTATGACACTTGCACTGGGGAAACCTTCCTCTTACCACAGAACAGAACTGTAACACTTCCAGTTGGGGAAACTGCCCCAACCCAAATGTTGTAACACACTAACAGGCACAAGTGCATATCCTCACTAAAAGAAAAAAAAAATCGTGCAGGAAAAATAGTGCTCAGGATTACTTTGTTTATGGTAGGAAAAATAGTAGGATGGTTAATCTTGGTTGTCAACCTGATTGGATCAGTAATCAGTTAGAGATGGGTCTCTGAGGTTAATTCCTGAAAGGATTGACTGAGGGTAGAAGACCCTCCTGCAAAGTAGGAAGCACCTCTTCCCTGAAGCCCAGAGAGAGAGGTCTGAGGCAATTTCAGTGATGTTTTGCCTGCTTGCCTTTGTTCCTTGCTGGTGAGGGAGTCTACCTTGTCGGCTCTGTTCCTGCTATCCTCCACTGACATCAAGACTTAGACTTAATCAGCCTTCCAGTGTGAAATGAAGAATAAGAGATCTCCAGGAATCTTCTAGGCCCAGAATAGGAGTGCTGAGGCACCTAGCCTTGTGGTTTCTCATCCTCTCTAGTGTACAAACAGCCATTGCTATCATGTAAACTGATCTAATAAACCTCCTTTGAATACATTCATTCTGTTGGTTCTGTTCCTGCTGAGAGTCCTGACAAGTACCCTCACCATTAGTAAATGAAAGACAACACTCATTCTCACAAAATGGAATAATATCCAATAACAGAAAAGTATATATCTCACAATAGTTTAAAAGAATCTAATGAACCTAATATGTTGAGTAAAAGAAGCCATACAGAATAGGGTACCGGGTATGGATGATGTAGTCCTGAGTTTTAAGTGCATTTAAGCCTCGGGCACAGAAATCAGAGTCTATTTCTCCAAGAGAGTGGTGCCAGAGAGCACACAGGAACACTTCTGAAACCTTGCTATTTCCTGTACTTTAGGCTAGGATTACACTGGCATTATATGCTTGAGAGAACACAATGTACTAGTATTTGACACTTCATTGCATGTAATTTATTACACTGACCAAAAATAAGTTTTAGTTGATAGTAGAAAGGCAGAACAAATAAAGGATTATATATATACTTGTGTGAGTGTGTGTGTGTGCCCAAGTGTGTGCAAGTACGTGTGCATGTGTGTGTATGTGTGTATGTGGTCTATGTGAGTGTGCTTGTGTGTATATGTAGGTATATATGCCATAGTGCATATGTGTGGGTCAGAGAACAGAAGATGTTTTTCTCCTTTACCATGTGAATCCTAGACTCAAGTCATCATGCTTGGCAGCGAGTATCTTTACCTGCTGAGCTATCTTGCCAGCACAAGAATAACTTTTAAAGCAGTTATGCATGAATGTAGTACACAAACAAATTATATATATATATATATATATATATGTATTATATGTGTGTGTAACAATATTTCAAGTGAAAAATTGAAGACTATGCATCTAAATATTTTTATTGCATCATCTTTAGAGATAAAATAACTATAATATTTATCCTCCCACATGCTTCAAAAATGTAAGCACTGTTTATACTGAATTGGAGACATTAAAAATAAAACCTCTACTTTCAACATGTAAAGAGTTTATAAATTGAGTTAAAAAAAATAAAGCTTTTAGCGTTTACCCAGTAAGCAACTGAGCTAAGGAATTCTAACTATGTGTATAACGATACAATTAATTATATTCTGTCTGAACTCTTTCAACATTACATGATATTTATTATCCTTCAGTATGACCATGTATTATGTAAATTACCTTAAGGTCTTGATTTAACAGATCTGAGTCATTGCTGTGATGTGAATGTAAAAGAGCCTCCCTAGGTTCGCATGTTTGAACACATGGTCTTTGGCTGATGATGCTGTTTGGGACTCTTGTTGGACTTTCAAGAGGTGGAGCCTCTCTGGGAACAGACCTTGGGTCTCTCTAGTCCCTGCGTGCTGTCTGATTCCTCAGTGCAGACACACTGTGACCCAGGCTCTCTTCAGTCTCATCTAGCCCCAGGTTAGCATTGATGTGGCTCAGATGAAGGGCTGCTTGTCTTTTTGCCGTGGAATTTTATAGTGAGCCACTTGAAAGTTTTTCTAGGTTTCCTCCACTCAAAGCATCAGCAGGAGTGGGGTTTCTTCCTCTATCATTTGAACTCTTGTGCTCTCGAGACTGTCTTATGATATGAAACCCTAACATCACAGACTCTAAACTGTTGCCCAAGCAGTTGGTGAGAAGGTCTCCTTGCCTTTGCAGAAATTTCTGTCTGGTAAGTTGATACCTTATTGCCCTCACCCACACTCAGCCAACTAGACTGGGTTTCTAAGTCACCCACAAAGTGAGATGTAGAGCAGGGCTCAGCTAGGATCCTCATGACAAACTGTAAAAGAAAGAGAATTAGTAAGAGAAGACTGGGCAGTTGAGTCTTGGATATGGAGAGATATTAGACAGAAGAATGGCATATTTGTAAAAAAAAAATATTTAGGTTCAAAAATATACACTTGTTGTAAGAAAATATTTAATAAAGCCTGTTGTGAGGTCCCTTCCTGCCTTAGGCCATTTATGTTCCCAGATGAAAGGCACACACAGCCTTATATTTTTAGATATGCCTTCACCAGCACAATAGCTGGGCAGCTTCCCTCCATGCTGTCAGAATCTACTTTCCCATTGATAACCCAAGTTATTACTCACTGTGCTTCATCTGGGCTGCTCTTGGCTCCAACTAGGCAACCCTCTGGGCCATGTTCTCTTGGCTCAGAAGCCATGACAACTCTCCCTCTCCTTCTGTTCCTCATGGCCCCAATCTGACCTATGTCTCTTCTCCCCAACTATTAGCTGCTAGCATCTTCATTTACCAATCAGAGTTAACTGGGGGCTGGATCCCAGGGGCTGTGTGGAGACTCCAAATTCTAGAGGGCAGCACTCAGCATTACTAAAGAGTTAAAGAGAAAAAAACCTCAAAATACAGTGACCCCAAAACAGAATAATGCAAACAGAAACTTTCCAGAATGTCAATTTGATCCTGTTGTGATTTTTTCTTAATAAAGAGGAATTATAAGTTAAAGTGTTGTGATGTATTCCCATCTAGTTCTGAGCTGGAGCAATGTGTAATTAAACCAGAAGGAATATGTAATTAAAGTCCCAAGAAGGGTAAAAGTTAAAAGAGAAGGAAAGAAAGGCTAGTCCCCATTAAGGGGCAATTCCACTCTCATGGAGTACCCTTCACATGGTTTAGCATCAATCGATTTCAGGAATGAATTAGATTGTTCTATTGAGGAATTAAGGATCATTTAGCTCCTGAGCCACATCCTTCTAGCAACTAAACTAGAGCCTAAAATCCTTCACTCTGTCTAGCTGCTACATTGCAAGAAAAAAGGAAACATTAAACTTGTGAGGAGTTAAGGCATATTCATGGCTGCACTCTGCCCAGTGTCAGCCTATAGTAATTGCAGTTTTATGTGTAGGGGAGTCAAGAAAGAGAAGTTGGATCTCCCTCTAGAAAAAAAGGGAATGAAGTCATCATAGCAATGTGGCCTCAGTGACCTGGACACGGCAGCATACTGGCCTGCCGGAACATCTCTGTAAAGACTAGAGCGCCTACCGACTTAGTGCCAGTACTGATGCTCCTGCAGTGGCCAAGTTAGAAGTCTGAGCACTTCCCCTTAGAACTCAGAACAATGAAAAGCTTAAGAAAAATAAGGCTAAAACACTATATAGTATCTTTTTATGTTCTCATGAAGGCATATTACCAAATACTTGAACATATTAATTAAATTTTTTACTTAGGTTCAAAAATAGATGACCTTTTAAAATGAAATTAAAGTAATGAATTAGAAGAATAATTCTACAAAAATATGACTGGATTCAGTATAAATCATAAGTGCTAATTAGCTTTAATTTTTATTATTCTAATCATGCTTCCACGCTATAGAGACTCTGTCATCATCCATACGCCTCCACTGCTACCCTCCACTGTGATAATATTTTGACACAAATTATCAGTCTCTGGGTCAGTTCATCATTTTTGTTGAGTCGTTCTCAAAATCTTTATCTTAATATGCAAGCATCATGGCACGTCTGTAAAGCAGCTTCATATTATGGTTTCTCTGCAAGCTATAATTATTGGCAACTATTATTTATAATTATAATACTTTCTAAGAGAGGGTGTGATGCTTTCCTCTAATTACTAAGATACTGCATACTGAAACATGAGAAGCTCCTACTAGGAATGAAATTGGATAGTTCTTCTCTAAATTACTGCTGAACTATGGACAAAGGGGGGAAATCATCTACAGGAACAGTACTTGTTCTCCCAAGTTATACTGCACACACACACACACACACACACACACACACACACACACACACACCACCATTTGGAATTTACCTTTCACATCTTAAAGCATTTGGAGTTTATAGTCATTGACAATTGCATCTTACTTCCTGTATCATCAAGTGAATTAGCAAGTCTTAGTAGCAAGGCTACTAACAGGGCTGCAATCCAAAGGGCTATCACTGAACTGTTTTCTTTCCTTCATTTTTCTCTTAGGAACTGAACATTGTAGAGTTTATCATTTCAAAGTACCCAATAGGAAGCCTAGTTGTTTTATTTTTGAAAAAAAAAAATATATATATATATAACAGGATATTTACCTTCTTAATTTTTTATTTTGTTTTTTTGTTTTTTTGTTTTTTTGTTTTTTTGTTTTTCCAGACAGAGTTTCTCTGTAGCCCTGGCTGTCCTGGAACTCACTCAGTAGACCAGGCTGGCCTCAAACTCAGAAATCCACCTGCCTCTGCCTCCCAAGTGCTGGGATTAAAGGTGTGTGCCACCACTGCCCGGCTACCTTCTTAGTTTTAAGTGAACAATGTTGGCAATTATGAACATATTGTTATAGAACAGATCGTTAGAAATTTTCCATCATATAGGATCAAAACTTCATACTTGTGGGACAGCAAGCCTCCATCTCTTCCTCCTCCTGCCATGTGACAGAGGCTATCTAATCCTCAGTTCCTGTGAGTTTGGCTTTTTGGATCCCTCTTGTAAGTGGAATTAGGCAGTATTTATCCTTAATGAGTAGCTTACTTCTTCGACATATGTCCTTCAGGTTTCCTTGTGTTATCACGTGGAGGCAGGCTTTCCTTGGTTTTGAATGCTGAACAGTTTGCACTATATGAACAACAGTCTCCTCAGCTAGTTGTTCTCTGAGGAGCATTAGTGTCCCTTCCACATCTGGCCTGTTGTAAACCAGGCTGCCCGGAATGCAGAAGTGCAGATGCCTCTTTCAGGTTCTAACTTTGATGATTTGAATAAACACACATCCAAGGGAAGGACTGACTGCTGAGCCCTGTAGTTCCACCTTTAAATACCTGAGGAACTCCCATAGTGCTTTCTATGTTGCCTGCACCATTTTGTTTGCTGCCAGTGGTTGAGAAGGGGCTTGATTTCATCACATTCTTACCAGCACTGCTTGACAACATTCTAATGATGCTTGAATGGTCATATGATATAATATTGCATTGGGAGATTTACTTGTGCTTCCCTAATGATGAGTGGTACACAGCATCTTTTCATGCACCTGATAACCATTTGTCTACTTTAAGGAAATACACATTCAAATCCTTTGACCAAATATATACATACAAAGATGTGTGTATTATATATGTGTATATATGAGTACATATGTTGTAAGGGAAAGTACAGATGTGACTTGGTGGTTAGCCTACTTGGCACACTGTACTTCTACATAAGAGGCATAGCATGCCATGCTCTTAGAGTCAGAACACTGAATCCTAAAGTAGCACGAGTAGCCAGTAGCTGGCCTGCAGAGTCTGTACTCTCACATTGCTTAGTGTACTTCTTCTGCATAGAGATATAGGTGGCATAAACACTCACTATCCAATCCAAGGTAATGTGCTAAGCAAACACAGGAAATGAGCTCCCATTATATAAGTGGTTGTACACGTGCAATAACGCAGATGCTGCTCTCTGAAACTGTCTCTAGAGTAGTTTATATCCAAACCCTTTATCAACCACATCAGGTTAAAAAAGATTACCAAAACCCACAAGTCCCTGAGCATAAAAACCCACCAATCCCTGAGCATGAAAACACACTAATTCCTGAGTATGATAATCCACCAATCCCTGAGCATGAAAAAACCCACCAATCTCTGAGCATGAAAACCCACCAAACTCTGAGCATGAAAACCCACCAGTCCCTAAGCTTCTAGACCAGGCCACAGAATCCCATTAATCCCTGATCTTTCTCCAATATTACTCCAATCCTAGGCTGTCCTGGAAAGCACTACCACCACCACCACCACCCCACTCAAAAAACTCAATTCCCTGTTGCTTCTCTACCAAGCAGAGGCAGCCGCCCTCCTGTGTTTTTCCCAATAAATCTTTCATGCAAAGTTTATTGTTTGGTGCAAGTTTGTGGTATTCCTTGGCTCCAGACTGCCAGGATAGCTTTCCCCTTGGAGATATAACACTTCGTTGAAGGAAACATTTCCTCTCAGAGCTGTTAGAACTCCATTAGGAAGTCTTTCCCCCCAGCTGCAACATCTCTACTGTGGAAGCTTTTCTCTTCAGAGCTGTAATATTGTCCTAGAGGAAGGTTTTCCCCTCAGAGTTGTAATACTTAACAGGGTACATGAGTGCTATATGGTAAAGGGACCCTCTGGTTAAAAAAAATGGGGTAGGAGAGACAGAGTGGGTAGTTTGTCTCCTGGTCAAAGACTGACTCAAACTTAGGTGCTAAGTTTTCTGTTAAAAGAGAAAAGAATTAAACTACAAACTCCTGAGTTCGAAAAGGTTTGGTCTGAGTTCCTACAGATGAATCCATGGCTTACTATAGTGGCATTCCTTTCTAGTTTTCTGTGGCTGAGAGCTTTAAAAAATGCCAAGAGGAAGTTAGGATTAGATGTTCCTGAATTTTTCTATCCTTTTATCATGGCGATAAGCATGCGCCTTCTTGGGGAGAGAAAATAGTTAAAGCACTTCAAGCTCTTCTAGTAGTTTCTAGTAGCAGACAGAGATAA
>NW_022196898.1:31573045-31578619 GCF_008632895.1 Mastomys coucha
CGGAAGAAATAAGATGGCTCACCAGACCCTGGATAGTTGATACCAGCAATGAAGTAGATGAGATTGAGCAGAAACTCAATTTGGCAGCTGAAGTGGCAGCCAAGCACCTATCCTACTCTTGTGTTGGCTTACTGCATTAGTCTAAATAATGCCAATGCTGGAAATTATTGGGCATTGATACCTAACTCTTCCTTGTTATCAGTGGTGATGGTGAAAGGATCTCATCCTAGGCTGTTTGCTAATGATTCCAACCTATTTTCTGATGTGGGTCCTACAAGAGAAAATTCTAAAATTTTGAATGGCATCTATGCCCAGATGTCCTCTTCCTTTCATATCCCTTATAATCTGTTTACTTATGTTATTATCTCATTAGCTGTGATATATTGATTGGCATGTTCTGCTTGTTGATCAGGTTCCTCTGCTCTCAGAAAAGCAAATGAAGTAGAGGAGGGGAATCTTAGGAGAAAATGCAGAGATGACCTGGTGGTTAGCCTACATGGTGCAGTACACATGGCACATCATGCTCCTGAAGTCAGAACCCTGAATTCTGAAGTAGTTTGAGTACTGGCCTACAGGTGGGTCTGTACTCTCCACAACTCTTGTAAGGGGATTCTTCCACATAGAGGCCCTGGTTGTACGAGCATTCAATATCCAGTCTGAGGTAATGGGCTACGCACCACAGTTGATAGGCTTCCACTATATAAGTAGTTGCTCATATGGAATAAAGCCAACACTGTTTCCTGAAATCGTCTTCACAGTGGTTCATCTCTTTATTGACTGCAGTCTTGTTGGGAAGTGCCCTGGTAATGGCAGCAATATGTGTTACAAATGCATGTAAATATGTACAGTTTTTCTACTTAATTGCCAAGGTCTATTGTGCTGCCTAATTTTATGTCAATTTGACACAAGCTGGAACTTTCAGAGAAGAGGGAGCATGACTTGAGAAAATGCCTCTATAAGATGGGGTTAGTGATTGATGGGAGAGGCCCTAACCCATTGTAGATGGAACCACTTCTGGGCTGGTGGCACTGGATTCTTTAAGAATGCAGGTGAGAAATCCATGAGGCACAAGCCCATAAGCAGCACCCCTCTGTGACTTCTGCATCAGCTTCTGCCTCCAGATTCCTACCCTGTTTGAGTTCCTGTCCTGACTTCCTCTACTACAGAACAGTGATGAGGAAGTATAAGCCAAATAAAACCTTTCCTCTCCAACTTAATTTCGGTCACAGTGTTTCATCACAGTACTAAAACCCTAAAAGAACAATAACAATAACAAAAAAAAAAAAATCCCCAAGCCAACCATTATATATATTTTAGATAGGTAAAACTTAATATTAGATGCAGAATCACATGTGCTGAGTAAGCATGAAAGAATACATGCATACATAATGAGTGCTTCTGAACTATCTATTGGAATATCTTGAATTTTGAAACTTTGACCACAAAATAGTGCAATAGTGCTTGTGATAGTGAATCTTGATTGCGAGTGCAGAGGGACATTAACTCACCATGCAGGCACACCTCTAGGTGTATCTGCATGAACTTCCAGATTAGAGTAGTCGAGACTGCCATTATTCTGTGGGCTGGGACCCTTGGCTGCACAAAAGGGAGAATGCAAACTGAACAAGAGCATTTATCTCTCTCTGCCTCCAAACTAAGAGTGGAGTGTGGCGACTGCTGCAAGTTCCAGTGGCCATGGCTCTGCCACTATGATGAGAGTGAACTATGTTTTTAAAACAAACAAACTCTTGTTTGCCTCAGTCACTTTTCACAGGTATTTTGTCAGAGCGGTAAAACCAGGAGGTGATGGCTCAGAAAATCCCACAGAAACCTAAAGAGATGAAAGAAAAGTGACATATCTTGGCATGAGCCAAGGACTTTAGAGATTTTCAGTCAACTTCCGAGCACGCAGCTATTACTTAAGTCTGGTTTTCTTTTTTCCCTTGACTTTAACAATGAAATGATTTTAAAAAACCAATCATGTTAGGGTTGTAAGGTTAGGATTAATTGCTATTACAGACCAAAAAGTGACAGCTAAGACAAAAATAGGGCAAATTCAAATTGTAAATGAGCAGTGTTCACTTGACACTAGAAAGTGTCAAAAATACTACAAAAGAGTTATAAATGCAGCAGATGCTCCTCAGGCAGGTTCAAGGAATATAAAGATGGACAACATGGTCCGTGCTCTAGTGGGGAGATTCCACTTGAAAATAAAATACAACAAATGTGTCAATGTCATCAGAGAGGAAATCAGATACATTAGTAGAATATATGAAAAGAATGCTGACCACATTGGAATCAACAGGCGGTAGACAAAATGACAAGGCGGGGAGCCCCACTCTGGACTATGAAAGTATACTCTTGACACAGTCAGATGTCTAGAAAGTGTTTCAAAGATAATATGTTATTCCAATAGACATCCATAGTGGAGAATCTCTCACAAGAAGATAATGTGATGCTGAACTTAGCAGGAGAGAGATGCAATATCTCAAAAAGTCGTAGGAGCAAAGCAAATCTCTGGAAATCTACAAACACAGGATTCTGAATCAGCAGGACCCAAGTGGTTAAGAAATGCTGCTGAGAATATGGTGGACAGGGGCTACTGGGCAGGGTGATAAAGACTGGAGTACATCAACTAGTCAGTAGGCAAATCATAAAGTACTTTTTGTGCCCTGCAGAGGATCTCAAGGGATATCTTTTAACTTGTGACTAAAAGATACTGAACACAACAGAGTGACATTATCATGTGCCAGACAGATTAGCTGCCCCAATAGCATTGTGGGATATAGATGATGGATAGTATGGCTATATACAAGTAAGAGAGAGCTACATGTATACTTTGCTGAACTAATGCTGTCCATGAAAATGACAGTAGAAAAGAGAGCAAGAGGTATTTGTAAAGGCAGCTTTCAGGACTTTTGCAGCCATGACTTCCCCATATACATATAAAAGAGCTATTAATGAATATAATATGAACCTGAAATAATTATTGTGGTATCAGCAAAGAAAAGAACATAGTAAGTCACTGTGCTCACTTGCAGATAAATTAGATGGAATTTAGTGGTTGACTTAAATGGATAAAAGTATGACACATGCAGTCAAGGGGAAAACCGATGAAGGCATGCTTCTGAGACAAGACAGTGCATTCTTAGATTGCCAAGTATGAAGACAAGGGCACTGTCTGGAGAGGAATTGAGGAGAGGGAAATGAGGGTGCTTAGAGAAAAGTCAGCTCTCATGGACCATACAGTTGGACACAAGTGGACAGCTACATGTCTGAAACCACAGCAACACATGCTCGCTATATGGTGACAAGCAACCTTACTTGAGCTTTGAAACTGGCTTTAACATCATCATTATCCATAGTGTACACATTGTTGTTGGGGCACAGACCCTCATCTTTCATTTGAATGCCTGAGTCAGGCCACATCTTCCTACAGCTCGCTCTAGACAGAGAGTTAAGAACCTATCTGTGCTATGACTTGACAGCCCACAATTTGACACTTAGTCCTCCATGCCATGCCCTTTATCGTGTGCACTGCACTGAACTAAATCATGACATGAAACTTTGCCCCACCCCTAAATATCATAAAATCTCAGATGTCTGCTTTGTGGGATTTGATCTGGAGACTCCTCAAACTTTTAAGGAGATTTCTCTAGAGGTTATTCACTGATGAGGTTACCAACAATGTCCCTCTGGTCTCTCCCTCTCTCCCTTTAATTCATATATATATATATATACACATTTATATATATACATACATATATACATATATACACACACATTTATATATATACATACATATATACATATATAATATACTTCACATATATATATACACATTTATATATATACATACATATATACATATATATACACACACATTTATATATATACATGCATATATACATATATAATATACTTCACATATACAATATATATGAAATAATACATATGAGCACATGTACATATATACATGTGTACTGTATATATGAAACATTTATATGAAAGTGCTGTGTGTGTGTGTGTGTGTGTGTGTGTGTGTGTGTGTGTGTGTAAGTCCTTTCCAGGCCTAGGTCACAATAATGGCCTTAAAGCCCCTTCATTTCTGAAGAGAATTATATGTGTAAGCTTCTTTTCTGAGATGGCAGCTGTTGCTTCATTTTGATTTTCTTGTTTTATCATTATAACAATTATTGTCATCAATATTGAAAATATTTACTGATATGTCAGGCAACTAATTGAGACATATACAGTCATCACTTAATGCATTCATCCAACAAATTCATTGTATAACTGTGCAACTCTTTGAATATGAAGGAACTGAACTGTAGTGCTCTTAGGTAATAACTCACATTTTCATATCACCATCAACATCCCATAGCCTAATTTAGAAGGAAGTATCTATAGCTTTTCAATTGCTGTTAACTGATCAGGAATGGAGATGACACCTGCTGCTCTAGGATGTCTAAGGAGGATGAGGCTTCTGACTGGGAAAGATTCCCAAGGTTGTACTCAGAGCACACCAACCAATTTGAAAACACAGCAGGTCTTAGAAACAAGCCAGTTTCAAATTAGAGGCAGTTCTTTCTAAGTCGTACGTCTCCTGCCGTTTGCCAAATCATGCAATTCCTTGTCCTTTCAGAAAAAAGCTCCATATTGAGAGGAGTTCTTATCTTTGGAAATCTTATTATGAGAATTATGTTTCTTTACTCAAAAATGCTCAATGATTTTTTTATGGAGCAAAAGTCCACATGGGGCTCCAGATACTATTAGGAGAAGTAATTCCTCACTGCTATTCTATTTTATATAAATATAAACACAAGGCTCTTGAGTTATTTTAACTAAATGTTTAAAAGGATGAATAAAGCCTGCTCCTCCCAAAACTAGAGAGATGAAATGGGCCCTGGATAGTTGAAAAGAGGAAGGAAGAGAGAGGAAGAAGGGGAGAGCATTGAAGAAAGACATTGGAAGGGGGAAGCGGATGTAAAGAGTGTCCCTGTCCTGACTTGGTTTTCAGGGACTTTAATTCCCTGCACATTCCCATTGATCTGGATCCCTTCTGCAAAGACATAAG
This sequence comes from Mastomys coucha, assembly GCF_008632895.1. Taxonomy (NCBI): domain Eukaryota; kingdom Metazoa; phylum Chordata; class Mammalia; order Rodentia; family Muridae; genus Mastomys; species Mastomys coucha. The sequence goes on from NW_022196898.1 coordinate 31,578,123, forward strand.
TGATCCATGACCTTGAATACTGTGTTGTAAAGGACACACAGCATAAGGAGGAGGAATCAAATACTTTTCATTGAGCCCTGGAGAACCCATGGGACTTTTTCATTGACAGCCTTACAGAGACTATCTGTGGTGACAATGAATGGATAGCTATTGAATGCTGATGTCTGAAGACCTCTGCTGTGACATAGACTTAGTTGCCATTGTATCTACAATCTAAAATTGTGATGATTTTATAACAATATAAAACAGATTGTATCATAGCAAAAAGAATAAAAGGAAACCCAAGGCCAGATCTCCTGTTACATTGTAATGATTTAAGATGCTAATTCAGAATAATAACTGATAACTAACAATACTACTAGTTACTGCACAATCAGCATGCTTTTGAGTATTTCCAAATGTTATATCGTTGCATGGTCCTCCTAACAACCCAAGGGAAATAGATTACTACTCTCCCTCATACACATACACACACACACACACACACACACACACAC
>NW_022196898.1:31578629-31592608 GCF_008632895.1 Mastomys coucha
ACACACACACAAATCTATTAAAATATTCAGTATCAGTGCATAACAATTCGTTATGATAAATATTCTGTGAAGAACCTGAAATCTAAACTCATCTACTCATCAAAAGACACTAGAAAAAATGGTATGAATTGGTATCTAATTGAACTTGCTCGGTTGTGTGGTTAATTTCTTTTGATTGACACAAAATTCATTGCAGATGTGAAGGATGCCTTCCATACTGAAAAGCAAGGCTGACTTCAGCTTTAAGGAAATATGAAGGAACAGTGTAAAGGGGGGAGGGTACTTAAGAACCCCTAAAAGGGGACTGATGGTCCTTACTCAATCACAGTCCATCAAGCCTCTCTTCCAAGTGGTGTCATAAACTTGCAGGGAGTCAGTCTTAGATCTGGTCCAACTACTCTATTCTATCCTAGTCCAGGTCCCCACAAAGGTCCCAGTGAGCCACCTGCTCCTCTGCCCCCACCCGTGATGTGATGCAACACACTAGGAAAAGCAGGACAGAAGTGCCTTCTCATATGGTAAGCCCATAGGTGCTCTGTTTTTCAAGTGAACCAGAATGGGAAACTGACAAATGCATTCAGACCTGGAAGATCAACTTCTAGACTGTCAAGACTCCCACGCCTACCGTGGGATGACTTCCCACGTGTCATCCACAACAGGACTACAGCACCTCCATGGGGAAATGTGCTAAGCTCTGACCCCACCCTTCAGAAACTCCCCTTAGAACACATGGCAGAGAATCAAGTTCCCTGCTTGCTGCTACCTCTTCAGGAGAGTCCAGGTAACCATCAGCTGCCAAATGAGCATTGGTGGCCTGAGCCTCAGGCTCCAGTCTTCCCATGTCTAAAAACACAGACGAGGGGAATCTGGCTTCCTCTGTAAAGCTGGTGTGTGCTAGCCTCTTACCCCTCCCTCTGGCACACTCAGGACAGCCAGGGCCAGACTGCACTAAAGCCATCCCCTTTATCTTACTCTGTAGATATCATCCTGAAAGTAAAAACAATAAGAGAAACGTGGCAGACGAGTGGGGCCTGCGGCACATGTGCTGTGCTCCTGCGCTTTGCTGCCCATCCAAGGTCAAAGCTTTTACTTACTTGGAGAAATACAGAATGCACACAGCTGCTTAGTTAGGTAGCCGGAGAGTACACAGAAAATAATACAGTACGGTCTGTCTTCTAATTATTTCCAAAAACAAAAACCTCTAGTTAAAGCTAGCAGCTCAAGGTAAAAATTGCATGCTGCCTCCGTACTGAAAAACAAAAACAAAAACAAAAAAAACACAAAACAAAATAACAACAATAACAAAACAAAACAAAACAAAAACACAGATTGCTCATGTTGAAGGGTCTAAATCTTTACCGGCTGGTTTTCTGCATCAACTTGACACAAGCTGGAGTTATCACTGAGAAAGGAACCTCCCTTAAGGAAATGCCTACATGAGATCCAGCTGTAAGGCATTTTCTCAATTAGTGATCAAGAGGGAGGGCCCGTGGTGGATGGTGCCATCCCTGGGTTTGTAGTCTTGGGTTCCATAAGAAAGCAAGCTGAGCAAGCCAGGGGAAGCAAGCCAGTAAGAAGTACTCCTCCATGGCTTCTGCATCCACCCCTGCCTCCAAATTCCTACCCTGTGTGAGTTCCAGTCCTGACCTCCTTTGGTGATGAACAGCAATGTGGAAGTGTAAGCTGAATAAACCCTTTCCTCCCCAACTTGCTTCTTGGTCATGCTGTTTTGTGCAGGAATACAAACCCTAAGACAAAATCAAAGTGAATATACATGAGTATACATGAAAACAAGCCTCAGAGATCTAACCTGTAGCTTCCTTCTCTGTGTTTGGGAACTGGGGTCTTAGCTGCTTGACAAGCACCAAACCTTTCAGTGCTTTGTTAGTTGGAACTAGCACTTATATCAGATGTGTGTTTTAGTTTTCTGTATTTAGAAGAGTGAAACATAAGTTACAGTAGTAAGTGGGTGGAGGGGGGATGCTACTTGCTAAGCCCTGGATGCAGTGGCTAAGGCTAGCCTGCTTCCTTTTCTCTCCATCCTCAAAAATTGCTTTCTCTTGTATAGGATCAGCGCTTCAGAAAAATCATACATTCTTCAGCATACAGTTTCCATATGCACAGCCCTCACAGACTTTCTCAAAAGAACTGAGCCTTTTGATCCGCCCATGTTTATTAAGAAGTCAAGGTCTTATCTATTATACCATAAGTTCTGTGCAGCTCCATATCCATCTGAGGCAGAATATATCACGTGTGTGTGTATGTGTGTGTGTGTGTGTGTGTGTGTGTGTGTATGTGTGTGTTTGTGTCTGTGTGTATGTGTGTGCTCATGGACACAATTTTTCCTAATTACTGGCTTCCTTAATAATGGAAAACATTTAATTTAGGTAATTAGTAAGGTGAACAGTTGAGGTTTAATTAAATCGAGAGGTTGCTCCCAACTCTAGACATGTGGGCTTGTTCAGCACTTGTCATTTAATACAGTTCCTGGTACGTTAGTCACTCAAGCACCAGCAAGACCACGTGCATGCACTAAAGTAGGATCCTCAGCCTCGAAGGACTCTATGTCATTATTTTATCATTTACTCATCTTTGCCACACTCCCTTCTTGTGGAGATCATGGGGTGGCAGGTGTATACTCTAACAGGGAGATGTAGTTGCCAGATTTGGGAGGGGTGAAGTTCACTTTACTCCATGACTATGTGGCTTGTCTCATAAGCATGCTTTAAGATCTATAGCAAGGTTTCTATCCTGAGTGCTCCTTCCCTTGGAACAGCCTACTCTTGGTTTGGAGTGTTTGTCTGGCTTTGCTGAATAACCTTCTCCTTAAAACATACACGTCTTCAGACAAGAACCAAATTCTCAGTAACATCATCCAAATGCTTGGGTGATTTTAAAGTGCATGAAGACCTCTCTGTTTAACTCCCTCTCTCCAGCTAAAAATTGAAATATTTCAGGACCCAGGGCTGTGAAGGAGGAGGAACCTGAGGACTAGATAACGGAGTTCATTATACAGAGGGGCTGAGTCCCCATTGTCACACAAGGAGCATTCCAGACCCTTAGAAGGTGGCCAGACCAAATAACTAGCCACACAACCTAGTCCTCTTGTGCCCAGTGTGTGTCTGAGAGAAAGAGAGAGAGAGAGAGAATGTGTGTGTCCATGTATGTGAGTATGTATGCCTGTGTGTGAACATGCGTGTACACATGTATTATACATGCATACCACTGTTTTGTAAAGTTGAAAATATAGCCATATTGATCAACTAAATAGGTATTTTTCATTTATTTTTCAGAGATCTTGACTTTTATAGACAGTAATTTGTATTATATTTGGGAAAACAAAATCTATTGTATCATTAGAGATTCCATGAGTGTGCAGAGGTCACCTCCAGGAAACACAATTCCCTTTTTAAATCCCAGATTTGTACCTGCAGGTCTGTCTGGCATAATTCTTTATGAGCAGCAAGAATAACAAACTCATTCCTATTTTTAAATAGCCTTTTAGACAGTGAAAAGAAAATAAGCCTGTTAATAGAAAAACATAGAAGCACAAAATAAAAACTATTACACTGGAGAACAGTACTGCAATCTCTTGGATTTGGAAAGAGGATCTACATTATTTTCTTTACTAGTTAGAAAAATATGTCATGTATTTATTTTAAAATGGAAAGGGATAATGAATAAGAATAATTATCTATAATCCTTAACATTAGGAGGTAGCTTTCTCATTACAAACATTTCAATATGTTTGCTGTCACTCATTTCTTTTGCAAAATGCACATTTACCTAGTAAAATTCCTATCACACAAAATATATCATGTTCTTTTATTAGTCACTTCTTGAACATATTTGAGGACAGTTGAAAATATGCATCTCTACCATTCTGGGGAAAGTGCCGGGGGCTAAAGTTAAAGGAGTGAATTCTTGCTGGTTTCACAGTGACAATGACTTCCAACAGCAGTAACAGCAAGTCTAAGGCCAGCTCTGAACCTGGGTCCCAAATCCAGATATTCTGGAAGGATCTAAAAACTCAAGCAATTCCCAGCTCCATTCTATCATAGCATTATCATATATATGTCTGCATCTGTGATTTTCACACAATCCAAAGCCATTCTGATAAACTGTCAGCATAAAGAGCCCATGCTGAGGCTTCAAATCATTCAGTGTCAACCCCTTCAAGTTAATATTAAGAAGGAATCCTGTCTCCTTATCTACAACTTGGGTGTCTCACTATCATCTGCAATGGCATGAGTTGAGCTAAGGATCATTGCTAAGTGAAAGTGAAATAAGCCAAACCCAGGAAGTGAAAGATCACCTGGAATGGCCAAGAAGCTCCTAAAGAAATGTTCAAGATCCTTAGTCATCAGGGAAATGCAAATCAAAACAACCCTGAGATTCCACTTCACATCAGTCAGAATGACTAAGATGAAAAACTCAGATGACAGCAGATGTTGAAGAGGATGTAGAGAAAGAGGAACACTCCTCCATGGTTGGTGGGATGGCAAGCTGGTACAACCACTCTGGAAATCAGTCTGGCAATATCTCAGGTAACTGGACATAGTACTACCTGAGGACCCAGCTATACAACTCCTAGACATATACCCAAAAGATATACCCAACATATAACAAGGACACATGCTCCACTATGTTCATAGCAGCCTTATTTATAATAGCCAGAAGCTGAAAAACCCAGATGTCCTTCAACAGAGGAATGGATACAGAAAATGTGGTATATTTACACAATGGAGTACTACTCAACTATTAAAAACAATGACTTCATGAAATTCTTAGGCAAATGGACAGAACTAGAAAGTATCATCTTGTGTGAGATAATCCAGTCACAAAAGAACACACATAGTATGCACTCACTGATAAGTGGATATTAGCCCAAAAGTTTGGAATATCCAAGATACAATTCACAGACCACTTGAAGCTCAAGAAGAAGGAAATCCAAAGTGTGGATGCTTCAAACTTTCTTAGAAGGGGGAACAAAATACTCATGGGAAGAAATATGGAGACAAAGTGTGGAGCAGAGACTGAAGGAAAGGCCATCCAGTGACTGCCTTACCTGGAGATCCATCCCATATACGGACACCAAACCCAGGCACTATTGCAGATGCCAAGACATGCTTACTGACAGGAGCCTGATATAACTGTCTCCTGAGAGGCTCTGCCAGAGCCTGACAAGTACAGAGGTGGATACTCACAGCCAACCATTGGACTGAGCATAGGGTCCCCAATGGAGGAGTTAGAGAAATGACTGAAGGAGCTGAATCCACCAACCAGACCCCCCCCCCCCGCAGAGATCCCAGGGATTAAACCACCAACCAAAGAGTACACATGGAGAGACCTATGGCTCTAGCCGAATATGTAGCAGAGGATGGCCCTGTTGGACATCAATAGGAGGAGAGGACCTTGGTCCTATGAAAGCTCAATGCCCCAATATAAGGGAATGCCAAGGAGGGGAAGTGGGAGTAGGTGGGTGTGTAGAGGAACACCCTCATAGAAGCAGGGGAAGTGGGGATGGAATAGGGGATTTCTGGAGGGGAAACCGGGAAAGGGGATAGCATTTGAAATGTAAATAAATCAATTATCCAATAAAAAAATTTAAAACAAGAACATATTAAAAAAATTACCTGATCTCACTCACATGAACTCTAAATGGTGAGTAAGAGAGTAGAGGATTAGGGATAGAAAGAAGCTGACTCACCATTGTATGTTAGGGTAACTGAGTAACAGTAATGTATAATACATTTCAAATGCTATAAGAAGCCATCTTGAAAGTTTCTACCACAAAGTCTTGGGCTATGGTTGTGTGAACCCAATATATGTCATATACATACAGAAGGCACCCACATACCAAAATGTCACATTTTGTTGATATATATACTTTCTATGTTTTTGTATATTTATTGAAGAAAGGAGAATCAAAGTAAGTCAAAAGAGAAAGAAGGATTGCTCATCAAAAATTTTTGTTATGAGTATAAATATTTATAAAACATGTAAGTTCTGCCCCAGTGTATGTATTGATTTTTTTAAAAAATAATTCTGTTGTCTTATTTTTTCAATGTATGCTGGCAAATGTAAAACATAGATGCTTAATATCTGCTATCATTCTTTCCAATAATTCACAAATAAGCATTGTTTTAAAAAATCAGAAAATCTACACCATTCCCCTTGGTCTTTGACCTTTCCTTTCTGTTCAATTTTTTCACATAATTATCTGAAGATTATGCATCTTTATGATTCCAAGTATCTTCTTGGTCTTACTATTAATAAAATATACATGTAAAACCAAAAGTTCTTTTTTTCAGGACCATATAGGTTTGAGAAAACCCAGAGGAAACAGATGACTGGTCTAGAAGAGTTATAATTTTCACCTTAAGAGAACACAGGAGAGGGGCTGGAGAGATGGCTCAGTGGTTAAGAGTACTGACTGTTCCTCCTGAGGCCCTGAGTTCAATTCCCAGCAACTACATGGCAATGATGCTAACACAGGCTTGGTTTTGTGTTATTCAAGTAGCTCAAGGTAAGCGTGTTAAGACTTGGTCTTCTCCTTAATCTCAGGTGCTCACACCTCACCGGTGATGTCATTCAATAGCAATGCAGACTTTAGCCATTTAGATTTGATAGCATACAAGACCCATTGCTTGTCACCTGCCATTATCTGTCATATGCCACTGATGTCCTTAGGGATTTCATTTCCAGCCTCGGCAATTACCTTTTGCAAACTGACATAGCTAATATAAGAGACTCATGCAGCACCTTCAGTTTTATCACCAATAGGTTCAAGCTACCTTCTAATAATACCATCTAAGCAGTCCCTGCACAATCTGAAATGACAGAATGTAGTTCCTAGGGAAAACATCACAGATAGCTTTCCCCAAATCACAAAGCAAAAAGACACTCTCATGTACAGGTAACACCTAACTTGGTTGGCACACTCCAAGTCACATTGCACTATTTAAAAAGTGAACTCTTACATTCAGATTCCCCCTTGACTCTACTGCAAATTTATTGCATGACTTGATACATCTTCTACCAAGTGATTATACACATAAAATAAGAATATAATAACCTTTCCTTTTAACACTTTAAAAGCTAGATTTCATTTTATTGGCTCCTTCTGGACCTCTTGAATCCTAATGGTTTTTTCTCATTATAAAGAAAGGAAGAAAATTGTCTCCACAAATTGCATCTTCTACGTCAACTTAACTATGTCAACAAATCCCAGCACTCCAGGGATGGATGCTATTTAAGTTGTCATTGTCGTGGTCATCAGTTTGTTCTCCTCTGAAACCATCTAGGCAAGGAAGCAAACAAAATCTGATCTCTACTATAAAGGCACAACTACTGTTTTCTGAAGTAAACAGCATGCATGAGTGGCTACATCCCTGGCCCAAGATTTATATCCTCTTCAGATGGCCTTATGAGGATGCTTTTTGCTCAGGAAGTTATACAAACTAGGATAATTCGATTATACTGTTGCCATGAACAATCACATGACTCAGATTTTATTGCTTCTCAGTGACTACTATCCCTTAGTAAACACCTAGAGAAAATAAAATAAGTGTTTATTTAGAATAGAATAAGGTAGCCACAGAGATAGGGGATGGGGTAGGGGAGATCTAGAAGTCCTGTAATTCAGCCTAAAACAAGCAAGAAGGTACAAGTAATTTAAGACTATTTCTCACACCCCAAGTTTAAAATGTGGAGCTTCAATCTACCCCCACTCTGACTCCTTTGCAATTAGTCAGCAAAGCTGCTTTCAATATTGAACCAAAAGCTGCTGCGAGACTGAGAATTTCAGTGCCCAAATGAAGAGGGTTGGAAGCCATTTCTTTGTCTACCCTTTGGGGAATCATTCTCCAGACTAGAGAAGAATGTGGCATTTTAACCCATGTTTGTTTTGCTCTCCTAAAATTTTCAGAACTATTTTCTCAAATTGGAAGCAATCTGAAGGAAATTGTTTGAGAATTTTGAATTGAATAACAGAGGTGGTTAGTGCCTGGTCTGGCCTGAGGGAAGACAAAGTCTGGTGAAGATACAGGTGAGTCTTGCAGAGTGGATCAAACTGAGGCTAGACTTCACATGGAACTACACTTCTGCTGGACCCACCACCCCTTCTCCTATACTCCCCTGTCCCTTCTTTGTCCTTTGCTAACCTCCTGCAGGCTTTGGAGCACGGTTCCTTTGTCAGCCTTTGCACCTAGAAAGTCCAAACCAGGCATTCTTGTTTATCTGCAAAGTGTTCCCAGTACATTCTGGTCCAACTCCCAGTCTCAAGCTAACCTGAAATTATAGTTCCCTCATGGTCACCAGATGGTAAGGGGAAATACAGGTACCTCTTGGGTCTGTTCGTCTCATTAATAAAGCAGTTTAAGAATAGATTCAAATGGAAGCTCAAAGGCAAAGAAAAACTCCCAGGTCAGGAGATTCTGTAAATAACAGCAGCTCTTCAGAGAAAGGGAAGAGAGACGCACAGAAAGCCATTCTGTTCAGGAGCACAGGAAGGTCAGAAGCATGCCAGGGAGGGAACTGTAGAGAAAGTTCCACCAAAAAACAAAACCAACAGACAAAGCCCATTTAGATTCTCCTAGTGTCTCAATGAAAGAGACAGAAAAGCAAAATGGAAAAGTTGTACCCTTGTGACTCAGGCCTCAGAAAGCCAGATGGACTCACCCTAACCTCATGGCAGCTGGTGGGGTCGATGCTAGAGGCTAGGAATTCTGGGAGGAAAGATTGCATTATTAGAACAATTATTCCACCTGCCCCTTAGCATAACCTAAGGTGAGCCAACTTCCAATGAATCTTTCCTTGGCCAGATGATAGACCAGACACAACTGGACTAAGTTTCTATCGAGATCAGAGTTAATATTCTCTTGACCTCAAGTCAACAAAGCAAAACAAAACAAAGACAAAGAATTCTACCCTTCCCTCCCCACATACATCTCCTCCCCACATGGATTGTGGTTAAAAGTAAAGAACTCTGGAGACATACTGTATGTAATCCAGGCATTCCCTTCATCCCAGAACACAGAGCCGTGAGGGAAGAACCTGGAATCAGAGGGCAGACTGAAACTGGGTTCCATCAGGGTTACAATCTCTGAAAATGAGACCTGGATGAATGGCAGGAGTGACCAACAGCCAGGTGTGGAAGTGCTCAATTGTCACCTCATCACCTGGGAGCCTGAGGAAAGAGGATGACTTTGAGGTCAGCTGTCCTTCATAGAGACACCTTGTTTGAGAAAAGAAAAGAGGAGAGAAGGAGGGGGTAAAGAATGGAGGTGGAGGGGGTTGAGAAGACAGAAAGAAAGGAAATTAAAAGGGGGAAAGAAAAAAGCAGTGATGAGCAGTGAGCTCTGGCATTTGCTAGAAAGTCTCTCAGAGGCAGGAAAGCAAGGGAACTAATGGGAAGGGCACTTAGAAATAAACTTTCCTCCTGGAACAGCTGTCACTGTGTCCCTCAGGGTTGTCATACTGTGTTTTCATTTTCATTTGATAACAAAAAATGTTTTTATTTTCTTCTTTATTTAATCAATGACCCATTATCATTCAATAGTAATTTAATCACCATGAGTTTATGTGTGTTTTAGTTTCTCTTGTTGGTTTGTAGTTTTATTCTATGTTGCTCACTTATACAATTATCTATTCTTGTTAAGATTTGTTTTGTGTACAAATACATATTCTGTTTTACAGAAAATGTCCTGGGCAGCTGGGAAATGTACTTATTCCACGGTGTTTGAATAGAGTTTTGTGTGAATGTCTGTTTCATCCACTTGAAGCCTCAGCCATTGTATTCAGATGACTCTGTTCATCTTCCCAGGATTTGCTGGGATTCCTCATAAATTACGAAGAATCAGGTTTGGAAGTTTGTCTGTGACTTTACATTTAATAGTATGTGTTTAATAAAATCGGGTATGCTTATGTCCAGTGTGCATATGTTTAGAATTGTAGTGATCTTCTGATAGGTTTATTCCTTTAATCAGTAAGATGTAACCTTCTTTATTTCTTTGAAAAACTTTGATTGAAAGTCTATTTTGTTAGATATTGTAAGAATAACACCTGCTTACTAGATCAAGATCTATTTGCTTGAAGTACCCTTTCCAGTCTTTCACACTAAGTAACATGTGTCTTCTAAGTTGACGTGAGAAGTTTATACCTGTACATGTTTACAAATAAATAGCTTAATAATGTAGCTTACCTTATATACCTTAGAAAAGCAAGAACAAGATAGACCACCAAAAATTAGTAAAAAGAAAAAAATAATTAAGATTGGAGAAGCAGCACTTCAGGAAATGGAAACAAAACTAATCAATAAATCAATGACACAAAGCAATCGTACCTTAGAAGCACACGATTAAAAGACCCTTAACTAAACTAACCAGCAGAAATATAGAGAAGGACTCAAATTAATAAAACTAGAGATGATGGGAACCACTTCAAAAGATACCAATGAAATTCAGAAAAATGTCAAGGGATGAATTTCTATATGCATATCACAAAAGTTAAGCTACAATGAGCTGACTGATTTAAGCAGCTCTAAATTAGGCAATGGGATTAAAGCAGTGTTAACCTCCAAAATAAAAACATCTATGCTAATACACATTCACTGCTGAATTATAGCAGACCTTTAAGGAAGAATTAATCCCAATGCTTCTCAAACTATTCTATAGCATAGACAGAGAAAGAATTCTCTCAAACGCTTTTCCTATTCTGGTGTCATCCTTCACCAAAATTTAGAAAAAAAGATATAGTAGAAAAAGTATAGAACAACATTCCTAAGAGATGTAGATGAAAACATCCCTAAGAAGCACCAGCAAGTCAAATTCAAATCAAAAAGGTAATTCATTAGAAAGTTAGAGCGACTCTGAATTTGAACAGAGATGCAAGTAGTCTTTTCTATTATGAAAACAGAAAATCAGAGGGTAAGGACCTAGGGAGGGGGACATGATGCCTGCTTCCAAATTTGTGAGATCCTTGAAAGGAATATCCATCTCTCCAAATGAGTTTCTCTAGTTCAAAGATGAGATTAATTTGTACAGCTTCTTATGAAAAAGTTGGGCTACTGTAATGCAATCACAGCTCTAGAGTGCATTGAATTTATTTTCCATGCTATGAGGTTTCAAGTTTTGCACACGATTTAGACAAGACTTAGTTGGCTGCCATTTGTGTATATGTATGTGCTTCTGATAAATGTTCTGCCCTTAGAAACTGCCACATCAAGGCTTACTGAATGGAAACACTGACTTGATCATTTTATTCTCCCCAAGTTGCATCTTTGTTTGCACATAAACACACATGGTCACACTTGGTGCCACCACACTCTTGCCCTTCCTTTCATTTAGTGCATAGACAGGTCTGTGTGAATAAGATACACACGCATGCATTCACTCACTCACTCACACAATGGTGCAAGCTTACTTCTCTGCAATACTGAGAAAGCCACATCTTCTAAAGTTAAACAAATAGTGAAAGGGAATGTTTACTTGATCCAAAGCCGAATGCAATTATATTTTATCTTCTTACAGGAAAGAGGCTAAAACTCAATAGCATTTCTTTTACACAGTTTATTGAGGCAGATGATAAAATACTTCCTCTAATCCAAAAGAAAAATTAAGAGGGGAAAAACTATCTGTTCTGACCAGTGCTGCCTGGACACTTCAACAGAGCTTAAAACTTGTTTTATCCCCCGAAGAGAAATAAACAGAGTTTGCAGAATATGGGAATGGAGTCACACTGTTCCCTGAGATTTCCCTTCTCTTTCAGTGTATTATGTGGAGTTTAACCATATCTAACCTGCTCTGTGCAAATGAGGATGGAACTCTGGTTTGACTCAGTGACCACGTGTTCTTTCTCCTCTTTCCTGTGGCTTTTATCCACATATAACTGCTATTTTCCTCTCTCTCTCTCTTTCTCTCTTTCTCTCTCTCATACCTCTCTTTCTTAACTGCAACTATTACTATGACTAACACAACTTTTCCAGAAGCTAGATTATTTGGAAATCTGATACAATGAAGGCCTTATAGGGGATTTAATAAGCATTTTTGAATGAATGAAAGAACAAATGAATGAATGCTCTGAAAAGCATATAAATCCCCACCATTAAAACATAGTAAAATGGCATAATTTACCCAGAGCACTTTTGAGAAACTGTCCCATTTGCTACTTTCTGTGACTCCAAATCCTATGTTCTAATCACACTGAAATACTGCTTCCATCATGCAGGACAAGGGGACCACTCTAAGCTGGAGTATTGATCCAGATTCAAGAAGTTTAGACAGTGTAGGAGGTGAAGACATTCTCTTTGCCTATTAAGTAAAAACAAACAGAAAACAAAAAGGGATGCTTGAGACCCTAGGGTAACTCAGGTAATGAACCTTACTTTCGAAAGTATTTCCTTCTTCCTCAGACTCAGCCAATTCTGTTCTCCATCATATCTTTAAAACCTAGCTTTTCTTTTTCTAACTCCATATCCCAACTCCAAAGTCAACATGCAGAGATGGCTTATGTTGAACCTCAGGCTCCTACATCCCAGGCTCACATGAATCTCAATAACCTATGGGAGCTATTGTTTTTAACTGTTCCACATTACCTCGATTCCCACATCCACCTACAGACTTGATAGATGTTGTGAGAGACGTTTGCCACTTCCCGTATCAACTAGACTCTCTTTCCCTCTCCCCATTTTGACTCTTTGCTGTCCACTCCTCCTCTTTATAACACACACCTTCATATATTATGAGCGTTTTAAAATTAACTACACTCTCTTAGATCATGACTTTATCTCAGCCTCCCTGGAACAGGCAGTCCTCTTCAACAGCTCCTTACTGGAGCTGCTTTTCTACTGTCTAGAAGTTTTCCACAGTTAAGTTGGAAAGGGGATTTCTTCTTTGGTGATAGGAAAAAAAAACTTTATCTGGTTTTTGAGGGAGAATCAATATTCTAATGTGTTTAAGAATTCATACATCCTCCCACCCATGATTCCTTGTGTTTGGCCTCTAAACTCTTCCTTATTCTCCATAACAATGGAGACACAGAACTACTTTAATCAGAACTCTCAGTCTGTATACACATATTAACACAGACCAAAACTGTATCAGCAGGAAGCTAAAGTTAAGGCCCTTAATAACCACTAATGAGTTAAAATTTATATGTTATACATGAACTATCTTGCTGTATATCAAAGTTTGTTTTAGTTTAGGCATGCTGACAAGTTTCTAAGGAGCTATAGTGATATATAAAAAGGTCTTAAAGGCCTTTCTAGATTTATACATTGTTCACCATTCCCTGTCAAACCCCATTCTGTCCTCTGCATCCTTTGTGTAGAGTGATTATTACCTCCAATTCCTCGTGTGCAGCCGTGTGATCCTCGTGTGCAGCCGTGTAACCACTTTATCCCAGCTTTTTGGCTGCCCTTCTTTTGCCCTGCACTGTGGTTATTCCACTCAAGACACCCACCTCCTCTGTGGATGACCAGCACCTACAAGTGCTTCAGTGCCTTCCTGATCCATCCCTTCCTTCCTGTTTGTACTGTTGCTGGAACCCTGGGAGCTTCCTCTTAACTGTGAGACTCCAGCACTGTGTTGCAGAAACATCACTGAATACCAGGGTAATGTAAACACTTAGAAACAAAGTTCAAGTGTCTTCCCTGACTTTTGAAGTTTTTTAGCTACACACTTCACTCTTTATCTCTTGTTAACACACACAGGCCCCTAATTGAAACATTTTCCACCTCACCCCAAACTGGTCTTCCCTGACCCCTCGGCACCAGGACAGCTTCTCCACTCTCTGTCTTGCTTTCCAGCCCTGTGCCCTATTACTGCTTAGCCAGATAATCATGTGTGGTAGATCTGTTCTCACTCGCCCACACATGCCTGTCTCCTGCAGACCAGATGTGTTCCCATGGCAAAGAACTCTCTCCTCTCCCTCTCCGTCTCTCCCTCTCTCCCTCTCCCTCTCCCTCTCCCTCTCCCTCT
>NW_022196898.1:31592658-31613246 GCF_008632895.1 Mastomys coucha
TCTCCCTCTCCCTCTCCCTCTCCCTCTCCCTTCCTTCCTATCTCCACTTTACCACTCCTCCTATCACACACAAACAGTGACTGAAACAGGCTAGGGATATAGTAGTTCTTTCTCAGCATTCTTTTATCATTTTATTGAGTATTTCTTAATATTTTTTCTCAAGAATTTCTTTTGATTAATAAAAACACCTTTATTACTCTCTCTAGAAATGTCTATATATCTTGTATTATTCACTGTGCTTACTTTAAATTTAATTTAATCTTTGACATTTTACAACCTGCACAGGAGCTTCAGAATGGGGACAGGAGGGATGGCAGCACCCTCCGTGCCATTTTCACACACTGAGCAGTGGGGCTTGAAGAGGTTACTAATGTGCCCTAGTGTTATTCCTAAAGTTGATTAGATGAAGGAAAAAAGGAAATGATGTTTAAGTTAAAAAAAGATATTTCTAGTACTTTAAAATTTCATTTAAGATCATCTACACAGATGAAAAACAAACAATCATATTTAGATTTTAGCTTGCTCATAACCTTGAATTAGCCCTAAATAAATGATGTGATATAAGAACACAACACTTGAAAAACTATAAAACCTACGATCCCTTGACAAATTAAACCCGGGTCATGCCTCTGAGAGGTCAGAGTGAAGGATGAAGTCAAATTCTTACAGGTGCAGCTTTGAAGTCCTCATCTAACCTGTCACCACAGAAATTCTCTGAGGGCCATGGTCGTCTAAAAAGAGGCAAATGCAGCAGAGAACTCTGAAAACCCACTGTGCTTCCATGTGCAGCCATCCCATATCCTTTTTTGCTCCCAAATGTAGGATTTGTATTAAGGAGGGAACTTAATTGCCAAGACTAAATCCACCTAAGCTGGTGGGAAGGTGAATCACTGAATATATAATTGTCCTGTATTCCTGAGCTGGGCATTCAACTCCTGGGTGCCCTTTACTTAGATCCATACAGTTGGTAGGTACCATCAAGCCTTTAGCCTCTCCAAAATACACATTTTAATCCAGAGCAGGAAAATATCTGAAAAAGATGTTAACTTCTAACCAGAAGAACCCTTCCAAGGAGAGGAAAACCCAGGATGTGTATTCAGTTACTCACGCAAGCTTGATAAAAGCTCTCAAAGGTCAAAAGACGAGTATTAGTAATGTAGATGTGGATGCAATCTTTAAAAGGAAATGAAAATGTTAGTTGCAGGAATTAAAGGAGCTATGAAGCCGAGTGGAGGAGGAGAAGAGCTGAGTTGGGAGTTAGTGCTGTGCTGCATTGCTCTACCAATCAACTCTCTCTGAGGGTAGCATGAAAGGGAGGTGAGGTTATAAACAGTAATGGAAAACTAGGTAACATACAAGAGAGAACGGGAGCTACCAGCACAGGGAAAGCCTATGTGCTAGCAAAAGACAATGTAAAATGAAAATTAGACATAATGAAACATGAGACACAGGCTTAACCTATAATACCAGGACTTGGGAGGCAAAGACATAGAAATAACATCAGTTTAGGGCCAGCCTGGGCTACACAGTGAGTGAGAAGGCAGCTTGAGCTAGTGAGAGTCCCTGCTCAAAAAGTAAATACATAAATCAGAAAATTCTAAATGTTCCCTACAAAACAAAACAAAACAAAACAAAACCCAGTGGCAAACCCATTTCATTTTTTGCATAATAATTTTGCACACAAGAAAGCACTGAAGTGTTCTTTTTGGCATATTTGGAGAAATCAATTTTAAAACTTAATGTTATCTAGTGTTTCCTTTAAATGTGAACCATTCACACAGCAAGACCTCTATTTCTAGTTTCTTTGACATTAGCTGTAGCCTTAGGATTACATTGCTCCAAGGAAATGGATAACATATACCAATGCCAGTCCTAGCCCATCAATGTCAGATGTAATTCTCATGTTCTCCTGTGAAGGAAAATTTGGGGCCTGTGAGTTGTGGGTAGCGTTGGCATGTCATCCCTTCCAGAGGCAAGTGTTTTTTGTATGAGATAGCACGTGTTTTCAATTCTGTTGTAAAATCTAGGACAATCCTGCAGCCGTGATATCACCTTAATACAAAGAATTTTGTGTTCTGAGGAAGGAAGAGTCGAAAAAGATGGAAGGTGCATTTATTATAAATGTGCATTTAATCATCTGCTTTCAACAATCACAAAGCTTCAAAAAAATAGAGAACACAGTAATTATGCCTGGAGCTTTTAGCCTATTCCTCCTTAAACTGAGGATGAAGCAGACACAAAGCAAGCAGAGATGGGATCAATAAACTTAAAATGTGCATTATTACGAACCTTTGTTAAACATTATGGTTGGCAGACAATGTTGACCCTTCTCAAGCACACAGATTATTTTATGAAGTGCACACATCCACTGAGAATGCTCCAGAGAGTCTCTAGCTCAATATCTGACACACTGGGATGAAGGAATATAGATCCTAATGCAGAAAATTAGATTTAAAACCCCAATACTTCTGCACTCTTTCCACTTAACCACTTTTATGTACTTTGGGAATTTACTATTACACAAGCCTCATAAAGTCAGCTAGGAACTACCACATTTTTGAAAATACTGAACTAGACAGAAGATAACTAACTCTGATGAAGGTTATAAAACTCACCCTCAGACTACCATGACCTACTGTTTAGAAAGAAGACAGTGTTGAGTGGGCATGTTAATTTCTTTAGTAAAATTACCACTTCTATCTTATAGTTACTCTTAAGTTTTAACATTTGTAACTCTTTCTGGAAATGCCCTTATGTAACTTAGGGTTTAAGGGGAAGTAGCATAATTTCACATAATAATTCCACATTTATGGGCTCTTTTGGAAAGTAATTGTGGAGAATTGAGCTAATCATGCACTTTTCCTTCCCAGTACTGCATCGCTTTATGTCTAAATAAGAGCACTCCACTTTGCTCGTGTGCTTTGTTCAGTCCTGTTATTTACTTGTCTTTTCCACATTAACAACCATTCGCATGCGTTCATTTTGCATATTTTTTCCTTGCATACGGTTCCATAAAATCTTTATTATGTTGTTTATACACTGACTCTAATGTAAATAAATACTAATATGGCTCACATTTTCCTGTGAACTCAGTGTCTTTAAGGCCTTTGCACACTGGCATGAACACATCTGCTATGTTGTGTTTAACAACTGCAAAATAAACCTCCTTTTGCTCTATTGAGTTTAAACTCTCTGTTCTTCACTAAGGTGCACTCCATGTTCTGTTGACTGCCTTCACATATGGTCTTGGACTAAGTATGCATTAATGTGCCTCTGGAGGGCCTGAATAAAGCTAACTTCTCAAAATCAGGTAGGTCAAAGAGTTTGTGACTGCACAAAGTGACTAAGTACTTGACACTCCCTCGCTGCCCACGCCTAGCAATCACTGTGCCAAGATATCTTAAGGACACTTAGCATCATCTAGCTTTCTAGCTGCAAGCAATCTTGTAGGCTTAACTAATGCCTCTTTGCTATTATAACTACATAGCATTGATTACTTCTAATTTTTGCTGCACAAGTTTGGCTCATTAAGACATCACATCTCCTAAAACATTACTCAGGATCTCTTATAAGGACAACGGTTAAAGACAGAAGAGATGGAGGAACAATCTTTATTGGAGAGAGAAAGAGAAGGTACAAAGCTAGACTCAAGAAGACCATAAGGGTAGTTGTGTGGGCTCCCACCTGTCGACATCCATCAGAGAAGCTTGGGCCCTCCTGCATCTGCTGCCTATCTATAGATCTGCATACAGAGGATTATTTCCCATTATTCTCCCTTTTTATTGGGCCAGTATAACAGCCTCCTTGCCAGGTTGCTAAGATACTTTAGAGAGTTTGGGCTTAGAAAACAACCTTTTACAGCTGTCTGGAATGATAGTTGTACAGGACTTGGAGGTGTGAGACAAAATGTCGATATTCAGCAATGAAGAGTGGGATATGCTAGACATTTTGTGAGCATTTTCTGCTAATGCATTTTCATGCCAGGGATTTGTGTTGTCTGTGTTCTGTACGGTACAGGTCATTCTTTAGACCAGTATACTTAATGCCAACCCAGAGGGCACAGCATGGAGTCTCCTGCCTTTCTGAATTCAGGACCTAGAATGCTGAAGAAGTGTCCATTTACTGGGTATATTAAGGTCCAGCCAAGTATGTGGAAGCAAATTGAGTATTCCATCAGAGGAAATGGGATTGCTTACATAGAAATTTCTTACATAGGTGGTGAAAAATCTGAAAGAGCAAGAGGGAACAGAAAGACAGTCCAGGCACCAATGCTATAGAAAATAGCTTATGGCAGTTTGGAAGCAAAATGGAAGACATAATGAATTCTGAGTCGAGAACAATAAAAATAGGACAGAGTCACTGAGGGCTACAAACATAGAGAAGCGGCTTTGTGGGCAAAGCTGAATCTTCTGAGGCAGAAACATTCCTAGAGACAAAGGCAAAGGTGAGGGAAATCCTCCCCTCTTCCTGCTAATTTTTGTTGTCAGAAAGGCTTCCTAAGCAGACTCTTAAGTAATCACATGACCAACTTGTAAAGGAATCTAAAAGTAACCAAGCTCCATTCTCTCTTTCCCACTAGCACAGTACTAAGTATACAGTATAATGGGTTTCACTAGTGTATTATTAATTATCACATTAATTATTATTGATTATTAATTATCAACCAGTGAGGTTCATTGTAACATTTTCACACATGCATATAAACACGTGGACAATACCTAACCTACCTTACTAAATGTTTGTAAAAGACAATCAGACAAGGGAAGCGGAACAATGTGGTTTGTAGAATCACAGCTCTAACACTGCAGAGGACAATAGAGGGTTCCATGGGGTAATGCCAGGAGACAATGGGCAAAGGTGGCCACAGAAAACTATGGTTTTCTGTGACCAAAAATATTGGTTTCTGGATTTTGTATAATTGTAAAAGAACAACTTTAGTAAGTTTGTATTCAGTTTCCATAGGTAAAATGATTTCGGCTTGTGATTCAATATCTAATTTGGCCCAGAAAACCCTGAGCCTACATTAACAGACATAATCCAATCTGGCCTGTAAGTTATTAAACATAAAGTATTTGAAGTGTTAACAAACATTTCTCAGTCCTGGCTCCATTGTATATCTACATAAGAGATTTTATATTTTTGTCTGTATTGGGAACACTTTGGGGATGTGGGAAGATGACATGAGGAATAAGAACAGATATACAGATATAAAGATTGGCCCTCATTATCTTACAACTTAGGAGACATAAGCAAAACAAAATGCAAAATTTTAAACATCTGAAGAAAATCTGCTTGAACTCTAACTCTCAATTCTACTTATCAGACTATATGAAAATGAGACAAAGGGTCTACACAATGGTATCGCTGCATGTTTATGATTTGGTTTTGTGAGGTAACACAAAGCATTCAGAAAACTAATAGCAAAATTTCTATTATGAGGATTTTCTTACAATGGCACATTAAACTCAATTATTTTTGTGTGTGATGTGTGTGCACTTGTGTATATACATGTGTGGTTATGTACGGGTGTGTGTGCAAACTTTTGGAGGTCAGAGGTCAATTTCAGCATCCTTCTATGGGAACTGTTCACTGTGGATTTTGATACAGGATCTCTCATTGCTTTAAAGCTCATGGAGCAGGCTAATCTGGTAGCCAATGAGCCCCAGGGAGTCTCCTGTCTCTACCACCCTGGTGCTGAGATTGTAATGTGAATTCTTGGGGTTGACCTCAGGTCTTCATGCTAGCACTTCAAGCATTTCACTGGCTGAGCTATCTTCCCAATCTTGTAAGATCAATGACTGTCTCAAAAGCTTTCATTCCATTACCACTCTTACAATTTAGACCAGAACATGTGTTTATTGCAGCCAGTAGAAAAGTACTGAGCACAAGGTGACTGAAGGCTCATGGAAGAGTGTTTTGTGGTTAAGTTTGCCTTCTTGCATTTCTGTTCCCACCTGAGAAGGGCCTGTCTAACCTGGCTTTTGAATATGATAAAATGATGCAATGTGAAACCACACCACAAAGATTGCCCAAAAAAAGACCCAGCATCCTCCACCACTCAACACAGACAGCCTGCAGATGTGTGAGTGAGTCCTATGGAGGTAACATTTGTGTCTCATGCAGATGAACGGATGCCAAGGAGATTGCTGTGAGCACAGCAAAGGCTTTCTTTGTATAATACCCGGATTCTATGGTTATCTGTTGCACAACCTTATTTAAACATTGCAGATCAGAAACCCTGGTAAAACTGTAGGAAAAAATCCCTAAGGAATGTAACATATCAACAACAAATAGTAAAAATTATTCAGAGAATGTACTATAAATATAAATAATTTAATTAGTAAATGTGAAGGATTAATTCATATTGAAAAAAAAGAAAGTCCAACTATCTGTCAAATAATAACATAGGAACTAAACATAGATTTCTAAATTCTGCAATGCAAATTATACTACGTAAAAAAAAAATCTGATGAACTATGTCAGTTAGTTAACACAACAGAATTGTACATATTTATGTAAAGTAAGTACAGAAGTCTCGTAGATTTTAAAAAGCAGAAAAATTAGAAGAAAACAATATGACAATTTAGATAATATATAAAAAGCAGTTAAGCTATATTTATTGTAACACAGCATGTAGCATTTTACATTTCTCCTGTGTATCCTTTAAACGGTTTTATAAACATAGTAGCAAAATATAACTTCATTACTATACTATCTCCTGTTAGCCAGGGAAAGACAAGAATTTGAAAAGGCATCAGCAAAGAAAGTTGAACAACTCTAGGATATAAACAGTAATCCAAGTCACAGGTGGTAATGTGTCAGTTCTAGAATGCAAGCAAAATAACATTTTGAGAAGACGTGCTTGTCATTTTTATGATTCAGAATTAATTGGGCATAACTTTTTAAGGAAAGTTAATATGAATCTAATTTGTACAAAACCTTGTAATTACTAATTTGTTCTTACTGTCCTTAGAAACACTTAAAAGAAGAGAACTATCTGAAAAAAGATACTATTTATAAAAATACATTATTCAGAGCTAAAATCATTGATGGCGTTATTAAGCAGAGCTAAGAGAACAGAGATAGACACTTTAGCTATATAGTTTCTAATTATTTATTTTATTTTTAATATTGGGGGCACATACATACATTTGTGTGTGTGTGTGTGTGTGTGTGTGTGTGTGTGTGTGTGTGTGTGAATATGCATGTGTGAATGCAGGGGCTCACAGAGTCCAGATAAAGAGCATGATATCTCTTGAATCTAGAGTTACAGGTAGTCATAAGCTACCCACTTTGAATATTGGGACCTGAACTCAGGTTCTCTGCTAGAGCTGTATGAGCTATTGACCATTAAACCATCCCTCTAGTCTCTTTATATATATTAATATCAGTTCATCTTGGATTCAAAACAATTTTAAAATAAATTTGTTTTATACATTAGATAAAATTATGTTACATTAAAAGAGGTTTATGATTCTGATAAACATTCTCATTTTTCATCATTCCAAATAGATAAAAGTTGTGAGGAATGTGAACAACTGCTGCTATGATACATAGTATCACAACTAAAAGTGGCAAACGTACTAAGAAACTTGTTTGTAGTGTACAAGACAGATCATTGATAAATTGTTCTCTATTGATATCTAGAGCCTTTTGTATCTCTTCTGCCTAATTTTTTTGAAGTTTGCTATTTTTCAGATATGAGAATATTTATGCTTTCATTTGCTTGATCAGTTAATTTACAACCTTTGACCCCATCTTTAGATGTCTTCGATAGCAAGTGTGTTTCTTTAAGACAACATGTAATTAGATATTGCCTTTCAATCCAGTCACTAACTCTGGATCACTTAATTGAGTAGTTGCAGTCATTTTCATCTAAGGTTATTATTAATAAGATTTGTTATTTGCCATGATTCTATTCTGTTTAGTTAAACTGATCATTCCCTAAGTAGTGTCTGGGGCTGCTGGGTTTTGACTTGGCTCTGCTATGTCCACCTAGTCCTTTCATGTGATGAATGCTTTCCTGCCCTCTTATGAAACAAATTAAACCAGTGTGTCCTCCCAAGGAGAAATCCTGATTCACTTCTGACAGACTTCCCATTTCTGATTTCTTCAGGCTTCAAGTTAAAAGTTCATTTGTGGTGCTTCAGGGATCAGCCTATCCATTCATAGCATCCAGTAACAGAAGCCCAGAGAGGATTTCAATTAATGAGCTCCTGATATGAGTAGATATTTCTCCAAGATTAAATACAAATAGAAATACACACATGAAAAAGTTAGTCAACATCCTTGGCTATCGGGGAAATGAAACTTATAACTATATTGGAATTTTATCTCACCCCAGACAAAATGACTACCATAAAGAAGACAAATGATAACAAACCTGGCCATAGTGTAGTGAGAAAGGAACCCCTGTGCACTGGTAGACATAAATTAGTCTAGCTACTATCGAACTCAATATGGAGATGTATAAAAAAATAGAGCTCCCATATCATCCAGGTAAACCACTACAAGACACAAGTCAACATACTATAGAGGTGCTTTACATCCATGCTTATTGCAAAACTCTACATTTATGGAGTATGACATGAAAGCAGACCAAGACTAGGGGAAGGAAAAAGAGTAGCAGGAGGGGAGAAAGTAGATAAGGGAAAAAAGGGAGGATACAAGAAGAGGAGGAAAGGGGGAGGGGACAGGATGGAATAAAGATGGTTCCAATGTATGATATACTTGAAAGTCTTCATTATTGTCTTGTTAGGGTTTTACTGCTGTGAACAGACACCATGACCAAGGCCAGTCTTACAATAACAACATTTAATTGGGACTGGCTTACAGCTTCAGAGGTTCAGTCCATTATCATCAAGGCTGGAGAATGGCAGCATCCAGGCAGGCATGGTGCAGGAGGAGCTGAGAGTTCTACATCTTCATTTAAGGTTGCTAGCAGAAGACTGGCTTCCAGGCAGCTAGGAGTACGGTCTTGAAGCCCATGCCCACAGTGACACACCTACTTCAACAAGGCCACACCTCTAAGTAATGCCACTCCCTAGGTGAAGCATATACAAACCATCACAATTATTTACAATGAATATAAATTATATATATACAAATACATATATGTCTTAAATCTAGCCCACATTGATAAAACATAAATCTAGCAAGATAAACATTGTAGCTATCTTATAGAACTCTATGAAATGAAATGACTATTTTAGGATTGTTATGATATTCTAAAAATAAGCTAAAACTCTGACTCTCTGGTTACTACAATTATGTGTTCAAAAGCATATTTATGTCTCCTAGGATTATTTCTTACTCATAAATGTTATATGACAATGATGTAACTGCTATAATTGCATATAATTTATATAATTGGTATCTAATGATATATCAACTTAACATATATTTAAGAAACATACTCACTAATAGCATCTCTCAAAGGTGTAATATAGGCTAGATGAAGTTGTTTCCAGAACAATTTCTACAGTCACTAGAAGTTGTTTGCTTTGTAAAAAAATTTTAATTTATTTTTGAAATATTTGTACATGTATATAACACATCTTGATCATATCCACCCCTTATCGCCAACTGTCCCAGGATTACATATCATACTTTCTTTCAACTTCATGTACTTCTTTTTCATTGCTTTAAGGGTATTTGTTTTCTATTCACTAAATCCAGTTGGTGCTACCCATCCAGATGTGCATAGACATGTGGTCATCTACTAGGGCACAGGGAACCTACCAGCAGACACACTTCTAAAGAAAAGTAAATCTCTTTTTCCCAACAGCCATCAACTGCCAATAGCTCCTTGAGCTATTGGTATGACCTCACAAACCCCTTCAGTCCACAGTAGAATTCATAAGTACCTGAATCTTAGATGGATCTTTTAAGCTTTGCTCACTACTGTTGTGAGTTTGTATGTACCAGAACCATGTCGTGGAAAGAAGACAGCATTTCACAACAGTCTTGCACATCCTCCAGATCTTCTATGCTTTCAGGCTCCTCTTCTGTAGTGTTTCCTGAGTACTGAAAGAGGGGTTGATTTAGGTGACCGTGTAGGGCTGAGCCTCACAGCTACTTATTCTCAGCTCTATGAACAGCAGCATGTCTCTATATTGACCAATACCCACTGAACCTAGAATCTTCTCTGAGCAGAGTTAGGATCTGCACAGATCTATGAATACAAAAATTAATATCTGAAAAACCATTTGACAACATGGCTATTTAGGAAAACAACATCATGCCCGGCACTGGACACTGCATGCTGTAATACCAACCTGCCAGGTAAGATGTGCCCACTAGTACACTGTTGGCTAGACTTTACGGAGATCATCAATTGATTGCAGTTGAGGCCCTCTCCATAGGAGGGATTTCATGCCTGGTATGGCAAACACAGTCAAAACACGGAGCTAGGGAATTTGTTTGATTTCTAAGAAACATTACTCATTTTAATTGAGTTTAAATTAGAAAATGAAAACTCATTTTGGAGAAAATGATGTGTGGAAGGAAAGAACTTGGAATTGAGTGAGTCTTTCTAAGCAAAAACTCCCCCACTAGATAGTACCTCTAGCCCTGGAAGCAATCTGTGGGAACTTGAAATGAGACATGAGACAGCAATAAACAGGCACGGAGTCCAAGGACTCTTTGAGGCCACACAGTAGCTCAACTCTGGTTCACTGAATTACTGTTCCCATATTTGCTTACTGTACTGGATTCTTATGGGTCTTCACACATGAAAGATATGGCCAACTGACTTAAGTAAGGATATTTGTCCCATTCCCAAGTTACTAAAGACAGGCTATAACTAGTCCAGCCCAGAGCTGCTGAGGATCTGAAGGGTGTATTGAAGACTCCTGAGCAGGAGCTGCAGATATCCCTGAACAGCAAAGGTTAGTTGTAGTGTAAATGTCTCCTGATTACTCCATTTCTACTCAGTTGGGTCTTATCTCTGTCCTGTATTATAGAGAACTCGCTATGTCTGCCTAAGACCACAGTTTTAGCCTAATCATTGGACAGGTCAGTCACTGAGTCTTCTGAGCTCACAGACATCATGTCCCTCCTGCTCCCCTCTCCCATTTTTGCATATCTGAAGATTATGGCATTAATAGCTCATTTTATACCAAGAAATCAAGCTTCCTGAAAATGGCAATAACATAAACAAAAAGAGAGCATATATACATACATACATACATACATACATACATACATACACACACTTTTGACATCATGGGCCATGTGAAAGGGTCCCAGAGCACCCTCAGATACACAGTATACTGTACCTTTTGAAGAGTCAACTTTCACTATTCAGTTTTTTCCTCTTAGCTATTTTCAGAATAAAATAGATTCTCATGAAAGAAAAGAACTGGGACTGAATGTGAAGAGTAGCTGTGCTCAGGTAATGAGAGGGAGTTCAGGGAGCTGAAGTACAACGTCACATTTCAAATTATATCGATTTTATCAGGGTTTGCACAATTAGGCATGAATCTGCACAAAGTAGAGATGGAAGGCATTATTTCCATACAGATTTTGTGGGATAAGGAACACTTGATGTCTCCGATGGCTACTCTTGGTTGTCAACTTTATTAGTCTGCAATTATCTAAACCCCAATCATCTGGGTACACCTTTGAGAGATGTTCATGATTGAATGATTTGAAGTGGAAAGACTCACCTAAATCTGGGTCTTTTGAGGTAGGAAGGTCCATCTTAAATCCGAGCCACACCATCTGCTGGCAGCCTATATAAAGGACATGACAGAAGAAAATGCTGGTGGCTCTTTGCATGTTGCCTTTACTCTCAGTGACAAATTTATGCTTTCATTTATATTAGATCCTTTTTCAGGATTCGAGCATACACTGAAAACCAGCTGAGGTAAACAGCTGAAGTAGAAATTTCTGGTTTCTTTGGAGATTCAGTTGTGTCATGTGATGTTTTTCTGAAAATTGTCTTATGAAAGGATGTTTTGCTGAAGGCAGACACATGGTGGTTGTTTTGGAATTGGCCTGGTGAAAGACCATGTGATGGTTTGCTGGAGTGGACACGTGAGAGGACACATGATGTTTGGGAAGAGTATCAATCTAACCATCACCCAGTGGATGTGGTTGTTGCGTTGGTTCCCCTTGCAATTCTTTGGTGTTCATCATTGGGCTTTGCTGATGCTTGTCTTCAATGATGCTCTGACATTAGCTCACCTTGCTTTCTTTGTATATCTTTACTTGTCTTGACTTTGTTGAGAGAGAAATGCACAAAGAATTTTGGGTAATATTCCAGCAGTTTCTAGCTACTTCCATGGACTCATGCCAAACTCGGAGCATCAAGGTTTCTTCTGAAATGAACTACTGCTGCTGATGCATGTGTTGGCAACACTAATGAACTGGATCAGTGATATCCTTATGATTAAGATCAGAATGCCCCAAAGAACTACTTCTAAACAGGTCCACATCCTCCTTCTCTTATTAACCTTTCTTCCTCTCCTACCTTTAGTCAGTGAGCTATAAGAGAGATTGAAGCATTTAAGAACCTTTATGAAAGTACGTTTTGAACAATAGAAGCCTAAATCCAGAATCATGGATTCAACAACTATTGGATTCATGGATGTTGCATGGGGTGACAGCCATTGTTGGGAGAATTGGACATGGAAGACACTATAATAAATCTATGAACATCTAGAATGCATCCACACAAAATATGATATACCTTACTGACAGAGTTTCATGTTGCATTCCACCAGAGATTCTCAGTAGTGGCTTCATGAGATTTGAAATGATGCAAAAGACACTATATGAGGAAGTAGATTCTAAAGCTGGAGACAGACATGATAGATCCTGAATTCATCTCCTTGTTACTATATGTACACTGTAGCTGTCCTCAGACTCCCCAGAAGAAGACATCAGATCTCATTACGGATGGTTATGAGCCATGATGTGGTTGCTGGGATTTGAACTCAGGTCCTTTGGAAAAGTAGTCAGTGCTCTTAACCACTGAACCATCTCTCCGGCCCTCATCTCCTTGTTATTTAATGTAGGAAAGAATTATGTATAGGATCACTGTCTATGTACACATATTTCCTATTTTTATTTTCAAGACTCTAAAAGATTGGTTGATGTACAAAGTGTTTATTAATTATTTCAAAATTAGCATTTCCATAATTTCAGCAAATTTGTATTAAATAATTACAGTACTGCATTCTACTTTTTTTCTAACTGATAACTAGCAAGATTTCATTTTACTAGGAAACAAAGCAGCAAATGGACCATACCCACTTGAATTATTTTTTTCCTTAGAATTGGCTCTTATTATGAACCTCAAATTGTTCCTTTTCCAGGCAGCAGTCATGGGTTTCCTGGCAACAGTCAGTTGGGTTTCCAGGTATTTTTAAGCTTAGATGGTAAAATTCCTGCAGGAGAGTCCTATACAGCTGCAGAATGCACACTGTGGCTGGTTCACAGGAGAGCTCTCTCCCCTACAACAACTGTATCTCCAAGAGCAACTATGTCTTAGCCTTGCACTTCCTTATCTGCATTGCCAAAAGCACCCAAGTTGTTTCTGTTTTATGGTAATTCTCAAAAGCAAAAGAACAAATGTGTTGCCAGGGAGGCTTGCTGTGAGAGAGGAAAGAGGAGTAATGATGCCCATGTCTGAGCATCTGGTATGTTCCGTGCCCCCATCCTCCACCCACAGAAATTCACAGAAGCTTCCCAGAAAGACTGAGATATCATGAAGACATTGCTCAGTTATCCGTGGTCCTCAGATCAGATTTATACCAACTCATCTCCATCCAGAAACTTGACAAATGCTTTAAATAATTTCTTTGATGGTATAAAAAAAAACCCAACCAGGATGAGGAAGCTTCATCCTCACAGTTTTCACTGAACTCAAAGAAGACAATTCCCTTAGTGTCACAGGGAGATGGTAAGGCATGTGAAGGAAGCCTATTGGTTTCCACAAGAGTTATTTGGCAGTGTCACACTTTAGCACCACTGTATCCTAGAAGATGATGGAGGCCCTCAGACAGCCATCAGACCTCAGTGTCTTCATATAACTGCACTTTGACAGCTGCTTAACTAATTTGTCTTTTATTATCTCCATTATTTGAAAATCTGAGATTCCTAGGGACAGTGAAACACACTAGTAACATCTAATTATATAGCATAGAGGAAGAATTTTACTGGAAGTCCGACTGGTAACAAGAGATATAAAGGGCAATGAAACCTGTTCCTACAGCTCATGTGCAAGCAGCCCAAAACATCATATTCAAAGCTATGAAGATACAATCCAAAAGTAAAACCAACGATCCTGACGAATTACTTGTCTCCAGTTTCAGATGAATGACAAGGCACAAGTGTCAGATTAGACATAGATTGAGAATAACGAAAACTGCACACAATGGCAGCTAGAGGTGTACAGTATAGAGGCTGTACCTTGGCCTTACCATCACATGTGTGATGTGGGGAAGGATGGTTGACTTTGACTATACTACTCATAGTCAATCAAGAGTGACTGACATATGAGTGTCCTTAAAGTTTAGTCACACATAAGATAATCCTATTTTTGTCTTTTTAAAGTTTCACATTATCAAGTTGGGTTCTGATGGGTCAAGACTATTCAACACTAAAGCAATTAAAATTTGCAAGCAATTAGCAATTTGCAAGCTCCCCTGATGAGCCAATTCAGACTTGAAAGTAACTAGATTGAGAAACTGGTGTGTTTTGCTTATTCCGCACTCATTAGTTATTTCAGGAACAGCATTGTGAGTCCTTACTTCAATAGCTCAGGGCATTGGCAGCATGCTTACCACCATTCAGGATTATCTCTAATGCTATTAAGTGAATTTTCAATAGAAAATTAAGTTTTTCAAAAAGTAAAAGCACTACGTACTTTTAAAATTGATTGAACTACATCATACACTAGCCTGTTAGCCACTCTGTTTATCTTCCCTGTGATGTGAACACAGCAATTGCACAATATGGGCTATGATAGATATTCATGCCCTTCACAAATCATTCCTCTAAGAAAACTTATACTTGCTAGATTTATAAATGTAGATAAGTGCCTCAAAGGCACTTCAAAGACTATTATTTTTTTAAACTTTTGAAAGTTTTAAAAAATATAATAAACCTATAACTTGAAAATTTCATTAGAATTTTTTTTTAAAAAAATGAACCTTTTAGTGAATGCATACATTAAAATACACATGGATTAGCTGATTGGTTTTGCCTTAAGGATATTCAAGGTGTTAGGGTGGTACCTGAAATGTATGAAACCCTCATGATGAGTCTCTCTGGATGCAAGGACTGATATCATTATAGGTGTGCTTTAACTTAAAAAAGAGAAATCTCATCAACTCTGGGAAGACTAAGGTCCCTCACTTAGTCACATCAAAATACTTATGCTGACAAAGGATAGCTAAATATAAAGATATGTATATTTAATATTGAAATTATATGGGAATGCCAAAAGTTCTGAAAACCTCTTAGCGTTTAGTGTGTCTGTGCTTCAGTTTATTCTCCCGTAACCACCATACCATCAGTAAGAAGACCAGGTTATTCTTTTACAGGTGTGACTTTTACCAATGAGTTTCAGAGAGCTTTATCAAAAGTTTACTTGACAAATGGTGATTGCTGGTAGTTTAAGGATTAACTGGGATTCTTTGCCTATGGTTAATAGGAATGTAACACATATAAGTCATTTGTTTATTTAATTTGAGACAAAGTCTCCTGTAGTCTAGGTTGTCCCTGAACACATTATGTATTCAAGGCTGGCCCTGAACTCCAGATCCTCCTGCCTCCATCTTCTAAGTAGGATTATAAGACTTAGGAGTACTGAGTTTAAGTTTGTATTCCATTTTGTACTTTTTTTATGCTAATATCCACTTATTAGTGAGCACATACCATGCACGTCTTTTTGGATCTGAGTTACCTCACTTAGGATGATATATTCTAGATCCATCTATTTACCTGCAAAACTCAGGATGTCCTCATTCTTAATAGCTAAGTAGTATTCCATTGTGTAAATGAACCACATTTTCTGTATCCATTCTTCTGTTGTGGGACATCTAGGTTGTTTCCAGCTTCTGGCTATCACAAATAAGGCCCCTATGAACATAGTGGAACATGTGCTCCTGTGGCATGGTGGGGCGTCTTTTGGGTATATTCCCAAGAGTGGTATAGCAATATGCAAGATACAGTTCACAGAATTCAAAAAGGTCAACAAGCTGAAGTGCCCAAGTAAGGATGCCTCAGTCACACTTGGGAGGGAGAAGAAAGCAATCACAAGTGAGGAGGGAGGGATAGACCTGGGAGAGAAAGTGGATGGGAGGGGAGTTGAAGAGGAAGAGGAAAACCTGATCTGGTATTGGGTGAGAGAAAATCAATGAAGCCCTGAGGGCCAGCAGAAATAATGGAAACAAACAACTTCAGGAAATAGGATGTTGGGGGGGGGGCTTCCAGAATGCACCAGAGACCTGGGAGGTAAGAGACTCTCAGGAATCGAGGGGACAGACTTTAGATGAAATGTCCAGCAGTAGGGAGAGAGAATTTATAGAGCTCACCTCCAGCAGGAAGACAGGACATCAAGTAAGGGATGGAGTTGCCATCCCACAGCCACATCTCTGGCCCATAATTGTTCCTTTCTGAAAGAATTATAGGGATGGAAATGGAGAGGAGCCTGAGGAAAAGAAAGTCTAGCAACAGGCCCAAAGCGGGATCAGGATCCAGCTCAAGGAGAGGTCCCAAGACCTGACACTATTACTGAGGCTATGAAGTGCTCACAAAAAGGGACCTATCATGACTGCCCTCCAAAAGACCCAACAAGCAGCTGAAAAAGTCAGATACAGATATTTTCAACCAACCAATGGACAGAAGCAGCTGACTCATGTTGTTGAATTAGAGAAGGCTGAAAGAAGCTGAGAACAGTGATCCTGTAGGAATACCAGAAATTTCAATTAATCTGGACCCCCAAGATCTCTCAAATGCTGGACCACCAAACAGGCAGCATATAACAGCTGATATGAGGCCCCCAACACACATACAGTAGAGGACTGCCAGATCTGTGTTCAATCAGAGATGATGCACCTAACCCTCAAGAGACTGGAGGCCCCAGGGAGTTTAGAGCTCAAGTGGGGTGGGAGGTGGGGGCATCCACATGGAAGTGGGGAGGAGGTGTGGGATGTGGAGCAATCAGAGGGTGGATGGGGGGTGGGGAATAGAATATGGAATGTAAAAAATAAATTAATTTATAAGAGAGAAAGAGAGAGAGAGGGGGGAAGAAAGAAAGTTTGTATTCCATACTGCCATTACATATTTATCCTTTTAGGTTATTTTTAACTTTCATGCTTATGTGGACTGTTCATTGCAGAGAGTATTCCAAACTGACAACTAATACCCATGTCAAATTTAGTCCTTTCTTACCTAAGTAAAATTAGCTGATCTGTCCCTGTGCTTATTCAGTTCTTACTGCATGAGTATCTAACTCATCTATGTGAGTTGCTACCTGCTCTTGTGTCTAGATATAGCTATTTTACTTTGTCCTTACAGAATGGTTGGCTCTTTCATGAGACTGATACCTTGTATCACTGAAGAGCATTCCCTTAAGCCTCAGAGATTTAGTCATTTGCCTTTTACTGAAGCACATGATTACTTATATCATTACATTATTTATGAGTTTTCACTTACTGGTCTTTGGCTAAAATCAGCTGCAGGATCTCTCATTCATTTTTTCATAGAGTATCCTCTATATTTTAGACACAGACAATACTAATATGAGTAAGACAAGTAAATTGCCTAATTTCTCAGAGTTTGTGATGCAGAAGATGGACAAAAGACAAGTCTCGATAAACCCTACAATGGAAGACTGTAAGGTCCAGCATGGCCATTGGGAGAGTTCCTTAGTTGCTTACCATTGCTTTTGATAAAATACTCTGACCCAAGCATCTAAATGAAGACAGGCTTTGACTTAGCTCATAAGTACAGTCGCCAGTCCATGTGGCAGGAAAGACACAACGCATGCTGGTGCTCAGCTTGCCTGCTCTGGTTCATACAGTCCTGGATCCCCTAATCATGGCAGGATTCCACCCATAATTGTAGGTGTTTCCGCTTAATCAAAGTAATCTTTTACAGATATTCTTAGAGGTTAGCCTTGTTCTATACACTCCCTCAAAGGTGTAGCAATATGGCATCATAGAGTATCAGTTGAACAGTATGGCAAGGAAAAGCTGAGGAGGAATGTTTCAAGAGAAATCTGAAAGTCTAGGATGAGCTAGTTGGTCCTTTTTATCACTTTTCCTGAGCTGCTCTGAAATACCTGCCCTCAAAGTGTCTCACACATGGCTGCTCACAAAAAGGCTTTGAAGAAAAGTTAAAATATTAATCTCATATCAAAATGTCTTTGTGTGATGGATGAGTGCATGAAGGATTGTGGAATGAGCATTTGGCAAAAGATCTTTGAAACTTAAAATAATTGCATGTAAATTCGTCTAAATCAAACTCAGTTTAACATGCTATACTTCATCTTAGTCAAATTCTTATTTAATTAGGTAATTAACATGTCTGATCATTTTGCAACACTTACAGATTGCTGATTACGGCTGATAAATGAGCATTGTACTATGAATATTTAATTTCTTGCTTGTAACAATGAGAACTACACATTTTCATAAGATAATTGATGGTGGCAAAGCTCTTTACATCATTTCTTCTGTGTGGTTTATTGCTGGGTTTTGACAAGCTGTCCTCAGGGTGGTTTCTTTAACACTCACTGCACTTACAACCTTGCATGACTAGTGGTTGTCATTTCCCAGAACTCAGATGATGAGCTGTGAGAGCACATCTCTACCCCGTTCAGTACTTTTTTCAAAGTGGATCATAAAGGAAAAAGCAGATGGTAGTAGCAACACACATGGCCTTCTGATCTGAAATTTGCATTTCGAGTATGTGTCCATTTAGAGAATTACCATTTATACAAATGCATTAGTATTGGCACTGTTTAAGAAATTCTGCCTAGTTCTGCAGTGACTTGATGTCCCAGGGAGCCTAGCATAACTGTCTCCTAAGAAGTTTCATCCAGCAGCAGATGGAAACAGATGCAGAGACCCACAGCCAAACATCAGACAGAGCTTGAGGAGTCTTGTGGAAGAGTCGGGAATAGGGCTGAACAATCTGGAGGAGCCGTGGACACCACAAGAAGACCTAGAGAGTCAAATAACCTGGGCTCATGGGGCATTACAGAAACTGAACCATGAACCAAAGAGCATACAGGGGCTGGACCTAGGCTCCCTCTCCATTGTGGCAGATGTGAAGCTTGGTCTTCATGTGGGTCTCCTAACAATTGGAACAGGGGCTGTCTCTGTCTCTGTTGCCTCCCATTGGATCTGCTTCCCCTACCTGGACTGTTTGGTTGGGCTTCAGTGGGAGAAGATTACTTAGTTGTGTTGCAACTGGATGTCCTAGGGCAGGGTAGTACCCAAGAGAGGCTTTCCCTTATCTGAGGAGAAGGAGTGAGGGCAGTGGGGAGAGAGATTTGTAAGGGTGGGACCTGGAGGAGAGGAGGGAGGAGGTTGCAACCAGGATGTTAAGTGAATAAATTAATTAATTAATGGAAAATTTTATATTATATATGAATATTATGATGTATATGATCATACATATGATATCAATATCATATATGTGATATTAATTATAAACATATATCTACTATATGAATATTTTGTTATACCTGTATCAAGAATTCATTGATAAAAAATATATCAAAATACTAATCACCTTGAAAAGCTTATTGAATGAGAAGAAATAGGAGACACATTAAACACACAAGACTCATGCTTTTACTCATGGTGCAGAGAAGATGATAGCAAATCTGAGAGGCTCCTTTCCCACCTCCTTGAAGGGTGTCCCACCTCCTTGAAGGGTGAGCCCTCCTGGAAGAAGCTGATTGCTTTCAACAGAGCACAGAGAAACTTGCCCTGATGAAAAGTTAATTAGTGACGTGAATGTCAGCTCCCAGGGCGGGTTCCTGATGTAGCACTGCTCAATTGACATGGCAGCCGTTCAGGTCACCCTTCTACAAATCACTACCAAAGAGCTGTTAAGAGTGGGTGCGCGCCAGCATTTCTATATAGTCTAAGATGTCGGTAACTTTCTAATGTCGGCCATCCAACTGGAGTGAACCTAGCAATGATGAATATAAAGTCCAGAGATCTGGGGAAATAAAATGATTTGGCCTCCATACAAAGATGCATTGCAAATTCAGAATCTAAAGGGAATATACTTGTTTTATAGTGTCTGTTTCTCACTGTTTTGCTATGTAGTCAAGTACTTATGAATCCTCCTGCCTCAGTATCCTGAGTACTGAGGTTAGGGGTATGTACTGCTGTACCCAACTTGAAGGCTAACTTATCACTCTGTCACCATTCCCACAATGGGCAGGGAGCTCAGGCCTCTTACCCAGGAGCACAGATCAAATCCACAATGCCATCACCTACCAATGGCTTGCTGGGCCAATACTATCATCTTAACACTAAACAAAAATGGCAATGTATGATTTAGAAGAACATAGATTTTTCTAAACATGCAATGATAAATAATTATCTCTGTTC
>NW_022196898.1:31613773-31655975 GCF_008632895.1 Mastomys coucha
CCTTTTTTTCCACGTAAATATTTCTGAAGGCAGTCTATCATAATAAATGAGAGAAGACTATATTGCTCCACATAGTTTTTGTAATGAAGATATTTATAATATTTTTTCATTAGTTCTCTGAATATACAAGCAATTTTGGAAACTCAAAACATGCTAACCACTCTGATTTGAATGCCAAATATCCTACACAGATCATGTATTTGAACCCGTGGTCTCCACCCATCTGCCAGGTTTTGTAATCTTTTACTCCTGAGGCCTACCTGGTACAAGTGGCAGTCTAGGTGACACCCTGACGGTGGCTATAAGTCGTGGGGGCCCAAGCTGCTAATTCAGGCTCCAGACTGCAGTACTTTTGATTGAGTATTCTTCACCTCTCAAGTACCTGTCTAAGGATTGGAGGGCTCCTCATGTAAATAGCAACATGTCTATTATAGTTTATATGTAGACATGAGGAGGAAATGCAGAAAACAAAGTAAGGAATTTACTCGGGGGTTGGGGATTGGAGGTTGTAGTGTATCGATAACCTTTATTTGTTTAGTCAGATATTTACACATGATAGTCACACAGCATTCCTCAAAGGAAATGGTAATGTGTCCACCTAAAACACATGGATAGTCTTTAACATTAAAAGTAAAAACTAGTCTCTTCTTTGGTCAGTTTTCCTTCTAACTAAACTACAAAGTGGACTAGATAATGCATCCATAGCACTTGCCTGCAGAAATGTGTTTCTCTTCGTTTGACCTTGTTACTGATTTTTTATTTTCATCTATTTTTAAAATGGCTTTATCCTTTCTACTAAGTAGCATTTTGCTGAGACGCCCTCCTATTTAAAGAGTTATTTTTCTTATCCTCGGCAACCTGAAATTGTACTGTTTGGATGCAGCTCATTTAAAAATGCTCTGTTGAACAGGAAATAGAAGAGCATTGGGAAAAGGCAAACAAGGAACATTAGTCACAGATTTGTCTCCCACACTTCACGATGATGTTTGCTGCATCTATGGGTTCAAGTGTGAATACCTTCCTGCACATAGTTTTCAAATACAGACAGTTATGTATATTAGGAGTTCATATTGGCAGAGACGGTCCTTGTAATGATGATGGAAGACCAAGTTTGAAATCTACACTACCACCAAAAAGAACACATTCTACTGAATTCAGCACCCAGCCTTTGGGACGGGAAACATGGCTCACTCAGTACATGAACCCCTTACCATTGCAAGTGTGGGGATCTGAATTCAAATTCCCAGAACATATATAAAGCTGGTTTCAGAACAGGTTTATAATCCCTGAGTTGTTGGGGAACAAAGACTAAAGAACCCCCAGTATCTTGGAAGTCAAGCAGCCTTACTTGTATAGCAATGAACAGCAAAGAGACTCCTGTCTCAAAAAGGGTAAAATGAGAAACAGCACCCTCTGAGCGCCACATGGATCTAAGCATGTTAGTGCATGCTCTCTGTCTGTCTGTCTCTGTCTCTATCTCTGTCTCGCTCTCTCTCTTCTCCCTCTCTCTCTCTTACAAGCACACACATACAAAGACACCTCTCTCACACACACACTCTCACATACACAGATACAGCTCTCTCTTCCTCCCTCCCTCCCCTCTTCTCTGCAATCTGCTCTCAGCTATTGTCCCAGTGGCATGCTTACCTGCCTGCTGCCATGCTTCTTGTTATGATGGTCATGGATTCTCCCTCTGAAACTGTAATCCCCGATTAAAGGCTTTCTTCTACATGTTGCCTTGGTCATGGTGCCTTTTTACAACAATAGAAAAGTAAACATGACAGAAGTTATGCAGAAAATGATGGGATTTAAATGTAGATACCAGTAGCTCCAGATCCATATTCATTGCCAATGAGCTTCCAATAAATGTAATCATATTTGATATTAATGGAATAATGCAGCTAAAGGTCAATAATTAAAAAGCAATACACCAAGTAGAGAAACTATATCACAAACAGTAAAGTACCCAATGCTAGAGTTATAAAGAATTCCCACACATTCCAACAAACAAACACCATCGTATTGGATGAAGAATCCCTTCACAAAAAAAGAGTGGCTAGTTTAAGCAGGAGAAGAATCTCCTGCCTGACAGGTCTTTTTCAAATGTCTATAAAGCTCTTGTTCTACAAAAATAAGCCTCATATAGTCAAGCGTTCAAATGCAGCCTAGCATAAAGTGGTCCCTTACAGCCACAGTACCAACACAGAGGAAATGTAATGTCAGGAGAATCAGATACCCACAATTAAAACTTATATTCCTGAAACACTTGGTAATGATGATTTATGAAATAATCTCTTCAACCCTCAGTTTCCTGGTTTGTGAAAAAAAATATTCAGGCTTAACTGATCCTAAAAGACAGGAAAGACTACTACACCAGAGGAGGAAAGGCGCAGGTGTGAAATCCTCATCTTCATGATTTCCCTGTTCGCCCTTAGATGCGGAAGGAGCCCTAACAACTCCACCCTTCAGCTATCCAGGAACTGACTTGGATGGAATGTGCTCTGAAGACACCAGACCTGGCATCTCAGAGCGTTTCCTCCTCTCCCCACGCAGTGTTCTTCTCTCCCTTCAGTCTGCAAGCCTGAGCTTGCTTCAGCCAGCTGGGACCCTGCAGCTGATCTCGGAGACTGTGGAAAGTTCCTCTGCTGCCCCAGCACGGAGCTGTATTTCCATCCTCTTCCCATCCTCTCCACAAGCCTCTGGAACAAATCCTCCTTTCTGAACTTCATCAGCAGTGGCCCAGATTAAATCATTGATGTGAATCTTTCTTTTTAATCATCTTATTCACAGAAACATTAAGCTCTTTTCAGAGTGCCATGTCTCATCATTCTGTTAGAAACGGTGATGGCCTGGGTTGTGTGAAAGGCTGTAGATGAGGGTGCTAGATCTGGTCCTTATCCTTACAGGCAGGAGCCTGGGCTGGAAGCGGCTTGTTCAAAGGCCTCCTAAAGAAAGGAGATAGTTTTACTCTGGGCTTTTTCTTCCTCTTCTTCATTTATAGAAAGTGTATTTAATTCATTCACATCTCAGTGTACATGGCTGTGTGAGGGGGAAGACAGAATTAAAAACAAGGAGAGAGGGAGACTGAGAGCAAGGAAGATGAATGAGTAGGAAAAGGAAGGGGAGGTGCAGAGGAAGAGAGGGAGCAGGGGTTGGGGATGGGAGAGGAGAAAGACTGAAACATGAGGAAATTCATAGGAAAGATTAAGATGAAAAAACATGTCTTACTAAAATGGACTGGGAATTCACCAAGGCAATTTTCAGTGCCAGAGAATGGTAAAATTGGAGGTGGCCCTAAAAGGATTTAGTTCAATTTCTTTACTTTGCAAGTAACGAAATAAAAAGCCAAAGCCATAAATGGAACAAGAGGCAAAGCTTGGGACAGAAGAGGATCAGGGTACTGCCAAGCAGGAGATTCCTATTTGATGTGGTCAAGCAAGGTGTGGGATGCTGCTGCTCTGAGTCCTGAAAAAAGATTTTATTTTATTCTAAAGATGCTACAATTAGACTCTCCCAAGTTTCCAAGTCCTATGGTATATACCTGCTTCCCTGGGGACAGGCAAGAGAACTCTAAGACAGGAAGAATGGTCATATGAGAGAGGACATATTTATTAGCAAAACAGCAGGCATTTTATATGGTCAAGTTGGAGGACTGTGAGCCCTGGAGTTGACACCAACATTTCTCTGAAAGCAAATAAGGATGTTGGCTAGGCTGGCCCAGTTCACAGTGAGAACACCAAGAAACAAACAAACAAACAAACAAACAAAAAACGAGAATATTCTCAGCTACTTGATCATCACATATTTAAAAGGAAGGGAGAGAACAGGAGTAGAAGAGAGAGTTACAAGCAGATACTGGCTATTGATTCTCCTAGACTCTCCCATCTCAGCTAAGGAAATGAGACCCGATCTAAAAGATGGTCTGAGAAGAAAAAGAAAAGACTTTCTTCCCAGCCGGGGTGCTAAGTAACAAATCACACAGAGATTCTGAGTTTGCTTTCAAGAGGCACAGACTTGCTTTCTCCCTCTGGTGAGATGACCCTGAACACATCCCAGTAAGAAAGTCAGTCCATGAGGTTCCTTCCTTACTGATGGGTGGAAGAATCCACTGGGATCGGAACAAACACATAATTCATGATTTGAGCAAACTAGAGGGACACCTTCAATAATTCTTAATTGTACTTTAAATTGCATTAACCTGTTGGCTAATGGATTCAGCCCAAGAAGAAAATATATAATTTAATTTTACAAACACTCTTGGATGAACAAATTCTTCCACAAACCTCAGCCCGTACCTCCAATCCTCCCCTCGGCTAGCTAAACAGACAGCTCTACAGATTTAAAGGAGTCCACTCTCATAGCAAAAGTGGGAAAACCCCACATTCTAAGCTCCCAGGTCAGTAGTGGAGTTAAAACACAGATAGATGTGTTTTCAGTCTTCAAATCATCCACATTAATGCCTGCCACAAACAGCATCTGGCTTTTCCAGTAGGAAAAAAAAATTAATGGCCAACTGGCCACAGTTATAACCCTTCGTTTATGAGTTTGTCACTACATTTCAAAACAACTCTCCTTCAAAATGATGCTCCCAGCCCTGTCCTGCTCCCATTTCCAAGCAAGGCCACCCAAAGGAAACACACATTAAATTAACACATTCCAGAGTGAAGAGAACACAGATATATTGGAGCCACTGAGCGCACTTTGCTGTGCTCTTTAAACCCCAGACCCACTGAGAGGAAGCCACCTGCTGGCTCCCTAATGGCGCATTCAGCAAACATCTTCAAAAACCCCCAATCAGAAATGTTGAATCAAAATCCCATTGTTCTGCCTCTGTCTGTACAAGAACTGTGAAGGATGGATGCCATATGCCGGAAAAGCAGCATCCCAGTGGGACGTGACCTGAGCAGAAGGGAGCAGTTGTCAGAGCCTGTTCCCCAGGCAACATCTGCAGCACAGGCCAGGCTACTGAGAGACGCACCCAGACACAGTGGGCCCAAGTTAGACTGGAGTATTCCAGCTGCTAATTGTACCTGAGACTAGCTTTCATTTGGCCATTTTTTTTCATAAAAATATCTCATGTTTTTAGACAGAAATGTTTAAGTATCTACTTTAAATGGAGCTTGATTATATATCCTGCACCTACAGGACAGATTAGAAACCACAACTATCCACTGCATAGGAAAACTTTCATCTCCAAGAATGGGTCCAAGAGCTTCCAGAGGCCATAAAAGCCTGTACTCCCATGATGGTTTTCATTCCCCGTGGTTGCCATTCCAGGTCTTAGAAATGAGGAACAGGTCAGAAAGCTCTTTGAGACACCTTCTTTGAGTTAGAATCCATGGAGAAGGCCTGGGAGATATTTTTCTCTGCATAGACCTTCAGAGAGCTCAGACTTTCAAAATTAACGGGTCTTAGTCTTTCAGGAAGTGTGTTGCAGGGTCACAATTAAGACAGTGAATGGGCCAGGCATTGGTGGCACACACCTTTAATCCCAGCACTTAGGAGGCAGAGGCAGGTGGATTTCTGAGTTCGAGGCCAGCCTGGTCTACAGAGTGAGTTCTAGGACAGCCAGAGCTATACAGAGAAACCCTATCTCGAAAAACCAAATAAATAAATAAATAAATAAATAAATAAATAAATAAATAAATAAATGATGGTGAATGGTTTAAATCCAATTCTAATGCTTGTCTCCGCTGCCATATTGCATTACTCCTGAGGCTGCAGCCCCCTGAAGCATCATACAGACTGCTTTGCCTCTAGAAGTCTGAGCTAGAACAATCACCTGCCTGGGCTACTTCCCCTGCCCAGGCTGACGAACCTAGAACAGCTGCACAGACAGGTGGCAGGGAGCCAAGAGAAGTGCCTTGTGGAACCTGAATCAGCACACGGTGGTGAATTCACGACGTGACGGAAAGCGATGCTCAGTGTGTCTTTCGGCCATCACCACTCAGAAATCAGCAACGGCAGTACAATCCAGAAGTAACCTCAAGGCTCTGAGTTCCTCTCTACAAACTTACAATGAGCAAAGATCCATAACACAGTGCAAGGGGAACCAATACAAGAGTGTCGTCGTTGAAGACTAGCTAGGCAGAGCAAGGCAAACCAACGCTAGAGCTGCTTCCCACAGTCTGTGGGGTCATATTTATATTCTCTCTAAATATCACATGTCCTTTCATGTGTCTGCTTGAGCAAAACATTCTCTCAGCAATGTCTGCTTCAACAAAGCACTCTTTCACGTGCCTGCTTCAACACTCTTTCATGTGTCTGCACCAGCAAAACATCACATGACATAACTGAGCCTGATGACTTGCTGCCCTTCATACACATGCCCACACAAGTGTACACACAAACACACTACAAAGAAAAAACAGAGAGAGAAGGGGAGGATGGGGGAGAGGCACAGAGGGAAGGGAAGGGGGAGAAAGAGGGAGGGGGAGGGGAGAGGGAGGGATGGAAGGAAAGAGATGGGGGGGTAGGGAGCAAATTAAGTACTTGCTAGTCATTAATAATCATGGTTTGCTGTGTGGTCATCTAAGAACCAGCAAGAGCCAGGCTTAGTCTAGTGGCAGGCTCTCAGCATTATATCGTCCTAGAGATCCTTTCTCCTGAAATGTGTCCCTCCCAGGACTGTACCCTGCAGACCTTCATACTGATGTCTACTTATCTCACTCCTCCCCCTCCTCTTTCTCTACTAAAGAGCTTACAATAAAATGTCAATCCCTCAGAATCCATGGGAAAGTTAATACATAACCGTTGCAGCTCACCTTCCTCTTCAGAGACATCAGATTAGCATTTTGACAGCAGCCTTACACACACACATAATTAGTCACTTGCTTGCAAATCCCCATCAGTATGCATCATCCCGCCCTACGACGCTGAATGAGAATTGCTAAGAGCAAAGCATGATTTTTACTGAGTAACAAGTTTAGCCATATCTGACGCACACTGCACACTTCACCTATTAAAGGGCACAGTTCGGTGACATTTATTCAGAGCTGGGCATCAGCACCACATGGAGTTTCTGAGCATTTTCATCACCCTGCATCTGCCAGCAGACATTGGGCTCCTAGCTCATTTCTCCCTAAAAGCTTTTCAACCTTCCTAATGCTGAGATTCTTTAACACAGTTCCTGCTAGAGCAGCTTCCCAATCTGTGGGGTCATATTTATATTCTTTCTGAATCTCACAAGTCCTTTCATTGTCTGCTTCAGCAAAACATTCTTTCAAGTGTCAACAGTTCATCATGTTGTGGAGACCCCCAACCATGAAATTATTTTCATTGCTCTTTCATTAACAGTAAATTTTGCTACCTATATAAGGGTAATTATTAATTTAATGTAAATATCTGATCTGTAGGATATCTGATATGTGACACCCCCCCAAGAAAGACTTTTGACTCATAACGGAGATGCAACCCACAGGTTCAAAATCACTGGTCTAAAAGGAAAAATCCAGAGCAGGTAAGATGTAAATCTCATCAGCTGCTTAGAAAAGGGAATGAAGAAAAGACATAAACCAGCTTGGATGCCAGTCATACGGTGCAGGTGCAGCAGCTGAGTCTAGAGAGAAGGGGAAGCCCAAAGTGTAAAAGGAAGCATCAGGAGATCAGAAATGAAAGGAAAAGTCAAGATTTTCTGATAGATCCTGAAGAGCAAGCAGACTCACAAGGCTCCATGGTTGCAGCCCTTAAACTATTATAAATTACTGTTGTTCTTTAATTTCTACAGATTTGTCTCATTTACAACTATTTATATAAATAAACACAGATGATATGTGGCCTTTGCCTCTTTTTTTCCCACTTAGCAAAAGGATTTTTACAGAGGCTGGAGAGATGGCTCAGCGGGAAAGAGCACTAACTGCTCTTCCAAAGGTCTGAGTTCAAATCCCAGCAACCACAGGGTGGCTCATAACCATCTATACAACTACAGTGTACTCATATGCATAAAAATAAATAAACAAATCTTAAAAAAAACAAAAAGACAAAACATTGTTTATACTCCAGCAGCATATGTAGCAGAGGATGGCCAAGTCAGTCATCAATGGGAGAAGCCCTTGGCCCTGTGAAGGTTCTATGCCCCAGTGTAGGGGAATGCCAGGGCCAGGAAGCAGGAGAGGGTGGGGTGGTGAGCAGGGGAAGGGGAGAGGGAACAGGGATTTTTGTTGTTGTTGTTGTTTTCGTTTTTGTTGTTTTATTAATTTTAATTTTATTTTATTTCCTTTTTTTGGAGGGGAAACTGATATCATATGACATGTAAATAAAGAAAATATCTAATAAAAAAAGAAAAAGGATTTTTACAGTTTTTTCATGCTGCACTATTCATATATTTTTTATTATTTGGTTTTGAACAGATTTCTACTGCACAACTGCTCCGCAGTTGGCTTATCCATCTGGTGGTTAGTGACTATTTGGATTGTTTTCACTTTTAGATGTTCTCATGGATGACGCTGTGATGAACACTGTTACACAGAAATGAAATTCCCTTTTATTTCTCTTGGTTATATAGCCCAGGGTCATACAGTACCCTTATGTTTAATGTATTGAGAAATGGTCAGGCTGTTTTCCAGAGTAACAACACCATTTTACCTTCCTAGCCCTCTGAGGATTGGAACATTGCTACAATCTTGCCAATACTAGCTGCTCTTCATTTTAAGCTTCCCAATAGCTATGGTGTCTCAGAGAAGCTCTTTGTGGTTTTATTTTGCATTTCCTTAATGACATTGAATACTTTGATGGCTAATCTTGCTTGTCATCTTGATTACATCTGA
Organism: Mastomys coucha; assembly: GCF_008632895.1. Classification (NCBI taxonomy): domain Eukaryota; kingdom Metazoa; phylum Chordata; class Mammalia; order Rodentia; family Muridae; genus Mastomys; species Mastomys coucha. Next base: position 31,622,539 of record NW_022196898.1, read on the forward strand.
AATCAACTAAAAATCCAGGCTGCTGGGCACCCCTCTGGGGGATTTTCTTGGGTCACAGCTTGTGGTGGCATCTCAGATGAAAGGACAAGGATGAAGGAAACTGATTTTGCCTTCTGACCCTCACTCTTGCTGGCAATTTCATCTGTTCTGTTGCTGAGGCATTCCTTCACTAGTCTGAGAAATACTTCTTTGATATTCCAAGGTAGACTGGAAATCAGAGGTTCTCCAGGAATCCTCAGTACTAGTACTTTAGAACCAAGCGGCTGAGACATACAGCCTCCTAGACTGAGCAACTATTGGATTCTCAGCATTTCCATCATAAGATAGCTATGGTTAGACTACACAAACCACAGCCTGTAAGCCACTCTAATAAACCGTGTGTGTGTGTGTGTGTGTGTGTGTGTGTGTGTGCGTGCATGCATGTGTGTGTGTGAAAGAAAGGGGGGAGAAAGAGAGAGACAGAGACAGAGAGAGAGAGAGAGAGACTAATTTTAAGTATTATGTGTGCTTTCTTGATCCTACTGAAAATTTGGCTTTCCTCTCTGAACAATTTTATTCAAATCCCATGGTTGAGATTAATCTGGTATGGTAATTCATGCTTATAATTCAGCACTTGGAACATGGAAACAGGAGGATCCAGAGTTCGAGTTCATTCTTAGCTACATAGCAAGTCCGACAATACCCTAGGCTATAGGAGACACTGTGTTAAAAGAAATAAACATATATGAAACCAAACTTTCTGTTACCAAATTTCAATCATATCTCATACTTTCTATATACAAGACTTTTTTAAAAAAAAAAAAACTGCATCTTTTTTTTTTAAATCTTCATAGTCTGGTTCATGATTTTTTTTATTTCTTTGAATTAATTTCTCATGCTTTATTTCTCATACTTTCTTCCATAAGTAACTACTGTGTCTCCATTTTTAAATTCCTCCACAGTTTTCCAATACAGTATTCTTTTTTTTTTTTAGGAATCCAGATTGCCTGTTTTAGGTACAATATGGTATGATGTGAAATTGAAACAGCAGATTGGTGAGAAGCTTGAGTTTCAAACAAATATAAACTAGTTTGTTTAGTGAACTCATACACACAACAGTCTCTATTGACAGGGCAACATTATTATTTTCTTTTTCAGTAATTTCTATATCTTGATGTCACCTTGGTTGTTTGGGTCAGCAGTCTATTTCCTAAGCATCATGTAAGGGAACAATATCTTTTTTGTTTGTTTGTTTTGTATTTAGTAGAGTTTAAAATCTTGGCTCTTACTGTGGTACAAGCCCAAAATAAGAACAATTTTTAGACATTGGGTTTCATTATATACAAGACTTTTATCAAACAATTTCTTCTACACATTGAGTCATCTTTTTTTTTTTTTTAATTTTCTTACATTGTTTTTCAAAGTGGAGCTCTTAAGCTTAATTAATTTTACCTTTTTCTCTTTACTTGTCCTTGGTGCATTTCTAAGAAATCATTGCCCCATCTAAATTAACAGAAAGTTCTTCCTAAGAATTTTTTAATTCTAGCTAAGAGCTTTGATCTTAGTCAATTTTTGGGTTGTAGTATTAAGCAGAGGTCCAAGTTCATTCTCTAGATTGTGGCTATCCAAGTATTCTTGCACCATTGACAAGCAACTGCTCATGAAGGCAAGAATTTAGCTCTAGATTCAAAATTACATTCTATTTACTCATACATATGTCTCTAAAACGGCAGCCTATAATCCTAGCTACTACATCTTTCCAGAAAAGTTTTAAATTGGGGAACATAAGTCCTCAAATCCTGCCCTTCTCTTTAAAATAGTAAAGGAGCTCTTCTGGGCTCGCGGCCTTCTATATCCATTGGAGGACTGTGATAGTTATTATCGTTTGCTACATTTACAGAATCTAGAATTATTCAGGACACTAGTCTATGACCATGTCTAGAGATATTCTTGACTGGATTTATTGTGGAGAGATGATCAACCCTAAATGGAGACAGAAATACTCCATGCACGAGTCCCATGCATGCAAAGGAGAAAGAAAATTTATCTAAAACCCAGCATGCGTTGTTCTCTCCTTCCTGGCTGCAGATGTAATATAGCCAACTGCCTCAGTTTCCTGCCACCATGACTTTCCCAGCATGATGGATTGTACCTTCAAACTGTTAGCCAAAATGATCCCTTCCTTTTTTGAGTTCTATTGTCTTTATATTTTGTCACCACAACAAGAAACACAGCTAACCCCAAATTGTTACTGAAACACAGGGTCGTTTCTGCAGTGGAACATATATGTTCATGGACCTATGGAATAAATTTGTAAGGGAAATGTACAAGAATTTGTAACTTGGGGCTAGAAACGCCCTGGATTGTTATAGGCAGAACTTAATGAACCATTCTGGCAGGGACTGGAAAGACCAGAATACCAAGGAAAATAAAGAATCTAGAGACCCAGAACATAAGATTTTTAGAAGGGAATGAGAAGAGGAGGAGAATGCCAAGGAAAATAAGGAATCTAGAGACCCAGATCATAAGATTTTAGAAGGGAATGAGAAGAAGAGGGGAACTGGAAGTAATTTGTGTTACATCCTGGCAGAAAATCTGGATAAGCTCACATAATACCCTGAGAATTTTGAGTTTAAATTCATGAACCAATTTGTTTGGCAGAGGATGTTTCAAGACAGGTTAGCACTAAGTGAATGGTCCCCATTCACTGATAATAGCCTGAAATATCTATAGCTATAAAATACTTATTAGAGTAGATCAAAAAGTATCCTCTTTGATAGGGAGAGGAGGGACTTAAACTTGTAGACAATGGGAGTATGAAAACAATGTTAACTGTTGAAGAGAGTCACACTTTTAAAGTAAAATTTCACCCTCCGCAATAGGACAATATCAAAGGCATCCCCAAGGCAAAACTCTACTCTGGAAAATCCCATCTTAGGAAAAATTCATATTTATTTGAAAAGACAGAATTTAACTTTAAAGGGCCACTGAATAGATCCCCTGTCCCAAATAGCTACATAGAAAATGCTTCTTCATTGTCGGCCTGAAGGACACACAGAGGCCAATACAACTATGGTCCTAGGAGATCAGGCTATACCTAGAACTGACTTCAAAACATGATATAAAGGTTAAAATAGTTCCCAACACTATAACCTCAGTGGTAAAGTTTGGAACTAGAATATTCTCCAAAGGCCAATGGTGTTAAAAACTTGGATTCCGAGGCAGTTGCATTGGAAAATGAAAGAAACTTTTGGAGGTAGTGTAAGACCCCCGAAGGGAGACCCTTACTCAAGTCTCGGGGTTGCCGCGCACCCAGGGAGACACTGAGACCGGACTTGCTGCAATCACACGAGGAAGTTTTATTACAAGCAAGACAAGAGCTCAGGCCAGCATGCTGGGGTCGAGACTCATACACCGCGCAGGGAGTAGAGGAGTCCGACCCCGGCCTGGGATTTTACAAGGCTTATAAAGGCATAAACCACAAACCGGGGGGAGAGAAAAAGAGGAAACGGGGTAAATTCCAAACCATAGATTCATCACCTAGCAAAGAGTCATGTATAGGTTTTTCCGGGCAACCTCCTAAGCCATTGTCACACTCCAGCCAGGGCGTTGTGACATTCCACAGAGGGCGTTAGAGCACCCTGTGGTCATTCCAGGAAAGGCATTCTGTGGTTATTCCAAGACAGGAAAGGTATTTTTTCAAGTTCCTGGAACAGTCACTCAGCCTAAGGGCGTGAAGTTCATGTCAGTCAAAGATTTCTCTGCTCTATAGGAGCATGCTTGACTCCATTTTGGGACTTAGTTAAGAATTTTTATTCTCCATTAGGAGGTCATTTGGTAGGTAATTGGCTGGGGTATAGGAGTTGTATTAAGGCTAACATTTTAAATGGTAGTGAACAATTGTATGCCAATTTTAGATAATCTAGACAAAATTAATAAATACCTAGAATAACACAAATAACCAAAATAAGTTCAAGAAAAATAGAAATGACCAATCTGAATAGACTCCCTTTTTTGTGTAAGTAGACCACACTCAACTGGATTTCCCACTTTCAAGCGTATTTGGTAGCATAAATTGGTCATGAGTAGTTAAAATAAAGGACACAGAGATGGGTGCTTAGGAAAGGTGTGATCTGAGAAGAGTAGGGGAGGATGAATATGGTCAAAACAATCTTACACAAAACTCTCAAAGAACTGCTAACACCAATGAAGTGTCAGTTTTCATACTTATAGTAGATCTCACCTCAACCAAAGGAATCTAGAAAATTATTCATAAACATTCCAGCTTGCTCATCTTCTAGATTGTAGCAGCCAGCAGCTACATGAACTGGTTTTCTGAAAGGAAAGCTGGGGCTGAATGGGAGGGACCAGGAGAGAAGGATGTGTTTCAAAGACAAAGCTTCTGATCAAGGCCCAATGTTTACTTATGAGTCTGAGCTTATAAAGAGGGGGAACCCATCCCCCCAATATGCCAGGATCTAGTAGCCTTGTCAGGATCTAGTCAGAAAAACAGGCTCAGCTGCTCATCATGTAGTGGCTCCTTGTAGGAAGAGGCAGATGTGGCAGGACAATAGACTTTGCCTAGGTTGGAAGACTCCACCCTAAGTGGGCTGGCTGTGGCAAAACAAGGTCTGATTCAGCCTGCATGTGACTGGCGGGGGGGTTGGGGAGGGGGGTAGGGGGTGCGGGGGGGGGAGGGCACACTAGATGGTTTTAGATTCTGTCAATTGACAATCAGTGTCGGCCATCATGAGTCAACCCCTTGTGGACTCATTTCATTCATAACCTTCTTTTTCTTCCCATAGCTCATGGCGATCTCATAGTGCAAAATGCATTCAGGACAACTTCAAAAATCCTCACAGTCTGCAACAGTTTCAACCCTGGTCCAGTGCGTTAATACATATTCTTTGATTTGCTTTGTAATCTATAACTAATGAAAAGTATATTGTTTAGATTTACTATATTTGTAAGGTTTTCCAATTTCTTTTTCTTATGTAGCCCTAATTTTACAGTGTATTTCTGATAATATTGCCTCAAATTCTGAGGGAAAGTGAGCCTGGTTTTACCAAGAATGTAATCTGTATAAATGATAACGTTAAAGCAACAAAATATGCTGGCATTCAAAGGTCAATAAATCTGATGGGTTTAATTCTTTAAAAGATGGCAAGAGCATCTGAAGCCAGACATGTCAGTTCACAGAGGTAATCGCAAAACTTGGGATATGAAAGTAAAATCAGGATCTGAAGTTCATCTTAAGCTATACTGTAAGTTCAAGGCTAGCCTGAATGACATCAAATGAGAGGGAGAGAAAAGGTTTATGAGGAGTTTATGAGAATTTTTCTGCAAATTATCACCTGAGCAATATAACAGAAGATGGAACATAAATTTATTATACTGCATATTCTTGGTGTTTTCTTAGAACATTTAAACAAAAATTCCTAATACTGACTGTAACTTACTTTTAAAATGATGTTTTCTACAAGTATCTGATCCTCAAAAAAATTGTGACTTAGTCATATCCTGATTCTTCTTAAAAACAGCCTTGTCAATTTGTCTTTACATAATTCTGTTCCTGAATCCAAACTATTTTTAAAGATATTATTCAATCAATAAAGTAACATTGTTTTCCTAATTCTTATTGTTTTGGCACAGTCACATTCAAACCAGGCTGACTTCAATCTTGCTATGTAGTTGAACTGATCCTTCTGTTTTCATCTTCCAAAAACTGGGATTTAAAAGATGGGTCAGCGAAATAGCCAACAGAGAACCTGAAGAGACCTCCCCCCAGTAGATTGTCATGGCCCCCAATTGTTCCTGTCTAATGGAAATGCAGGGACAAACAATGGAACAAAGACTGAAGGAAAGACCATCCAGAGACTGCCCCCCCCCACCTTGGGATACATCCCATCCTCAGACAACAAACCCTGACACTATTGCTGTTGCTAAGAAGTACTTGCAGACAGGAGCCTGTTATCTCTGTCCTCTGAGAGGCTCTGTCAGCACCTGACTAATACAGATGCAGATACTCACAGCCAACCATCAGACTGAGCCCAGGGACCCCAATGGAAGAGTTAGGAGAAGGACTAAAGGATATGAAGGGGATTGAAACCCATAGGAAGAACAGCAATATCAACTAACCAGACACTACCCCAGAGCTCCAAGGGATTAAACCACCAACCAAAGAATATACATGGAGGGATCCATGGCTCCAGCTTCATATGTAGCAGATGACTGCCTTATCTAGCATCAATGAGAGGGGAGGCCCTTGGTCCAGTAGAGGCTTGTTACCCCAGCAAAGGGGGATGCTAGAGTGGTAAGGTGGGAGTAGGTGGGTGGGTGGGGGAGCACCCTCATAGAAGCATGGGGAGGAGTAATGGGATGAGAGGTTTGTGGTGGTGAGACCAGGAAGGGGGACAACATTTGAAATGTAAATAAAGAAAATAATTAATAATAAAAAATAAGTCAGTTTTTAATTTTAAATTTATATTTATTTATCTTTACTAAATGATTACTTTCTTTTTTATTCTTCAAAGAGAACATAACAGGAATAATTAAGTCTGATCAGCCTTTTTAAATTTTAGTTATTATAACACTATTGAGACCAAATCCAGGACTGAAAAATAATCTAACAAATTGAAAGAAAATTTAGATTTTCTAGTTTAATTATAAGTAAAACACATTAATTAAATATGTTTCAACAACTGTGTATTTTTCCAATTTAAATTAAAGGACATATTTATGTTCAAACACTTGTGAAATATTCATCTACAAAAAGATTTGGTTTTTAGGTTAAGTACTCTTATTGGTCAAGGACAATCATAATGTGGCTCCTATAAAAAGAAATAAGGATGTAAGAGATTATTAATTATTGCTGTATTCATTGTATCCTCTTACTCCCCCAACAATAATTAATAGAAAATGCAAATTGGGTGCTATAATTCAACAAAGGCTCTCCCTCTTCTGTGTTCTTATAATTATGATTGCAACAATAAATCAGCCAGGCTATGTAGCCTTATCAACCACAGGTGCACTTATCAACCACATTGCCTTCCAAGCAACCATCTTATTAGCTTCTATTGCAAAACTGGGTGTTATAAAAGCATTATAACACCCAGTATGGGGGACATGGAGACAGTAAGCTGCCCCCCAACCCCTTTGAGAGACGTAATTCACTTTATTTTTCTTGTATAAAATCCTGTACGTGGAAGCCATAGCTAGAGAGCCTGGGTCCTCTGAACTGAGACTCTGGTCTGGGTTTTCACAGATGGTAAACATAGTCTCTTTCTAGAGGGTCAGGGGATGAGTAGTTGTATGTCTTGGAAATGGCATCAAAGGTGGCCTTGTCAGAGTTTCCCAGGATGTTGGTGCAGCCCCTGGCTAATGAGTAGCAGTCATCACTACTGGCCAGCAGCAGCAGCTTCTTGGGCAACAGGGACAGAGACAATACCAGTGCCTCTGGGTGCAGGGATGAGATGCACCAGCACAGAGCCACAGCAGCCTGTCACCTCGTATGGGACAGTATGGGACTTATTCCTCCCAGCAGCCTCTCCACACAGGGAAGATGGAAAACTTGGCCAAGATGATGTCCTCTTGATAGGTAGCAGCTACCTCCTTGGAGCACTTAACACCAAGACCAACATGACCATTTTAGTCCCCAATATTGGCAAAACCCTTGAACCTGGTCCTCTGGCCAGGCCAAATCTACATCTGCACTGGCATGATCTTTAGAATCTCATCTTGTGCCCATAACATCATGCCCCTAAGATCATGAACTAAAGAATAACTCTTTCTAGTTTAAGAGAAAAATAATCAAGATTGAAACAAATAAACTTGGGTATTAAAGTAAATTCCATATAGAAAGAGAAATATAACAGATATAATTCAGTCTTGAGTGGGAATTCTTATTTTAGTATATATCTAAGTTGTCATCACTTTTTTTTCTCTTGTGGTGCCCGTTTTAATTCCATTACACACACACACACACACACACATACACGAACATGTGTGTATACATATAGTGTACATATACACTCCACATGAGACAGAACAGGTACTTTTGTCCTCACAAGGCCTCTGTTATCTCACTTAATGTGATGATATTTTCATATCCAACCATTTTCTCACAAATTTCATGTTTTTATGTCCGAATAAAATCTTATTTTGTATACAGATCATATTTGCAATCGTTTTTTAATGAATGAATAATGTGGTTGTGTTTCCCTGCTCTTGTGACTAGTGTGGTAACAAACATGAATGTTTATCTCTGTGGTAGAATTTGGAGAATTTTAGGTTTGTGCCTGAGATTGGCATGTCTGAACGATATGGTAATTCTATTTTGGGTTTTCCTAGAAACCTCCATATGGATTTTCATAATGATTTCCCCAGTTTAAACTCTTGTTAGCAGTGAATAAGGTATCCTCTCTCCAACACCCTCACCAATACTTGTAGAATTGTATTTTGTCTTCTTTGTGATATCCCCTTACAACTGGATACAATGGGAGTGAGATGCCATCTCAAAGCAGCATTATTTTATCATTTTGCTTTGACTAAGGACTAAAGACCTTGAATACATTAAAAAATATAGGGGGAGGGAGGTTAGGATAGGAGGTTTCCAGGGGGAAAACTGGGAAAGGGGATAATATTTGAAATGTAAATAAATAAAATATCCAATAAAAATTTCACAAAAAATATGGATTTGACATAGTATTTATTCCTTTGAGAGTTTTCTGTATAGTTCATTGACCTGGTTTCTGAATGGAAATGGTATTAAATTTCTAGCTCTTTATGTATTTTATATATTAACCCCTTGTCTAAGTATAGTTGGCAAACATTTTACCCAATCTGGAAGGCTGTCTTTTCACTCTGTTAGTTTCCTTTGTGTCAAAGTATATTTCATGCAGTTTCATTTGTCAGTTCTTGAAATTAGTTTGTGACCTTCCAATGTCCATTATAGAAAGGTCTTGAGTATTTTCCTCCCTCTTACAGTTTTAGCATTTCAGCTTCTCAATTAAGGTCTTTGATCCATTTTTAATTGCTCTTTTATCTGATGAAAGATATGAATATAACTTTGTTCTTCTGCTCACAGATACCTACTTTTTCTAACATCATTTGTTAAAGAGACAGTCTTTCAACTGATATATTTTTAGAAATCTTTTTCAAAACTCCAGTGGCAATGTCTATGTAGATTTATTTCTGGGTTCTCCTCTCTGTTCCCTTGATCTATATGTCTGTTTGTGCCAGTCCCTGCTTGCTTTGTCTTTGTGGCTCTGTAGACAATTTGAGATCAGATATACTGTTGTGTTTCTCTCATTGCCCTGATTAGGATTGGTTTGTTTATCTGTGGTCATTTCTGTTTCCATATTAATTTTAGATTTTTTCTAAGTCTTTGAAGAATTACATCAGAAATAAGATGGTGTTGCAGTGCATCTATAGGATAATGTTATGTGTGAACAGTAATGATTTGATTTCTTCCTCCCCTATTTGAGTCCCCTTTACAACCTTCTTTTGTGTTGTTACTCTAAGACTTCAAGCACCACACTGAGTAAAAGAGGAAATGGACACTCTTGTCTCATTACAGACTTTTAAGAAAATGCTCTCAGTTTTTTCCCATTTAGTATAATGTTGGCTATGGACTTATCATATGTAACCTTTATTATATTGAGTTGCATTGGGTCTATTCTTAACGTATTAGAGCTTTTTGTTTTTGTTTTTTGTTTGTTTGTTTGTTTGTTTATCATAAAGGCTTGTAGAGCTTTGGCAAATGTTATCTCTGAGTCTAACAAGATTGCTGGGGGGTTCCGGTCTTTATGGCTGTTATTTTGATATTTTGCACTTACCAATTTTCATATGTTGAACTAATCTTGCATCCCAGGAATGAAACTTACTTTGCCATGGTGCATAGCCTTCTTAATATGTTCTTGAAATCAGTTTCCAAGTACTTTGTTGAGATATTTTATCTATATTCATGAAGGAAATTGATCTTTTGTATTGTGTTTTTACTCCACTTAGAAATCAAGATAATCCTTCCATTGTAGAGTGAGTTTGGTAGTGTTACTTCCTTTTTATATTTAATAGGATAATTTAAAAATATTATTATTGGTTTCTCTTAAAAGATTTAGTGTAATCTGACATTGAACTGGTCTAGTTCTCATTTTTTGTTTTGCTTTGTTTTGTGTTGTTTCAATTGGGAGACAAGATTGTTTCAATTTTGTTCATTGCTATGAATCTGCTTAAGCTGTTCATACTAGTACAAGTTGTTAATGGACTAATTTTGACAGTTCATATGTATGTAGGAATTTAATCATTTTTTTAAGACTTTCTACTTTTATGGAATATACATTTTTGAAGTATCTCCCTTACAATCCTCTGGCTTCTATAGGATCTGTAGTAACTTACTATTTTTAATTCTAACTCTCCCTCTTTTGGGGGGGTAGTTTAGTAAGAGATTATCATTCTGATAGATTTTTCCAAAGAGCCAAATTCTCGATTAATTTTATTAGTCTCTCTTCAGTAATTTTTGCCCTGCTCTTGCCTTCTTCCTGTTTTTCTGGAGCCTTGAGGTGCGTCACCAAGTTGTCTGAATTGTTCCTCATTTTTCTTTTATCATAATCATTTGTAGTTAAAAACCTATCATCTTTTAATTGACAAGCCAGGGCCATTTGAGTTTAAGTTTATTACTAAGAGAGTATTGTTATTTCCAATACATTTTGACATTCTAGTTGGTTGAATTATTGGTAGTTGTTTTCTTTCTCTTTTTTTAGTATTCGGGGTGTGGTAGTTTGTAGTGTTAGATATACTGAATTCTTTCCTAGATCTATATTCACCTTTCCTAATCACAAAGCTCACTGTTTACTGTGTTCTCTTTGTATATAGTGTTCCTTTAAGAATTTTCCAAAGATCTCACTTATATGGCATGGATTGCCATAATACATGATCGTTTTAAAAGCATTGCTACTCCTCCATCAATTTTAAGAGATAACGTGGCTGGATACAGTGACCGCAGTTAACCTTTACTTGCTTCCATGACTGAAATGTATCACTCTCTGTGTTCCTGTCTTAGAATTTCTGACGAGAACTTATGTTATTCTGCTGTTTCCACAATTTTATGTGAGCTAGCATTTTTCCCTTAAGGCTTTCAGAATTGTTTCTTTGCTTTGTGTTTTTACATCTTGAATATGATATGTTATTCTTCTCTGACCATGCCTCTCTGGAATGTTTGAATGCCTGTTTCTTTCTCTAGCTTTAGGGAAATACTTGTTATGAGTTCATTGAATACAATATCCATGCTTTTAGATTTCATTTCAGCCTTTCTTTCTACTCCATGAATTCATAGATTTGGTCTCTAAAATGTATTCGAGGGTTCTTGAAAATTTTATTCATGTTCATTTGTTTCTTTTTCTTTATGTATACCTGCATATGTTATTGTCTTGACTTTATCCTCCACCCCCAGAAATTTGTTTTTCTGTCATTGACTTATAGGAGAATACAATTGTACATGTCATTATCCTAGATTTCGTATGGAAATAAATGACTAGACATAAGCCCCCCCCCACACACACAAAAGTAGTCCTGCTGAGTTAGTGATATAAAAGGGAGTTCAAGAATTTGCAATGTATTCAGACACATATGAGCATGATTGCAGAAATTTATGTATAAGGGGATAATAAAATGGTCAGGCACACCTTTTCTGGGTCACTTCTCTCTTACTCTCTGAAAGATCTGTTACTGTCAGGATTCTGTTCTTCAGTGTTTTGACTCTATCCCAACCAGAAGTGAAACTCAAAATAATTATTAGGACAGACTATTTACACAGTCATGGATTTCAAAAGCTTAACTTTTTACCTTCAGGGGAGATAGCAATAAAAGGCTATTAGAAGATTCCTCGGTATCTGATAAGTCATTCATCATGTGGCACTGCAGATCTGACTCTAAGCATCATAGAAAAAGAAAAACTGTTCTGCTCCTTGCAACAGCTACCAGCAAGTGTTGTCTCAGTTGGTCCACACGGTATCATCTCATGAGGATTTTATTAGCACATCAAAAAGATAGATAAGGGATGGCTTTTGTCATATAAGTCATTTCCAAACATCGTCTATTGCTCTGTAATTACACGGAAAGAAGGATCTCTAACAAAAACTGTTTCTTTCACTTCAGGTGACAGCTATTTGATTTTATGCTATTTTATTTTTCTCAGTAAACTGTTTTGAAACTCAAAAGTAAGTTCTTATTATGTAAATTCGGCAAAATATTCATAAACCAGGATGAATGGAAGGCAATATGACCTTTTCACAGCCAACACAGGTGCTGAAAGTGACAAAGGATGTGGTTTTTATGATCTGATAATCTAGCACATATGGTCTCTTAGGAACCCTCATGACATCAGCCTGTCATTGCCATGGACCGGGTTTGTTACGGGGACCTCGTTTTCCGCGGGATGAGAGTTCTGGTCGGGTGGGCAACAATTCAGAGAATGACACAAGGGTCTGTTGAATCTGAATGTATTTCTTAAAAATGGCATGAGGTTTTTTTAGTCATTGCAAAAGAGAAATGAGAAATCTAGCAGCTCAGTAGTCGAGTTACATCTGAGGCCATCTAAAACACACTGGGTCTAAAGCAGCAGCCATCTCATCTGGACTGGTGCTGTACACCCCCACCCCCCACCCCTGGGCCCAAGCGCTCTGGGTCAGGGGGTGAGGTGGGAGTGGGGGTGGGGGGCTTGGGGGGTTGGGGGAGCTGCAGACTGCATGAGGCTCGAAGCTTGAATCTGAATGAATGAATCTGTCCAAGTCTAAGTCTAACCCTGTGCACAAAGTGAAAACCAGGCTTATATGGTATACAGAAAACAGGGTGAATGACAAAAGTCATGGAGGCAGGTGACAGTCACATCAAGGTCGGTAGGATCAGGTATCCAAGTGTGAAGCTGGTGGAAGAGCAGTGGTGCCCTCCCGGCTGGGGCTATTTTGGTATTCCCATGCTAATTCTCTGGGTCTGGTGGAGGCAAGCACCAGGAAGTTCCAATCTAGCAGTTCCTGCTAATGACCTAAAGTGAGGGAAGACCTTTGATTACTCTGGTATGTAAAAGAATTCTGTCTTCTGTGGGACTGCCCTGAGAATTCTATGTTAACAGCAAGCAATGGTGCCTGACCTCTGTTGCTAACTCTGAGGACATCCTATCTGATAAGGCAGTTTCCTTGTGAGAAATTCCAAGCTAAGTACAGTTAGGTAATAAAGTAGGATATATTAGAATGTTGTGCTGGCCAGGAGACAATGCCCAATCTTAAGTTTAGCCATTTATGAATCATTTCTTGGGGTACCTTTATGCCTAAATAAGAAGGCGTGTTGACGATTGGAAAGACTAATCTGGAACACGTCTGAGTTAGGAGATGCCAACGACTGACTAAATACCCAGGAGCACAAACTCCCTTTGAAGTCATAACGCCTCTTGTCCTTAATCAGGCTTTTACCCCCTATTTTGCAGACTTTACTGGAGTAGACGAGTGGGCGAGGCATGTCATCAACTGTCATGTCCTCCAGGTGCAGCTAGTCTCCCCCTGGCCAAGGAGAATATTCATAATATATAAGACTGAAGACAACTCCACTTTGACCTACAGAAGATAGACACGCAGGGCAAAGTTCCTGCCAATTATCCTCAAGAAAAAAAATAACTGCAGAGAAAAATCAAACAGAATGGTTCTATTATAGATGAAGGAAATTTTAAAATAATAAGAGATATGAGAAGAGGAAAATATGAAGCAAAAAGAAAGAATAGAAAGAACCCACATTTATACCACATTAATGGTTGAGAAGAAACAATCTAAAAGTGTTGACTTTGTTACCATATCTATTTAAAAATACCACTAAGTCATAATTTAAACTCAATGATTGTATAAAATTTTATCATATAGTCAAAAAATTCATATAGTATATTAGTGGTCTAAGACAATTCATGTAAACCTAATGCTCCATTTGCTCCAGGAGACACACAGAGACTGACTCTGGTAGCATTTAACTACTAAGCTTCATTTACTCCAGCCCTGCCGTGTCTCCAATCCCTGACATGCCCAGGACTCATTTCCTACCCAGAAATGCCCAATGCTATCCTCCTTTTCCTATCTTACTTTCCACTTAATAATCTCTAGATCTGATATAGTTAGTGTATGTTGTATTTTCTTGCTTGTTAATCTCACTCTGATTAATACATTAAAAAGAATAAGGGCAGGCTAATTTTTGTTCCTTTGTTTATTGATAGATTTAATACATGAAAATTACATGAAATGCTGTAGATACAAAATAAAGTGATTGCTTGGTATTCAGGGTGATTAATATACCAAAAGTATGACTCTATACTGGCCCATTGTGTAAGATGCGGTAGTATTTGTATATAACCTGTACATGATTCCTATCTACCTTAAATAACTTCCATGTTTCTTCTAATACCTAATATAATGCAAATTTGGAAATAGCTTGGAAATAGCTGTCCTAGTGTATTGTTTATGGAATGAGGAAAAGAAAAGGTTTGCGCATGCTAAACATGGATGCAACCAACACAGCTCTTACTACATTCTGACCCGTGGTTAGTTGCATTTGTGGATATGGAAAGCTACCCTTGCATGTTTATGAACAAGTTAATAAGATAAAATGTAAAAAACAAGTTGTAAAACACAATATGATGTGATACAGCTCATATAAAGGTTTAAAAACACCCAAACAGCATTATCCATGAATAGTTAGAACATTTTTAATGGACTGGAAAAGATGTATTTTAACTCCTGGAAGTAATTATTTCAAAAAAAAAAAAAAAGGTGATTTGAACACATTTAGGTAGAAACAGTACTCCAACTTTTATCTCAGATATGCTTCTCAGAAGTTAATAGGCAAAAATTAGTTGTAAAATCTATACATTGTGATTTTGTATATTTAAGTTAAAATAAAGGAAATGAGTGACTCTATTATAAGCTGCCAGAGCTTGTTTGGACTGCTAACATTTCTTAACATATTACAGCTATTGAAAAGCCAGATTCAAGGGACTTCAGAAAAGTTATACACCTTGTATAACGCTTCAAAAAAATTGCATAAGCATGATGGAACAGGGAACATTGTATTAAATACAATGAGCAAGGAATGGAATGACAAAGGCCAATGGACTCACTTCTCTTTGGAAGTTAAAATTCTCTCTACTTTCAAGTAGAGAGAATCGTGGTCAGTGGAGACTGGGAGTGCTGGTTGGGAGGGATATAATGGGAAGTTGGATAAGGGGCATCTTAGTTAGATTTCTATTTCTGTGAAGAGACATTATGACTGAGACAACTCTTATAAAGAACAATGTTTAATTGAGGCTGGCTTACAGGTTGAGAGGTTCAATCCATTATCATCATGTCAGGAAGCATGGCAGCATCCAGGCAGGCATGGTGCTGAAGAAGGAACTAAGAGTTCTCTATCTTGATATGAAGGCACTCAGGAAAAGACTGACTTCAAGCAGCTAGGACAAGGGTCTTAAAGCCCATACCCACAATGGCACACCTCCTCCAAGGCCACACCTACTCCAACAAGGCCACACCTCCTAATAGTGTCACTTTCTGAGCCAAGCATATTCAAACCACCATAAGAGGGGTACTAGAATATAAAAATCTGTGTGAAGAATTCTCAAAATTTTAAGTTAAAACTACTATGTGACCTAGATAGTTCATTCCTGAGCATATACACAGAATAGATAAGAGGAATAAGTTGTATTATCACACAGTATTGTAAGGTGACTCTACTTTACAACATTCATTGTGTAATTTTTTCAAAATAAAAAAGAACACTTCATATCTAGCAGAAGGAAACAATAACTTTTCAAGACAATGAAAATGAAAATTACCTAGATTTGATCTTTATACACTGCATTCCAGTTTCAGGTTCTCAGGGTGTTCCCCATAACTACACACAATTATTGTGTTGATTCAAAAGAAAAATAGGAAACAGAATTGTTTAATTCAGAGGGGAGGTCAAGGAGGCAAAAGAATACTGCCAAGAGCTGTATGAGTTAAGTACCTTCTGTATGGTGATTATGATTTATCTAAGACACGATCGCTGCATTGAAAGTTCCCTACACCGAGATGGACTCCAGGAATAAAGGCAAGACAATAAGAGTTCAAAATGTCAAGCTCCTTTGAACCACATAAAAGCAAATTTAATAAATGGCTCTCAGAAGCTGTTTATGAGCAATCATTAGGGCAAGTCTGCCTGTCTCGGATACTCAGGCCTGCCAAGATCTAATGGATATAGATTGTTCCGCTGACCCAAGTATGACTTAATCAACCCACCATTAGCATCAGTGCCATGAATGAAGTCAATAATCTTCTGAGATAGAAGACCCTTTAACTCCAAGAAAGTAGCCAGACATGTATTTATATTCTTCTAACAACAGTCAGACAAGCCTGAGAACACAGAGTGTTTTGCTCCCTCATTACATAGGTAGCTGAAGAGTCATTTCTTGAAAATGGCATGACTAGGTAAACCATCTCCAATAACATAATTAATAATGATAAAGCATATAAGAACTGATCAGCTTTCTGCTGGACCCAAATGAAACAGTACTTCTGTAATCTAAAGGTTCTTTATTACTTTCTCTTACTTCTTCTAGTCTTCAGGGGAAACTAACCATTCTATTCTCTAATGAGATATTTAATGCTGAAAAATATTGCATTTCAGACAGACTGTTGGCCAAAAATGCTGATAGTGAGGTATATGGTTTGAGTGACATTCTGTCACGGCTGTAAAGTTTATGGATCCACAGGCACAGTACACCCTGCTGCACTCTGAACAATTTCTGGTGCTTTCAGGGTAGTTAAATGAGGCAGAAGATACAGAATGCAATACAAAACTATTTCCTTCACCATGGGATGGGCTATGTGCACATGTCTGCATTAAATGAGATCACCATGAGCATATGGAACTCACTGAACAGATTCCAGGAAATTAGACCAACAAAGTATTCAAATCCATGGGAACATGGTTTCTGAATAAACATAACTTGAGTTTAAACATTTTCAGAGATCCATTTGGCTGTACAGCAACTTCTTTAACTCAGCTTTATACATCATTATATGAAGGAATTTTTCCCTAGAGGACATTAGAAAAATCCAGCCCAAGGTCAAATATTTAGACAAACCAGGATTTGGAAAGCTTATAGCAATCGATGAATATTAAAACTAATAGAAAATAATTTAAACTAAGGTAGACATTGCCCCCCTCTCAAGATGTTTACTGTCTACTGAGAGGAACCCACCATATAATACATAATTAAAACACAATACAGTGAATATGAAATTTAAAAGGAGATATGAGGGCTCCACTAAAAAGTCTCCAGCAATCAACAAGAGAAAGCCTATAAGTTACCTTTGATCTAAGATCTATAGAGCAGAGTAGGTTAACTAGGTAAGGAGATAAAATATACAAAAGTCCTATAAGACATGGAAACACTGGGACATGTGAAGACCAAAGAAGGACCCAAGTTCAATCTTGAGTATTTGTAATGGAGATGACTCTCAGTGCAAGAGAACAGCCAGATACTTGGGTAATCATCCTGTAGCCCCATGCTAAATATTTTTGTAAAGCCATGCTAGCATGAATAACACAATTCTGCTCTTTGGTGATCATAAATCTGCTGAGAGCTGATAAGAAACATGAAATACTTTTTTTTTTTAAATAAACTTTTATCTCTTCAGTCTCCTTTGAACACAGCACTCTGTGTTCCTAGAAGTCTATGATATAGCCTCCCCCTTCCCCTCCACAGGGTCCCAGCTCCCCTTGGGGAGACGCACACAAGACACCACTCTTCAGTCCATGAAGAATGAGAGGACAGGACCTTCTTTCGCACAGCTTAACCATCTTAGAAATGGGGCTTTAGAAAGGTGCTTTGGTACTGACAGACTAAGAAAAATCAGTCTCTGTGTTGGGTAATTTTCATAGTGGTATTTGGCACAGAACTGGATGCAAGGACATTAACAAATTCACTTCAGTATTGTTTTTTGTTTTTTTTTTTTTCTCATTAAACTTGTTTTAATGGGTCTCAAAATTCTGTGAGAGATTTTTGGTCAAGTTGTTTCCATTAAAAAGTACTGATTTTGAAAACTAATAACTTAAAACTGCCAAACATACACACACACAAAAAAAAGATCCACAAACATTCTTTCCTTCTGAAGGTTTTACGATGCATTGTTATCATTCACCAGTCTTTTACTATTACACTTCAATGGCCAATTGAGACAAACAGCTCTGAGACTGTTCTTCCACCACTGATGAAGACTGGGGTGGCAGGTAATATTCATTTAGCCTTCTGAGCTTTCTGGGCAGACTTGGTGACTTTGCAGCTCTAGCAGCCTTCTTGTCCATAGCTTTGATGACACCCACAGCAACTGTCTGCCTTATGTCACGAACAGCAAAATGACCAAGGGGAGGATAGTCAGAGAAGCTCTCAACACACATGGGCTTGCCAGGCACCATATCAACAATGGCAGCATCACCAGACTTCAAGAATTCGGGGCCATCTTCCATCTTCTTACCAGAACGATGACCAATCTTTTCTTTAAGCTCAGCAAACTTGCATGTTATGTGGGCTGTATGACAATCCAGAACAGGAGCATAGCCAGCACTAATTTGGCCTGGATGGTTAATCACCTGAGCAGTGAAGCCAGCTGCTTCCATGGGTGGTTCATTTTTGCTGTCACCAGCAACTTTGCCTCGTCTAACATCTTTGACGGACACGTTCTTTACATTGAAGCCCACATTGTCCCCAGGAAGAGCTTCATGGTGCATTTCAACAGACTTAACTTCAGTTGTTACATTAACTGGAGCAAAGGTACCATAGCATGGTTACCATGCCAGGTTTGAGAACACCAGTCTCTACTCAGCCCACAGGGACAGTGCCAATACCAATTTTATAGACATCCTGGAGGGGGAGTCGCAGAGGCTTGTCAGTTGGATGAGTTGGTGGCAGGATACAGTCCAAAGCTTCCAGCTCTGTGGTGCCACTGGCACTGCCATCTTTGCAAGTGACTTTCCATCCCTTGAACCAAAGCATGTTAGCACTTGGCTCCAGTAGGTTGTCACCATTCCAACCAGAAATTGGCACAAATGCTACTGTGTCAGGGTTTTAGGAAATTTTCTTTATGTAGGTGCTGACTTCATTAACGATTTCCTTGTATGTCTTCTGACTGTAAGATGGCTCAGTGGAATCCATTTTGTTGACACCAACAATTAGCTATTTCACACCCAGGATGTAAGCCAGAAGAGCATGCTCACGGGTCTGGAGATACCAGCTTCAAATTCACCAACACCAGCAGCAACAATCAGGACAGCACAGTCAGCCTGGGATGTGCCTGTAATCATGTTTTTTATGAAGTCTCTGTGTTCTGGGGCATCAATGATAGTCACATAGTATTTGCTGGTCTCAAATTTCCACAGGGAGATGTCAATAGTGATACCACGCTGGCACTCAGCCTTCAGTTTGTCCAAGACCTAGGCATACTTGAAGGAGCCTTTTCCCATCTCAGCAGCCTCCTTCACAAACTTTTCGATGGGTCGTTTGTTGATTCCACCACATTTGTAGATCAGGTGGCCGGTTGTGTTGAACTTGCCGGAATCTACGTGTCCAATTACGACGATGTTGATGTCTTTTCCTTTCCCATTTTTGCTTTGAATTAGCGGTGGCTTTCACAACACCTGCGTTCTGACCGCAAACCCGGTGCGGAAAAAGCTCACTTCAGTTTTGTAAAAAACTGTTGAAGACTTCTAGAATCGGTGAGCTTCCGACCTTGCCAATACTTCTTTCAAATGATTAGGAACTACCTATCACAAAAGCAAGCATTTTTTTTTCAGTCCACTTTAAAGTTAAGAGTCCTTAGACTGATGCTACTGAGCTGACATTAACCTTTTGTTCTCTGTCCCTGAGGACATACCACATCAAGCATGTATGTGCAAGTGTTTACAGTAAGTATTCCTTTGCCACAAGCCGAGAATGTCAACCTAGTCACCCGATTAAACAAAAGGAAGAAAGAAGATAGAAAACGTCACTAGGGGTGAGAGGAAAGTTTTAATTGCTGTGAGGGTTGGTCCCTCTCAAATCTCCAAGCCCTGGGGGTAGCCTTGCAGAGCCTGGGTGTGCGGGTGGTGAGCTGTGATAGGCAGCCTGGTCAGCGGTTTGTGCTCTGGCTTAGAACCCCAGGTGCTTGGCCACACCTCTTGGGCCTCTGGCTCCTGTCGCAGCTACAGCCTTCCCCAGCCCAGCCCCTCCCACTCCAGAGGTGTGTAGCCATCAGTTCCTTATCAGCAACACCAAGCCCTCCCACTTGCAAGTAAGGCTTCCCCAAGCTTTCAGACTAAGCAGATGAGAAGTACCTGCTGTCAGACCCTGACTCATCCCAAAACTGTATATAAGAATCCTATCTGGAAGGATTAAAGGTTGTGTAAGAACTACTCAGTCATCTGAGAGCTTCTGTCATCAGAGCTGTAACACTTGGGAAGAGGTCTGCTCTCCTCCCACCCCACCCCCCAAAAAATGCCATCTGAAGCTCCACCGCACTCATCACTGGCTAATTGGCCTCTCGTAGGCTCAGCCCGACCAGAGTCAGCTCAGGGCGACATGATGTAACCAAGATGGCACAGCAGAGACAGAGGTGGAGCAAACTGCACAGAGGCAGAAGCAATGGAAAGGACTTCCTCTCCCTGCTTGCACTCATCGCTGGGTAATCGGCCTCTCTCGTAGGCCCAGCCGGACCCCACTCATCTCTGGGTGATGTGATGTAACCAAGATGGCACAGCAGAGACAGAGGTGGAGCAAGTTCTCCCTGCTTGCACTCCCTCCCCTTTGCATGAACTCTCGCACCTGGCCAGGCCAGTGATCTCCCTGGAAAGCCTCTGGTACATAGGCCCATGTGGGTGTGGGTAACTTTCTCTTGCTTTGTAAACTTTTAGCTCCTCTGAAGTGAAGAATGGAAAAACCTTTAGCCTGTGAGATAGAAAAATGGTGCTAAGAACAGGCTAAAAACAAAGACTCTGAGAATAATCGTTAATTTAAGCTCAGCCACCACCAGGAGCAAGAAAAACATATATGTTGGCTGGGTTCTAGAAGGGTGCTACAGCATCATGATGGGAAGAACATACTTGCCAAGAGAAGTGCTTTCTAGAAAATTCCAGAAACCCACAAGTATATTTCAAATCTGAGGGCCTGATAGCTTCAGCAATAGTTCAAAAGTAGCCTGGTCAGCTGCCTCTGAGGAGCCAGAAAATGTTTCTCCTCTAAGCCAGGAACAGCAACGTGTCTCCCACCTTTCTCTGACTCTCACTGTTTTGGACCCTGTTCTCCAGCATCAGCTGGCCCTTGTTCACTTGTGACAAAAAAAAAAAATGGATAGTAAATGGCCTTAGCTTCTTGCATTAAAGTCCAAGGGTAAAAGAGCATTTCGATAGTAACAAAGTCCAACTGGTGATTTGTGATTCATCTGGGTTCAAGCACCTCCTCGATATTCCCTGTTGACCTCTATGCAGGCAGACTATGTGCTTCCTGAGAACAGGATCTGTGTTGTTCATTCCCATGGCCCCTAAAAACTTAAAAAGGTTTAGAGAATAGTAGTTTGACTAAATACTATTTTAGCATTTTCCAGAGAGATGCCCAGAAGTTGATTTCTATTCATTACTGCAGAGCTGGCTCTGTCATTGTGTAATCCTCAATCACAGAGGATTACAGGAGGTAAAATTGTACTCTGTTTACACAGTTAGAATTTTTACTACAGGGGTATATGGATATTTTAAAACAAGATGCTCAATTACCTTGGATTCGTTTGAGGTACTATATCTATACCAGGGCACCTATTTTGTGAGGTAAAAGAAAGTTAATAATGGTCTAGGGACCTCAGTAAGAAAAATTAGTGGTTAGAATCTACAGTATGAAGGAGAGATGCTTTCTTAACAGGACATCAGTCCCTCTCTTTCAAGAGCTGTAACCTCCTCTTCCACTGGGCCCAGAAAATGCTTATCTCTCATTCTCAGCCTAGCATCCTGGACAGCTATTATAAATTAACAGATATAGAGCTGAGCAATGAAGACTGTACCCTGAAACTGCTATATATCCAGAGCCTCCGTTGAAATTCAACCCCAAACCAATACATCTAAGCCAGAAAGAAGAGGAACAGGTCCACAAACAGGGGCAGAGGAAAGAACCCAACAGTGCAGGACACAGTGCTAAATGATAGACTCAAACAACAGGGCTGCCATCAGATTCCAGGAGAAAGGACTGTTTCCCACCAACAGGATGCTGTGGTTCATTTGAATGGCTGCCTCCATGCCGGCCAGAGTGCTCTCCTATTCCAGGCCACTGGGACGGAATGCTGCCTCACTTGATCAAATCTCCCCATTGCCTTTTCTGTGTAAACAGCTTCTGCCCTGAGGGGCTGTCATTTCAGAGTTTCCATTCTCATCCCTCAAACCATAGGCGGTAGCCTCATCAGGAACACCATGGGGGATATCAATAAAAGCAAACTCTTCCAATGTGTCCTTTTCATTCCATGATGATCAAAAGCTGAGACATGCTTGGGGTGGGGGTAAGGAGGATGACCCCTACAGAAGGTCCCAGGATACTTTGAAAATAGTATCATTCCTCTACTTGCTGTAATAAGGTCTTCTAATTCTAGTGGAAGAATCACAGCATCATCTACTTCCACTGTCAAGGAAAATCGAGTACTATTTATCTGAGAGCTCACAAAGAATAGGCTTTGTTCTAGCCAGCTGGTACTACTGTGGGTTCTGCTGTGCTCTTGAGAGTATTGACCACCTGCTGAGCAACCTGAACAGTCTATAAGATCATGAGAGCAGTGCCTACTAAGTGACCAGTTCAGACATACATCTATAAAGCTCCCATATGTGCCAGGCACTCTGGTAAAAACCCAGCATGATCTTTGCACTCCTCAAAAGTATCTTCTCATATAACAAATCTACCTGCTCCTAATAAATAGAGAACAACTCTGAACTGACATCTAATGTTAAAATCAGAGTATTTAGAACCGCAGAGTAAGTTCAAGACCAGCTGGGTAACTTAGTAAAACACTATCTCAGAACAAAACTTGAAGGTTGGCATTATAATTCAGTGCTTGCTTAGTATGTAAAATTCCTTGAGTTTAATCCTCAGTGTGTGGATAGGGGTATTGTACTATTTATATTCAGGTATCAACTTGACTCAGCCTGGAGTTCTCTGAGTGAATCTTAATTGAGGGATGCCCTAAAGTCAAATTGGCCTGTGGTCATGCCTATAAGTGGTTACCTTCACTGATGACTGATATGGGAGGGTCCAGTCTACTGTGAGCATCACTATCCCTAGGCATGTGGGCCTGGGCTATATAAGAAATTGCACTTGAGCCAAGCCAGAAGGCAAGTCATTTAGCAGCATTCCTCCATGATTCTGTTCCAGGTTCCTGACTGGAGTTCCTGTTCTGACTTCTCTCGGAGACGGGCTGTTACTTGGAAGTGTAAGCTGAGTAAACTTTTTCTTCCCCAGGTTGATTTTGTCCAAAATGCCTTATCAAAGTATCAGGAAGCAAACTAGAATGGGGGTGGAGTGATACCAGGAAAATTCCACAGAAATCCAAATGGAGGAATAGGATCCAAGGAAGAAAAGATGTGGATCAAGCAGCTAAAGAAAATATGGCAACAGAGAGGTCTCATGGTGAAGGCATGTTGATGGAAGTGCCCTTCTGATAAACAGTAACTCCAACAGACTCCTGGCATGGACACAGATCACAAAGTTAGAGAGGAAATAAGCTTGTCAAGGAACTCTTTTGTAAGGAGTGTTGGAAGTAAGAATGGCATAGGCAAAATGGAACTGGGCTCTGGAATTCTCTGACAACGAGGCAGTCATATAAAGCAGCAGTATACTCCTGGAGTTCATTCTATCCACAAGCCTGTTTGGGCTCCAACACTTCTCTCTGTCTCCCTGTCTCCCTGTCTCTCTGTCTCTGCCTCTGTCTCTCTCTTTCCCATCCCATTCCTTTTGACAGTATATATTTAGAATACATTTTTTGTCCTTCTAAGAAGAATTTTTCAAAAATCTCATCACCACTGAGTAGAACAGGCCTTAAAATGTACTCATTGATGACAAGGTGAAACTTAGATCATCAAAGTGGTCTCAGCTACGACTTATTCTAATGACTCTGTGTTGGATATCAGCTGATGACATCATCCAGTCACTATGTCTGGCATGAATCCTTATGCAAGATATTGAAGGCAATTTTTTGTTTTCAAATTTAATATGTGTGTGTGTGTGTGTGTGTGTAATATTAAGTACTGTTAGCAAAATCACATAATTAATGGTCAGTGTATACCCTAGTCACAGGTTCATGTGGCCCTCGAGCCATTCATTTTAAGCCTGGAACACTTTAAACTCAACAACCTCAACCTGAATAAATCTTGTCCACATAACAAAAGGGACAGGTGACCCTCTTCTGCATACATCAAGGACACAGGTGAGTTGCCCATGCACAACACTTAAAGTACCCAGTTAGAGACTCTCACTAACAAGACCTAGAAGCATCTTCTCACTTCATCCACTTGTTCCACAGCATGATGTGCTTGTTATGTGTGAGGACTGCTGCAGGCTCTGGGGCAGAAGCATGAACCATGTAGTGCCTCCCCTCACTGTGCACTGTCCCCTGCTGGGAAAGATGAAAGCCTGGGAGACAATTAGAAAGGACTTGTTGACACAGTATGGAATAAAATTTGAGTGGTTATTATTTAAATTGTGTCATGTCCCCCAGAGGGAAAAAGCTAACATAATTGGCTATGGCAAACTATAAATAAAGCACAGCCATAGACAGTATGGCCTTGGCTTGAATTAAAAGAATCTAAAGTATTAAGAGTGGGAGCCTTAGTATTTTAGAGCTAAGTCCTACCATCATCGTCAGACAACTCTTCTCCCTTTGAAGACAAATTTTCATCTAATGATCAGTCTGTGGAAACTGAACACTTGACAATGGACTACCAAGTTACCATGCTACCTGAACCATCTGGACATGGGTGTTGTTTTGCCCACAAAGTCATGAAATTGGTTTCACACAGCAGCCATTGATCATAAACGAAAGTGGAATAACAGAGCCAAAGCAGATCATAAATGCACAAGTAAGTTACACGAAGTGGCTCAAATGCCTTTGATTCCTATTGCTAGTATAAACCTTCTTATCTCCTATGATACACCTATGATCTCACAAGACATGGTCTAGGATTGATTCAGTAAGAAAAAATAAGAATATAACTTATAAATGCATCTCCTTATTATATAGGTGCAACCTCACAAAGAACTTTAGCTTTGCATCTCTTTTATAGGATATCTCTAAAAAGTAGGAGTGAAGGAAATCTTTACATTGGAAAGAACCTTGAGTCATACATATGGTCATACAGTTTACTTGGAAGTAAAAATAACTAGTGGTATTTATGCTCAGAAACATGAATATCTACTCACAAAGGATTACCTGGATAAAG
This sequence comes from Mastomys coucha, assembly GCF_008632895.1. Lineage (NCBI taxonomy): Eukaryota > Metazoa > Chordata > Mammalia > Rodentia > Muridae > Mastomys > Mastomys coucha. Next base: position 31,648,024 of record NW_022196898.1, read on the forward strand.
TTGTCATTAAACACAACACTGACTACCCCTCCCCCTGCAATATAACTACATTCCCTCAAGGTAAGCAGCCAGCAATGTCATGATAGGTTGACCTGCCAGGGACCATATCTATAAGAAAAAGAAAGCACTTTGTCCATATTGTAATAGGAATTTCTTCTGAATATGAATTTGCCTTTCCTATGTCTAGTGCTCCTGCAAAAACTAACATTCATGGGCTTACAAAGTACCTGAACCACTGTCATGGCATTCCACATAGCATTGATAAAACAGTAGAAAGGCCTTGCTAAGAAGTTATTTCAGTATAAAGTAGGGGGCAGCCACTGACAGGATTGGGCAGAGGCAAAGTTCTTCAAAAGGCTATGTGTGCTCTTAACCAGCATCCAATGTACTGTTTTGTACATAGCCAGGATTGATGGGTCCAGGAAGCAGAGTATGTTAAAGTGAGTTATACACGTTTTTATAAGCTCTGGTGAACCTAGCAAACTTCTATTCCCTATGCCTGTTACCTTATTCTCTGTTGAACAAGAAGTCTTAGTTCCAGAGTAGGCAGTGCTTCTTCTAGGATGCATAAACATTCCATTAAACAGGAAGATAAGACTTCCTCTCTGTCCCCTTTGGGTTCCTGATGCCCTTGAGATAACAAATTGAGGAAGGAGTCACAGGGTTAGCAGAGATGGTTATTCTAAACCATCAGGGAGACACCAGACAACTACTCTATAATGAAGTTATTTGTAAATTAACGATGATACAAACATGTGGTTAGGTTTTGAGTTGACAAGGAGTGGACTTGTGATAGTTGACCTTATCAAATTGGCTGTATTTTTAATCACCTAGGAACACATATCCGGCTGGCTGTAAAGATAGTTCCGGAGAGGATTAAGTAATAAGACCATCCTTTCTCATTGCTGTGACGACATGCTAACAAGATGCATCTTAAAGAAGGGAGGCTTGCTTGGGCTGACAGTTTAAGTAGGGATACACACAATGGTGAAGGAGAAGGATTGAAGGTGGGACCAGGGGCCACAGTCACATCACAACAACAGTCAGAAGGCTGAGAGTGTAAAGGAAGTGGAGCTGGTCTATAAAACCCCAGAGCCTACAATGATTCATTTCATCCAGGAATACTCTGCCAACAAAAACTGTCACAACCTTCCAAATAGTGCCACCATGGTGACCAAATATTCAGACTCATGAACCCATGATGAACATTTCACACTCTGCAACAGAGAAAAATAAACTGGGCACCAACATTCAAACCATGGCTCAGCAAACAAGAAGGAAAAAAAAAAGGCATGAGAAAGAGCAATACCACATGCCTGCATTTCCTTCTCCCCCGGAGTAGGAGGAAATCTGTCAACTACTGTTAACATCTTACTTTGACATTCAATTTCAGAGTCTTCTGCCTGATAATGAAAACTCAATACCAAGAACTCATCAGGATACCTAACCAGGCCTTCAGCACAAGACTGGTGTGTTTTCTGTTGATGAGGCCACTCGGAGAACACCACCCACACATATGGCCAGAAGGGATGGATGAAACTCAGACAATTGTTTGCTCAGACCAACAAACTATCGCTCAAGGTGCTTCAAATACTAAAGGCCAAGGTCCTCAGCCACTGGATGGGAAAAGGAACTTGGATCTTTCACAGTCCACTGAGTCTGTGGGAAGAGTGTGGGACTTATCAGAAAGGTCTCATGAGTCAACTACTCAACTGAGAAAACACAACTCTGCTCAAACTATCAATAGGATAAGAACAACGGTCCTGCTCTTGTGTAAGCAAGATCAACAAAGACAAGGAGAATCAATCCAGAGAGAGAGAGAGAGAGAGAGAGAGAGAGAGAGAGAGAGAGAGAGAGAAACTAACTGACTGTCTTAGTTATGGTTTTATAAAGGACAAGATTTAGTTGGGGCTGGCTTACAGGTTCAGAGGTTCAGTCCATTATCATCAAGGTGGGAGCATGGGAGCGTCCAGGGCTGGAGGAGCCAAGAGTTCTGCATCTTCATCCAAAGGAAGCCAAAAACAGAATGTTTTCAGGTAGCTAGGAGGAGAGTCCCAAAGTCCACCACTACAGTGACACACTTCCTCCAACAAGAGCATACCTACTCCAACAAGGTCACACCTCCTAATAATGTCACTCCCTGGGCCAAGCTTATTCAAACCACCACATTGACATAAGAAGAAACATCCCCTGTCTTCCAAACACACCAGTAACAAATTTAAGTAGAAAAAAAAAGGTTATTCATTTCTCTGGCCCTCCCAATGCCTCCCAAACCTAATCCTGCATAGGCGAAGGAGGCAGGTGTCACACTGCAGCTTGAATATGACCAGGACTGGGTATTAGTAATTGTAGCACAGTGGTCAGTGCTGGAAGGTTAGTGAGATGACAATCTGATGGATTGTCAAGAACAAGGCTGGCCACTCTACACGAACATAAGAGCAGGCAAAGCACGGATGCTGATAGCCATTGAAAGTAAAATCTCTCCAGTTTTCCTCAAAGCGATGGAGACTCTCTGATCAAAGTGGTTGCTGAAGGCATTCTTCTTCCTATGGCCTAGTGCCAGTTGGGAGTGACAGTTTATGAGTACTTCAGGACTTGGAAAAGGCTCATACAGGTGTAGTCCCTGAACTCAAAGGGCAGAAAAGCAGAGAGACGAGTGTTGGGCAGGAAAGAACGATCAGTTGCATTTACTATCCTGAAATATTAAACATTGGGGAAAAAAAGAAAGTTATAGGAGACTAAACATTTTTCAAAGAATAAAATGGGTAAAATTTGTCTCTAGAATAGAACTAAACATGTCACAGCTGAGAAAAATACAAGGAACAAAGAAGCTTGCAAAGATGATGTGACTTACTCCTGGAATCTTCTACTTGTTACCTTTTGCATCCTGGCACTATGTGGACCAAGCTGAGAAGCCATGGCAGTTCTCTCATTTGAAAGCTTGTCACAGAGAGGAGATGAGTAGGCAGAAAATGCAGAAGGAAATAGCTATTATATTACTCTTCCTAAGATGTGTATTATCACCAGCAATGTCCAAATTGAGAACAAGGAATAGTGACAGTTCATAAGGAAATGAGTCAGAAAATAATTCCTACTTTCAATTAATATTTCAGCTCTCTTGTTGTGTTCCATTTTCATAAACTTGCTACCTTGTTTAATAATCTCCTTCTTTGACTGAGTAGATTTCATCAGAGTAAACAACAGGACATAGAGATGAGCAGAAGTCCCTCCAAGAATAGGTCAAAATGTAGTCAGAAGGTCTCCCTTATAGGCATCTATACAAGTTTCATCACATTTCCTCCAAAAATGTGATGTCCCAACCTAAAACTAGGCTGCTAAGACTACGGAAGTAAACAACTCACAAGTCTTAAGAAGTTTCTGAAACTTAGCAGATTCACAAGCATTCCTCCCTCTCCAAGGTCTCAAAAAATAATAACCTCTCACTTTACTTTCAGTTTTATATATCTTGACTTATACTTCGGATAAATCAAGATGTATAAAATTCGGAGGAGCCTACTCAGAAGAAAGGCAAACCAAGAGACTCAACTAAAGAATCTGGTGATTGTTAGAAACTGCTAAATGTCCAGCCTCTGACTGAAAGAAAACCCCAGAATCATTTTGTCCACATATAAATCACATTCTTCCTGAGATGACAATAACCCTTTACATTGTTTTAAATATAATTTTCTATCTTTCCGAAAGGTCAGTGAATTCTGACACACAGACAACATCTTGCTGACCTGTATTAGGGACTGTGAAGAAATAAGCTGACTTTGATGGCTAGACTAGTGTGGAGCAAGTAGAAAAAAATTCTTAGAGATGATTTGTGTGCAAGCTTGAAAATTCTGCAGAATTTACTCAACATCCTGTCACTTAGGATCCAAGAAAGACTCAGCTTTTGAGAACAAGGGCTTAGTTATGTCTCTCATCTTTTGCTGTTGCTGTTGCTGTTAAACAATTATTCATGGTGTTTATTTCTGTTCTTGGTTATCTATAAGGTGGAAGTCCATCCCCATTGTCTGACACCAGACAACATTGCTTGTGCAGGGATTTCCCAAGACCAAGCATTTCAGCTCACTGCTCAGCACTCAGCTCAGCTGCACCTAACTCCACCCTTGCACTCTGGGTCCCAGCAAGATAAAGTGAGACTCAGTAATTTAATTTCCAGGTTCCCTCTCTCAGAACTTCATTACTCTCTCTATATCCCTCTATCCTGTCTTAGTTTTCTCTTCATAGCCATATCAACTTTGGTATACTCTGCATGCATCTGCTTCTTGTTTATTTCCCATCTTTATAATGTAGCCCTAAGATGTGAGACCACAGTCTGAGAATAGAGTCCCAAGAGAACTATAAAACCAGATAAGAGTCTTTTGACTTCAGTTTCTTCAAAAACACAGAATTGTTCTTGAAATGTGTTTTCCTCCTTCTCCACCCCCACGCCAGGTGTAGTGGATAGGAGTGAGTTCACTTCTGTTGCTAATCATATGCCTCTTTTGAAAAACATCTTTTTTTTTTTTTTTGCCAAGTGCTGCTTGTTCTTGTAATTGTACACTTTCCTCAGGTGACTCTTCTTAGCCCTCAGAGTATAAATTGTCTGATGCCCTGAAAAAAGTTGGCTATAGCACAAAACTTTAGTGCTTCTCAATTTTAGGCCCCACCCTCCCAGTTCACCTCTCCATTAGAGCAGTAAACAAGTTACACCTGAACAGGAATCTGAAGTCCACTGTGAGGTATGAGAGCAGGGCGGGGGTGGGGACCGTCAGAGAAGGAAGTGAGTGTGCATGACAGGACAGAATCCAGGGGAGGCTTTGCCTTATGTCAGGCTTGTGCATCACTTTTTAAAGGAAGAAGGAACACAAGCATTAAAGTCACAACAATTACATTGCTTGCAAGTTGCTTATGATTATAATTCCTGGTTTCCAGAAGATCATCTAGAAGGAACTTTAGATGAAGAAGTATGGGACAGTGTATAAAAGAGTATTGAAAGGGCATGGAAAAGGGAGGAAAAGAGCCATGTTCAATTTGGTTTATTTGGGCATTAATTCAGACTGTTACCAAAATCCTTAAGGAAGATAAGGAGGATATTAGTCATGAGGAAAAGATGGGTAGTTCCTTGAATGAATATAAACTGAATTTTCAAACCTTAAAATTGATAAAAGAAGGAAAAAGAAATTTACAGTGTCACTGAGCTAGTGATGGTTCCCTCAGCTCACTTACTGGAGCCTTCTTTAAAAATGTATTCTCCGGCTGTTCCACATCTAATGTGGACTGTGAAAAAATTAATTAATTAATTAATTAATTAATTAAAATATTTTTTAAAAAGAATAATTAATTAGAAAAAATAAAAGTAAATAAAAATGTATTTTCCATTGCCTGAAAATGACCCTGAAGTATGGGATGGGGAATTTGATAATCAATATAATCTTGAATGCCCTCCATTTCCTGTGAGGATTTAGGAGAGCCTATGACAAAGCAAACTTTACAACCTTGGCAAGCTCCGGCAAAACTGGGAAGTGGAATTCACTTCCCAATTCCTTGATGGCCTCATGAACCTAGCTTGGTATTTCCAGTGCAATTTCAGCAAATTAAAATGTTTACCTAATTATATGCACTAACCAGTCCTTTAAAACTCTAGAAGGAAAGAGAACATTAGACAGTCCTCACATATTATCTTGAGTGGCAAGAAAAGAACTACAGCTTATGAATCCATACTAAAAGAAGCATTTGTGTATCATGTGGATCCTTCACTTCTTTTTATTTTCTCCACTAAATTGTCTCCTACAAGCCGGGCAGTGGTGGCACACGCCTTTAATCCCAGCTCTTGGGAGGCAGTGGCAAGTGGATTTCTGAATAGGAAGCCAGCCTGGTCTACAGAGTGAGTTCCAGGACAGCCAGGGCTACACAGAGAAACAAAAACAAAACAAAACAAAACAAAAAACAAAAACCAAAAAAAATTCTCCTACAGATATTATAGCACAAAAAGGATAAACCTTTGAAATTGATTTATTTGCCCAATAACGGCCATATACTAATTAATTATCTTACCCTTCTCAATCACCTTACTCTTACTTAATCAGTAAATCATGGAGGACGTGATGTCGACAAGTATATGGGTTTGATCCTTGCTGTATTATACTACCCTTACCTAACCATCAGTTTTTAATAGCATTAACAGAACTCCGTAGATTTACTGTGGAAGGATAGGAAACCTTTACCTCGCTGACAAACTATATGACTTTCTCCTACAAACTGAATTTGTGATTACAAAAAGAGCTCAACCTTCTTCCATTCCATAGGCAGATAGTTATTTTATTGATTACTCATTTAAGACTACAGGAGGGATTCAGGGTCCATATATTCATTGATCTGTTTATACATCTCTTTCCTTAGCCCACCAGATATAACTAGCCTTTTTGCTTAATCTATTGTGATTAATTTATAAACCATTATATATTGTTTCAGATTCTGGGTATTATGTCCAGCAATAGACTCATACTTATGAGCACTCTAACCTTCCTGGTTTTCATTCTGGAAGGAAATAAGCAAGTTGGTGATTTATGTTTGCCCTGTTTTTACTTCTCCAGAAGAAAGTTGGGAAAAAGTTTGCATCTGTCATTGCAGATGGGTCCACTGAAACATCATGGATTCCTTTTCAACTCCTCATGCCCCAGGACATCAAGGACAAAGGTGGGGAGTGAGGAGACAATGGAAGTCACCAGATAGCAAACCTCTAGCTAAACGGCAAACAGAGATGTCAACCACATCATCAGAAGTCATGTCTGCCTACCTGGGACCAAATGGTGGCCTATGCACCAGAGGAGAAGTTTCTTTACTAATGACTCTGTGTTTACACCTGGACCCTGGATTGTATTAGACTCATTCATTCATCTGGAGAAGGGACTTTAGGATTTGAATCATTTGCCATTTGCATAGGACATCATTATAAATCAGGCAGATACTTCTTTTGACTTAATGATGAGGACATGAAAAAAATCATTGAGATAAGCTCATTGGGAGTATGTGCTAAAAAACAATGAACATTTCAGCATTATCTTAGTGTTCCTCTCTATGGTGGTTTGAATAAGAATGGCAACTACAGGCTCATATATGTAAACACTTGATTCCCAGTTGGCGAAGCTATTTGGTAAGGATTATAAGGTATGACCTTGTTGGAGGAAGTATGTCACTGAGAGTTAGGTTTGAGGTTTCAAAAGGCCACACCATTCCTAGTCAGCCCTCTCTGCCTCGTTGTCAATAAGAATGTGAGCTCTCAGTCTCTGCTCCAGTGCCATGCCTGCCTGCCTGCCTGATGCTATGCTCCCCTCCATGGTGACCATGGACTCTAGACCTCTAGAACAATAAGCCCCAACAAACTATTCCTTTTATAAGTTGCCTTGGTCATGGTGCCTCTTGGCAGCAATAGATCTTCAACTAAGATACTCTCTGTCCTACTTTTTCTCTTTTCCATTTACAGTCCCCTGCTTCTCCCTTTCTCTCTGTGGTCTTCATGAGGTTTTTTTTATGTTGAAAAGTGTGACTGAGTAATGGGTTTGCTGATTCTTAGCCATTGCCCTATTTACTAATGAAGGGAATGTCCTAGGTGCATTTGCCCTCATTGACCTGTGCTGAAAGCCCTATTGTAGAGTTAGTACCTTTCCATCAGGTGCACTCTGCTTTCATGTACTTTATGCGTGATAACTGTCAGTTATTACTGTCTGCTTCATTTTGTACCAAAATGAAGAATAGACCCTAAAATAATTATCTTATTATGTCAATGAGGAGAAACTTTAGTTCTCTAATTCACAGCAATTATTTCATTACACTTAATCACTTGATAGCAACCATACTTTTAGCACCTGTTTCAAATAAAGGTAACAATCATCACATGCTTTTTCATAGCTTTGAAATGATGCTTAATAGGAAAACACACACACACGGGGGGGGGGGAGAGG
>NW_022196898.1:31656080-31693104 GCF_008632895.1 Mastomys coucha
AGAGGGAGAGGGAGAGAGGGAGAGGGAGAGGGAGGTGAGAGAAACACCACAACACAGAAAGAGTCCCAGAACACTGCTACCATCTTACCATCTCTTGATGACTTTCTTCATAAGGAACTCCCACCCAGCTCCTGTTTTTTTCAGCCCTTCTGAGACTGCAGAAAGATCTTCGGCCACCTTCAGTCCATACTGGGGGCCACTGTGCTTTTGAAAGAACACTCCTTTGCTAATGGTTGTACACAGGTCTGAGTTTCATGTAAACTTACAGCATATCACTCACTTGGGACAAATTCTCTTTGTCATCTTGTGTCATTACCACTTACTCCAAACAGGACTCTCAGAATAGGGAATGGAGAAGCAGGATTCAGGGCTCATGGCAAGCTTTGCAAGAGTTACTAACATGTCTTTACCTTAGTCACTGCTCTATTGCTGTGGAAGGACAACATGACCATGAGACCTCTTACTTTAAAAAAATCATTTAGTTGGGGCTTGCTTACAGTTTCAGAGGTTTAGTCCATACTATTACCATGGCAGGGAACATGGCGACATGTTCTACATCTGGATCCACAGGCTGCAAAAAGAGAAACTCTGGGTTTGGTTTGAGTTTTTAAAAACCTCAAAGCCCACCCCCAAGTGATGCACTTCTCCTATAAGACCACAGCTCCTAACCCTCTCGAACAGTGCCACTTCTGGTAATCAAGCATTCAAATATATGAGCCGATGGGGGTCCTTCTCATCCAAACCACGACTTTCCTGGTAGGCCAGCTTAAGAACAGGTCGAGAGGAGATCATAGGGTTGTGAGGGAAAAGGTCCAGCGGAAGATACAGAAATGATGGGTATGAGGGCAAGAAGCTATAGTTTCAGCACAATTCCTCTTTAGGAGGGACTGAAGGACATTGATGGTAGGTTTCAAATAGAACAGGGTCTCCTGTTTTCTCTAGTAGAATGCGGGCTGACTTTTAGTTTCCCATTTCACTTCATATAACCAAGGAGGCTGTGGGATTTTTGTTGTTTTTGTAGTATTATTTTCCTTTAGAAGCCATTTGCTTTCTTGGCACATTTGCTCAACAGTTATAGTTACTTCTTCTTTCATCATTAAGTCAATCAATTAAGATGTTAAGCCTGAGGACATTTTGCCTGATGAAAAGACTTAGATCTTAAATTTTTCTCAGTGTTCATCAAGTTAAATAATGTAGGTTGGATAAGTGACTCTGTAGGCAAAGGTGCTTGTCACCAAACCTGAAAATTTGACCTTGATCCCCAGGACCTACAAGAAAACTGACTCTCAGAGGTTGTCCTCAGACCTCCACATATGTGTGTGAAAAAATTTTAAAGTAATCAAAAAAATAAACAATTTTTTCTTAACCTGATACATATTCATTTCTTCTAAAGACAGGAAAAAATGGACTTTATTGGTTATTATTTTATTTTGTTTTGTCAAAGGTTAAAATGTACCGATAAATGTTTCAAAATACTGTTGGCTTCTCTTATCTTTTTCTGTTCCCAATATGTGGAGAGACTTAATTTCAACAGATGAAGCATGTTTATACCAATTGTCCATCAATAGAAATATGGGTTACCCGTATGTGTTGACAAGCCAAGAGAACTGATTCAGATTACCTAGCTGGCTATGAAGTTCACATTTTACTTCCATTTGTATTTGTGTGGTGTTTCCCATCCCAACAGTTATTAGTTCACCAATGTTTAGATTTTATTTGCCTTGTTTTAAAATCTCTCTAGCTTATACCATACCTTTCTTCTCTTCCTCACCATTATCTTTTTATTGTCCCATTCCTTCCTGCTTTTCTCTTCCCTCTCCCTTAATCCCTTCCTTTCCTTATTTTCTCTCCTCTTCCCTACCTCCATCTATCTGTATTTCTTGACCAGTACCTATTACACTGAACAGTACTGTAATAACATTGCCTTGTATTCACAATACACTCAGGTAGACTACAGCAGAAAACAAATTCATTCTTATGGTGTTAAGTCTGAAGGCAGGTAATTCATGTGCATACATCATCTGAATCTAAAAGGTAAGCGACTAACCACAGCATCACCATCTAAAATGCTATGGTAGATTTGGAAACATGCCATTTTGGTTGAAATTCATATACTATATAACTACATGGATTTATTATAGAACAAAAGCTTTCAAGTTTTCTTTTAGGAATATATATCAGGTCCAGTTCTCTAGTATCAAATATTCACACACATACAAAAAAAATGAGTATAATTTGCTCCTGTGTTGCTCCTAAAGCAAAACTCCTGTGATGAGAAAGACCGAATTAGCATTTTTTTTCAGAAATAGACTTTTAGAAAGCAAAAGGGTATGGAAATTGATAGCACCCAACACCTCTAATTTGTGTAATACAAAATTTTAGTGGCATTTTCTATCACAATTCTTCACAAGATGGGACTGTATAAATCACCTTACTTTTTAATGCCAGTGGAGCTTACTAACAAGCACTGGGATATATGGATGGAAATGGTCCTCAGTTATTACTTTGAAAATCAGCTCTATTTACCTTGTTTCTTATTTATATTTCTTTCTAACTGTATTCTTTTATGAATATCTCAGGAAACCTCTACTGATCTTACAATCCTATGTTGGGACATGTATCAACACCTTGGAACTAATTAAGAGAAAAATGAGTTTTCAAAACCCAGTGAAGTTGTGCTTCGTGGTGAAGGGTCATATGTAACTGCTCTGGTTTCTTGCTGTGCTGTTTGAGAAGCCAATACCTTTTCAGGTCCAAAGGCCCTGGAAAGGTCAAGTATGGGTGGGGTGTATATTTCTGTGATTCCAGGTACTTCGCATTATGTTACCTGGTAGTGCCTGAAACACCTTCGGTTACTCCCTGCCAGCTATAAAGCTTTGGGTTTCACTTTCCTCTTCCTAATCAAGAATCCATTTCCATAGAAACACAAATAGAAGGGACATCATGAAAGCAATTTGTCTGCTTCTGCTTCCATTTACATGGAAATGGAATTTCCAGCATTAAAAATAAAAGCTTTAATAAGTAATATTTTCAAAAACATCTCTTAGATTTAACCCTCTCAACTTATAAAGTAGTTGCTGGAAGTTGAAAAGTTTGAAGCATAAAAAGGTAAATTTATACCTGGGCAAATAGCAACTCTTGCACTTAAGCTTCTGGCCTTGAAGCCCCGCTGGTCTCAGCTGCTTTTCCCAGCTCTAATATGCACCCTTCTCACCAGAGAGCATGCTAACCTCTCCCTCCTGGAGAGAACACACTGGGGGTACGTAAGCAGTTGCTACCTGGGAAGCAGCTTTCGTTTCTATTCATATCTTATCCTTCCATCAATTTCTGATCCTTGAGAGTTTTCTTCCCATTTCTTCCTGGTGTTTTCTCTGTTATTGATTATCTCCTATAAGTATAATCCATAGACAAGACACAGAGTGAAATTGCAAGTGCTGTACTACACATTTTAAGGAATGATCCACATTCTAGCATGCACAGAAGCAAATAAACAACATGCCTATTGTTAATCAATAAAGTAAAATATCAATTTCAATTTTAAAAGTGAGTGGTAATTGGGTCCTGTTAAAGCCACTCAGCTTGCTTCCCATTTTAAAGGATGCTTTGGAAAAAAACACTTTGAAACTGTTTTTCACAGTTTTAGTTCAAATAATCATTTTGAATATTGTTAGGTCCAGAATTGAAAGGGTATAATTAATAAAAAGGCTAAACAGAAACAACTGGTATTTAGGAAGTACTGGGGTTCTTTTTGCTTTTTAGTTGAATGAATCAAATTGATTTTTGACTATTGACACTTGACATGTTAGGATTTCTAAGAAACTAGAATTGCCTTTTATGGTGGATGTGGAAAAAGTGTGAGGAAGGAAGAGATGAAGGAGAATAACTTCCTAATCTAATGGAGGAAATTTATTTCAGGAACAAATGTCTATGTGCTTGTGTGTGTGTGTGTGTGTGTGTGTGTGTGTGTGTGTGTGTATGCATATATATATGTATATATATATATATATATATGTCTATTATCTATCTACTTATCTATCTACCACTCTATTTATCTGTCTGTCTGTCTGTCTATTCATGGTGCTGGGGTGGAAGCCAGAGCCTCATGTATGCTAGTAAAACAGTCTACCACCAATCAATACTCTCAGCCCAAGACTTGCTTCTTTAAAAAGCAAAGCAAAACTTAAGAGACTCTGTCCTCTTCCTCCCCAGTACTCAGTGTGTAATTCCTCAGGAAACCTGGCAACTGCCACCAGGCAGCAAGGTGTGAGTCAGGACTCCTTAACCTTCTCTACCGGTGACCCCCTTTCTCTATGAAATTTGTATAAAACTTTAAGGATGTAGACATGAAATATGTATGTGTTAATCAACAGTTACTGAAAAGCCATAAAAATATTTTTAAAGCAATATTTTTGTGTATATACATACATATGTATATATAACTTTTGGTGAAAGCAAGTTTACTAAGATCGATGTGCTTGTCTATTTTTATGTAAAGCAATAAATCTTGGCCAAACATTTGTTACTTCAGGATGTAAAGCATCGTCAATATACTTCAGTTGGTCAATATTTTTATTTTATAACCATCAATACCAAGAATAACACTTTGCACAAACACAAAATAGGCAGAAATGTCTAGAGTCACTTCATAAGTTGTTGGACTTTTTAACCTTAATCTCCAGCAAAAATTCACTGAACCATTTTTAGGAAACTTGTCAGCAATCCATATAGCAATTTCCAAATCAAACGACTAACACAGTACAAAACAAAACCTGCAAACATGACGCTTATTCATTGTGGAATGACAGTACAAGAGAAGGGAAGGCTTTCTGCTTAGGGGATTGAACCATGGTGTTTCTATAAGAGCAGAAAACTTTGGAAAACACTGCAGTAAAGCATTACAGTAAAAACGCTGCTGTTTACAGCATGTATATTCAAGTCTCAGCCAAGCTGCTTCAGGTATCATTCATTAGTGCCGCATGTTACGATGGCATACACAGTGCAAAGTAAGCACCACACATTCTCATAACGAAGGCTGCAATCCATTGCACATTTAAGTTTTAACTAAGTTTTGTCATTGATCATTCAGAAACCTTTTATTGTTGCCATAATTTTTTCAATGTTCACATTTAGTTACATGATCCCATGTGGATTCTGACACAAGTTTAAGAAGCTGAACTGTACAAAACTGTAAAAAACAGAAGGTATCTGCATTTTATAAAAGGAGGATTTACTAGAATGGCTTACACAATAAGAGGTGGGGAGTCCAACAATAGCTGCTACATGTAGTAGAACCCAGTAGCCAATCCATTTAAGAAGTCGTTCATCTCACCAATGAAAGCCTGGGACTTCCCTGGGACTTCCCACACCTTAATTTTAGTCCCTAAAGCCCATGTTAGACTAGGTATTGGCGATCCAAAGAATCTGGAGCCTGGTGTCTACGGAGGATCTTAACTCTAGTTGTGAGTTCATTTACTTGGGAAGAAGTTGAAGCCAAAGCAGGTGCTGCTAACACTCAGTGTGAGTATAGCCTCCCTTAGTTAATCTCCTCTAGAAAGGACCTCACAAACCTGCCCAGAGTGGTGTCTCTTAGAAGATGCAATCCAGTCAGGTTAAGAAGGCCAACAATCACACTCCAGTTCCAAGGCTTTGAGGGCAGCAATGTTCACAAATGTGCTAATTAGGAATTAGAAATGTGGGGATCTGGGAACACTCTCTATACAACCACACTGCTCTTTCTACTGTTCTAGAAGCATTTGAACAAGTCAACAGACCAATAGTGAGGTGGTTACTCAAATCAGTGACAGACATAGTAGAGCGAGACTAATAACTCCCCAAACATGTCCACATCTTTATCCCCAAATCTATGTTTACATTACAGCACATATAACAAAAGCTTTGTTAAAAAAAAAAGAAAAAGACTGAATATTTTGAGAAAGGATGACTATTGAGGATTATTTTTGATGGGCCCTTGTAATTATGGAGATCCACACATGAGGGAAGTTGTAACACCAACATCATGAAAGGAGAAATAACAATGGGAGCAGAAGTTGGATTGATGACTTTGAGGATGGAAGAGAGACCTGGAGTCAGAAGAATTAGACTTGCTGGATGAGTCATAAAGGAAAAGGAAGAACTAAGGTCAAGGGTTCTTCCCACCTCCCCCCGAATGAAAACTGTCCTGCCCACACCTTCATTTTAGTCCCTAAAGCCCATGTTAGACTAGGACATTCTGAGTCTTTAGAAAATACATTGTGTACCATCCTCATCTACTATTTCTTAACACATTTTGTTACAGCATAAATAAGGGGCTGACACAGACATCAAGTATCTAAGAACACCCACAAAATCTACAAATTAGTTTATGGTGTCTAACACTTCAATGCACTCTTGGCACATGGGTGGCGGCAGATATTCTGGTCATTTTTATCCATAACTGAGTCATTTGTTCTTAATATAATTGCACAATACATTCTTTATGAAGATAAAAAGAAGAACCTTCTCCCTAGCTTTCACCCATTGTTTCCTAACTTTTACTCTGTCTGCTGGAATCAGAGGACAAGCAGTGGAAACGTGGACAAACCAGTGGACTACCTCCATCAGAGCAACAGGACCTTCCAGAAAGCAACTGAAGCTCTCACCTAGTTCCCACCTCTCCTCCCTGTTCCACATTTCTTTCATGTATTTATTTAATTTTCTATTGTTTGTTAAGGTAAAACACCTGCAATACTATAAAAGAAAATTATCCCCAAATTTAGAAGCTCCAAATATCTTGTTCTGTGTCTATGAATTAAAGATGTGGAACCAACTGATAATTTTGGCTCAGTATCTCTGGGTCTATGTTTCAAGTGTCAGCTGGTGCTGCAATCTTCTGAGGTTTATCTGGGGATGGAGGCTAAACTTCCAAGGCCACTCAAATAACTGTTACCTACAGAGCTCAGCTTCTCACCACATGACCCTCTGCATGAGGCTCCTAACAACAAAGGCAACCAATATCTTCTGAGAAGGGGAAAAAGAAGAATTGATAAACGTAAGAGAAACGTGCCAGGTTTTGGTTTTTTTTTTTTTTTTTTTTTTTGAGACAGGGTTTCTCTGTGTAGCCCTGGCTATCCTGGAACTCACTCCGTAGACCAGGCTGGCCTTGAACTCAGAAATCCACCCGCCTCTGCCTCCCAAGTGCTGGGATTAAAAGCATGCACCATGACTGCCTGGCTAAGTGCCAGGTTTTAATACCCTGATTTTGGAACATGCCCTATCTACATGTGTTGTAAGAAAAACTTCAACCCTGTTCACAAAGTAGAACTAACTACCAACAACTGGGACCATTTGAAACCCTCTGAGGTGGCTACCATATCCCCTAAACATTCTCTGAAACAACACTGGCATATAAGGAATCAACTATGAAGGAGAGAGGGGATAAGGTTTTAGGTAACCCACTGTTAAGTGCAATTTAAACTCCAGGTTACAAAGATGTATCGTATGAACTAAAGCAATGCAGACTCCATACACGAGGGATGGTGGATGAAAAGAACAAAGACTAATAAGTTAGAGTTTTAACGGATCTAGTGAGTTGATAAAGTGGTTAGCAACAAGAATGTCAGTTATTTTATGCTTGTTATTTTATGTAAAAAGGAGAAAAAATATGTGTTAATTAAAATAGTGTGGTTCACTATATCAAAAAACTCAATACAAATATCTTAAAGGAAAAGTGAGTTGACTCATATACATTGATTTGTATAACTGGAGAGCTTTTGTGAGGCATACAGATAAAATAAGCTTCAGGATTTGCTTCAATTAAAGCAAATTACAAGCTCAATTTCTATCCTCCCTTTCCTTTCTTCCCATGATAGCTACACTGTAGGCCAGAAGTGTGGGTCTCTGTCATTTTTGTCAGCTGAAGTGGAGACAAACTCTGTCTTATAGCAGGGCTATCCTCCATGTTAGCAAGAGCTGTGGTTTGAGGGGGCTGCCCTGGTCAAATACTTCAGGATGCATGGCATGAAGTACTGATTGAATGACCAATCAACCATTTCCAGCTACCATCTCTGGTGCAAGCTGTCCACTAACAAGGCTGGAAGAATTAATGTCTTTCCTAGTTTCTTTTGCTAGAGGTAGAGCCAATCGCTGAGAAAAAATGGTGATGTTGGCCATCTGGTCATCTTCTGCATTGTATGCAAATGTCACCATACATTCTATATGAGACTCATGACACAAAGAAGTGAGACTGAAGAGCAGTAGATCAGTAGGACACAGCTAAGCTCCTGATGGTATGGTTGAGTTGTTGTGTAGTGGAAATATTTAAAAAAATGAATCCACCCCACAAACTTGCTTTCCCACAGGGCCATGTTCTTGAGCCGGTATTGACCAGCATCACCACGTCCCAGAGGGCTCTTATTATTCTCTCCCACCTATTAAAAACATCTCGCTCACATGCAACTCTTTACACACCCCCACAATCATTCATCTAAATAGCGCCTAAGACCCGGGTAAGTAAAGCATGACTCTTAAGGCCTTAATATCCAATCAGATTTATATAATAATAAAATCACAATTTACAAGATGCCAATACAATAATTTCAGAACCAAATAATAAAGACAATATTCTAACCCCATTAATCTATTTTGTAAAACCCTTTGCTTGGTTGTATAACCTTGTAGGGTCTGGCTTGTCCTCATCGTCTGGTCTGCCCCCATGATGACGACCTCCCTCCTCCTGCTCCTGACCCTTCTCCTCCTCCAACTCTCGCTCCACCTCTCTCTATTCCTGTCCAATTACAGGCCTGTCACTGCCCTAATGTGATTGGACAGAGAAAATGCTACAGCGTTGTTGGACCAAGCAAACAACTAGCCAACAACCCTCAGCCTTCTTTCTGTAAGAACAAAATCATCCCTAGACTTGACTCAGCCAATTTTGAAGCAGAGCTTAGATAATTTATTATCTAGAACATACTTAACTAAAACAGGTGGGTGCCCAGGATAGGAACTAAAAGCCCATAAACCTGTCCCCAAGTCCAGGGTTCAAGCTTACTAGAAGGCAGGTTTCCTGGGATGTGTGCTGTTCTACTTGCTCCTTAATAGCTCTCATACAGAATGTGCTTACCTGAAGGACAGCAGCCCCATGGGACACAGTAAGAAAAGGTACTTTGTACACCATAGTCCTGGGGCTAGCTGCTGCAAAGGCAGGGTCTCTGAAAGCAGGCATATGACATCCAATGATCAGAAAGACTCCCTGGGAGCTTATAAAGTGCCTTGAAAACTACCCCCTGGTAATGTGCAAGGAATGAACTTAAAGTCATCAATAAGGATGAACTTGGGATATCTCTTCTTAGTCATCATATGTCCTCACCATATGCTCAGGTGATTATAGCCCCAAGAAATACTTATTACAGGAAACACTTAGCCATTGGAGATGCTAGTGTCTTGAAGAAAGGGTAGCTGTGTAGAACAAACAGCACTGAGCATGACTTGTCAAGACAACTCCGTTACAAAGTCTGTAAAAGCCAACCAGTTGTCAAGATGGCATGTAGTATTTTGATACAGGTTGCTATGTCCCTCGGCACTGAGAAGATCTCTCACAGATACCGAGTATCGGGCCTGATTTTCAAGAGAGATGGGAAGATACAAAAGAGGATACTAGGGAGAAAATAATGAAGATGGATGTTTAAAAAGTATCAGCTCTGGATCCCCAAGACCAATTTCTCAGCACAAAGGATATGCATTTGCCCCCTGAGGGATAGAGGGCAGGGAATAAGAGACAAATGCAGAAGACAGATGATTCAAGAGAATGGGAAGGGAACAAAGGAAAAGGGACATGGATATTTGTCCCAAAGGGACAAAGGACTAACTCTGGATAAAAAAGGAGACAGAATGGTAAATAGGAAAATGGCAGATTATAAATGAACAGGAGGAAACCCGGGGTTTGGATGAGGTATTTAATTTTAAGTGGCATGTTAATTAGGTGGACCAAATTGGGCTTTCGATTTCTGGACTTTAATGCTTTAATAGGTGGACCTTGGTAGATAGCCTCAGAAGGAGTTGGCCAATAAAGGATAGGCTTTGGTGGCTAGCTTTGTGAATGTAATCTAACAGTTTTGAGCAATGCGGAGGGAATGGGGAAGAAGGACTGGCCTGCCAGTGCCGTGCTTGCTTAGGAATTAGTACTATACATATTATCATTTGTGTGTGCCTGAGTTATTTTGTTGCCTCAAAAGCAAATTCTTCTCTACTTGGGAAGGACCATCCTTCTAAAAATGTAATAAAATTTCATCTTCTCTACTGGAGAATTTCTAAGAAAGGGACCCTGATTTCTCTTTTAAAGGTCAAATAACTATACTATTTTTCTTAGAGAAAAGAAGAAAGTCACAGTATGAATGTTAGTCATCCATTTCTAGCCTAATGATGTGCTGTTATAACATAATGCTGTTAAGTTGGGTCCCTTTTTCTTAGGAATTAGTACTATACATATTATCATTTATGCGTGCCTGAGTTGTTTTGTTGCCTCAAAAGCAAATTCTTATCTACTTGGGAAAGACTGTCCTTCTAAAAAATGAAATAAAATTTCATCTTCTCCACTGGAGCATTTCTAAGAAAGAGACCCTGATTTCTCAGTCCTGCTTCACCACCATGAGACAAGTTTGTATACTCTGTACATCTGCACTGAGAATCAGAAACTAGAGAGGAACTGGAGTTGGGAGGGGGTGGAGTTTATCCGAATGGTCCATGACCAACTCTCACAACAGATCCTGAGGTTAGATAACATGGCTAGGAAAGATCTAGATGCCCCCGGCACTAACTTCAGCACTGTGTTATGATGCAGAATCCTGGCAGGAACATGGGAAAGAAAAAGCCTTCCTAGGTGGAAGTAAAAGAAAAAGAAGAGAAGCCAGAAGCCCAATCTCTTTTCCATCAACACTAACCTCCTCCCATCAGTTTTCACCCCATAAAAGTTTTGCCACTCCCAAGTGTCTCTGAGCTGGGGACAATGTTTTCCATAAACAGGCCTTCAGGAGTCATTTAAGATCCAAACTGCAGAGCCCTAAGACAATAAAGAGGAAATCCTACTAAATTCTAGTCTACGAGTTCCTTGGGTCAGAGGTGGGATTTGAGATGACTTACAAGGATACATATAATATTACAGAGATCATAATAGAAAGGAAATGTGGTAAAAGAAATGTTTAAATGGAAAGGCTTTATAAGTGTAAGAAAATAAACATGCCTCTTGCTTAGCAGGGAGAAGAAATCATGCCTACAGACAAAGCCAGCCAATTTGGAGTGATAGGTCCATTGCAGAAGAGTATCCCCGAGAAATTAGTAAACTTTGGCACATTGTTTCTGGTGCCTAAAAGTGCTTTCTGAATCCTTTCCAACTGATTAAATACTCACATCCACAAAATTTCAAGGCCTCAAAACTCAATTTCTTGTTTGGTCTAAGAACTAACAAGCTAACCCAGAATAACTTCTGTGTGATCTGACACCCAGTCTCTAGTACACTCTATCCAACCTACAGGAGGTGACTCACTATAGCCTTTAGTTTACTGTTTCATGACATCACTCTACACATTCCCTGTGTCATTTATCTTAGAGAGCCTATGATCAACAGCCACCCACAAGATACAGGCACTTGGAGACACTTGCTGTTTTAGTTCCTTTTTCGGTGTTGATAATAAAGAGTAAAGAGAGTGGATGAACAATATAGATGTGGATGAACAATGAATGAAAAATTATAGATGTGTCAACTGCTGTGTTAATCCATCAAGAGGTAAGAAGGAACCCAGCTCTTCTTCGGCTTGTCTGAGTTCATGTTCACATTCTCAGAGCAGTGTGTGGGCATGAGTCCTAGTGCTCCTTCCCTTCTTCTGTCCAGACCTCATTTGCTTGTGGCCCCAGCAGAGAGCTACTCACAAGGCACAGGTTCCTAGGGAGCCCAAGTCTTAAGATCCCTCCTCTTTGAGATGTTTCCTTTCTAATGAAGCCAGGTCTGCTCTTTTCTTTAAGGTTCCTTCTTGTAGTGTACTCTCTCATGCCCCAACCCATTGCTATTGCCATTACCTCTAGTCACTATCTGAATTCCAAGAGACTTTGGTCAGTTCCTCACAATGCAGTGCTTATTTGGGTATTGCTCTGAAGTTTGTGCCAGCTTTTTTACTTAATCTGTTTTCCTTCCTCAAAGTGATGGCATATCAAAATCAGATATCCATAAGTAGAAAGGAACTAAGACAGGGACTTGAAAAAATGGATGGCATGAATGTGGTCCAGATAGGAAGATGTATATTGAGTTTTGGTCTTTTGCTATGTATTGTGATGCTTAATACTGACCCCAAGGCCTGGCTGTCACTAGGTAAGAGAGAATCTGCACTTATACAAATGATGCTCTGTACCCTTGCCCCTACATTATCCCTGATTGGGGAATAAAGATGCCTACATCCTATAGCTGGACAGAAGATACATAGTCATGGTTTGAGGTTCCCAGTCTTGGGGCCTGGAAGGAGACAATGGAGAAGGAGGAAAGAAGTAGATGAAGAAGAGAGGGAGATGTCATAGGGTAAGGGATTGTAAGAACTGATCATGTTTGGCCCACATGGAGCATGGCAAGTCATAAGTATAGGTTATTAATGGAGAAGTAGATTTTAATAGCTGAGAGGGTAGATATCTGTCAATCTCTAGTGTATTAAAGGCTTATTTTGTAAATATAAAAGTTGTGTGTCTTTTATCTGGGAACTTAATAATCAAAGGTGGGTAGAAACCTCTGACTTGAGATTAAATATCAACCACAACAGGCATACAGGAATCTGTCCAATGGTTGAGAATGCTTTGGGATCTAAGGCTGAAGTGTGAGCTACTCTGGATGCTTTCCTACTCTTCCCTTCTTTTTCTGTTAGTATTGAGTGATTGCCACTTCAAATGCTCGTGTTAAATAGCCAAATTGAACAAATGCATTTGTAGCAAACTACTGCCCCATGGGAAGTTGCTGAATATGATGGAGATGAGCACAGTGGCTGAGCATCTATGCAGTTCTTTCTCAGCAGGTCCTTGCCTTGGGTCTTGGCCTCCCACAGTCTGGCACCTCTGAAAGAAGTCTCTTCCCTAGAACGGATTCACTTCACAAGGATCACTGTCCCCAGTCTCTTGCAGTGAGCTTCTAACAACTTCATAAAAATGACTAGGCTCTTCCTTATCTCAGCCTTTAGCATGGATTCTAGGATAAAGGATGCTTATTAGTTATCTGCATAGACAACATCAGTATTCTGAGAGGAAGAAGCATAAGGAAAACACTGCAAGAAGGGAGTATGCAAAGCTACAGTTTCCTTTGTCTTCTTTGGTTTAGTGTCAAAGTGCTATGCATTAAGCAAGATTTCAACCTGTGAGTCTTTTTCATACATAAGGGTTTATGCTAGTCATTCCCCCCAAATATAGACCACAAAGGGATAATTTAGAAAAGAATTCTAGATAACATTTATGCTAAAATGTCATAATAATTCAAACCATGGGTGTTTCATAGGGTCAGAAAAAGGTGACAGAAATCATTCTTATGGGCCAAAGTGACATTCAACTCCTGTTTTCTTATTGAACTTCATCTTCCTTTAAAACACACACACACACACACACACACACAGACACACACACACACACAAGAAAAGACAAGGACTTTCTAAGGTGGAACCAGCCAGGAGGCTCAGGCCACAGAAGCAACAGAGCAGCTGGGACAGGGTCCTTACTCCATCTACACCCAGGAAGTATGCCAGTTCCACAGTTATCTGTGCACCTTTCCTGCCATGGGAGAGCTGGTTTCCAGGGAGTGCTCTGACCCCAGGACACAAATGAGATCACCATTTTCTCTCCAGTGACTTTCTAAGGAAGGACCAGCCAGGAGGCTCAGACTGCAGAAGCTGCAGAGCAGCTGGGACAGGGTCCTTCCTGCATCCATCTGCACCCAGGAGGGACAGTTGATGCACAAACCTCTATGCACAGGTCTTACCAGGAGAAAGCTGATCTCCCAGGAGTGATGACACAGGCTTACAGACCCCACAAGAGGAACAAGCTCCAGCCAGAGACAGCAAGAATATCTAACACCAGAGATTATCAGACGGCAAAAGGCAAACGCAAGAATCTTACCAACAGAAACCAAGACTACTTGACATTATCAGAACCCAGTATTCCCACCAAAGCAAGTCCTGGATACCCCAACATACTAGAAGAGCAAGATTCTGCTCTAAAATCATATCTCATGATGATCATAGAGGAATTTAAGAAGGACATAAATAACACTTTTAAAGAAATACAGAAGAACACAGGTAAACAAGTACAAGCCCATAAAGAGGAAACACAAAAATCCCTTAAAGAATTACAAAAAAAGTCTAACCAAACAGGTGAAGGAAAGGAACAAAACCATCCAGGATCTAAAAATGGAGGTAGAAACAATTAAGAAATCACAAAGAGAGACAACTCTGGAGATAGAAACCTAGGAAAGAAGTCAGGAGCCATAGATGCAAGCATCACCAACAAAATACAAGAGATAGAAGAGAGAAATGTTATAGAAAACAATAACACAACAGTCAAAGAAGACACAAAATGCAAAAAGCTCCTAACCCAAACCATCCAGGAAATCCAGGACACAATGAGAAGACCAAACCTAAGGATATTAAGTATAATAGAGAGTGAAGACTTCCAAATTAAGGGCCTGTAAATAGCTTCAACAAAATTATAGAAGAAAACTTTCCTAACCTAAAAAAAAGAGATGACCATGAACATGAAAGAAGCCTACAGACCTCCAAATAGACTGCAAAAGAAAAGAAATTCCTTCTGCCACATAATAGTCAAAACACCAAATGCACAAAACAAAGTAAGAATATTAAAAGTAGTGAGGGGGCCAGGCGGTGGTGACACACGTCTTTAATCCCAGCACTTGGGAGACAGAGATAGGCAGATTTCTGAGTTCAAGGCCAGCCTAGTCTACAGAGGGACAGCCAGGGCTACACAGAGAAACCCTGTCTCGAAAAAAACCAAAACAAAAAACAAAAACAAAACAAAACAACAAAAAAAGCAGTGAGAGAAAAACGTCAAGGAAGATATAAAGGCAGACCTATTAGAATTATACCAGACTTCTTGCCAGAGACTATGAAAACCAGAAGGTCCTGGGCTGATATCATACATACTCTAAGAGAACACAAATGCCAGCCGAGGCTCTCAATTACCATAGATGGAGAAACCAAGGTATTCCATGACAAAACCAAATTTACACAATATCTTGCTATATAAATCCAGCCCTTCAAAGAATAATAAATGGAAAACTCCAACACAATGAGGGAAACTACATCCTAGAAAAAACAAGAAAGTAATCTTCCAACAAAACTAAAAGAAGTTAGCCACATGAACAAAATTCTAACTCTAACAACAAAAATGACAGGAAGCAACAATTACTTCTCCTTAATATCTATTAATATCAATTCCACAGTAAAAAGACATAGGCTATCAGACTGGGTACATAAACAGGATCCAACATTTTGTTGCATTCAGGAAACCAATCTCAGTGACAAAGACAGATACTACCTCAGAATAAAAGTCTGGAAAACAATTTCCAAGAAATAAGCTGGAGTACTAATATCGAATAAAATTGACTTTCAAAGCACACATTGTGTGACACACAATAATAGTGAGAGACTTCAACACCCCACTCTCTGCAATGGACAGATCATGGAAACAGCAACTTAACAGAGACACAGTGAAACTAACCGAAGTTATGAAACAGATGGATTTAACAGATATCTATAGAACATTTTATCCTAAAATGAAAGGATATACCTTCTTCTCAGCACCTCATGGTACCTTCTCAAAAATTGACCATATACTCAGTCACAAAACAGGCCTCAGCAGATATAAGAAGATTTAAATAATTCCTTGCAGCTTGTCAGATCACCATGGACTAAGTCTGGTCCTCAATAACACCATGAACAATAGAAAGCCCACATACACGTGGAAGCTTAACAACACTCTACTCAGTGATAACTTGGTCAAGGAAGAAATAAAGAAAAAATAAAAGGCTTTTTAGAGTTTGTTGAAAATGAAGCCATAACATACCCAAACTTATGAGACACAATAAAAGCAGTGCTAAGAGGAAAACTCATATCTCTGAGTGCCTCCAAAAAAGAAAATGGAAAGAGCATAAACCAGCAATTTGACAACACATCTAAAAGCTCTAGAACAACAAGAAGCAAACTCACCCAAGAAGAGTAGATGGCAGGAAAGAATCAAACTTAGGGCTGAAAGCAACCAAATACAAAAAGTATATAAAGAATCAATCAACCAAACCAGGAGCTGGTTCTTTGAGAAAATCAACAAAATAGATAAACCCTTAGCCATAGACCACAGAGACAATATCCTAATTAACAAAATCAGAAATGAAAAGGGGGACATAACAACAGACACTGAGGAAATTCAAAAAATCATGAGATCCTACTACAAAAGCCTATACTCAACAAAACTGTAAAACTTGGATCAAACGGACAATTTTCTAGACAGATACCAGTTACCAAAGTTAAATCAAGATCAGATCAACAATCTAAACAGTACCATATCCCCTAATGAATTAAACAGTCATTAATAGTCTCCCAACCTTTCCCATTTGACTAGCACATTTTCTCCATATAGAGTTTAGTGGCTATGCTTATGGGATAGATGAAAGGTGCCGTGATCTGAAGAGGGGGAGCTGTTCTGTGTCTTTCCTTTTTATGAAATGGCTGAAGAGAAAAAAAAGAAAACAAAACAAAACAAAAAAAATAGTATCCCTACCATAAAAAGCCCAGATGGGTTTAGTGCAGAGTTTTATCAGATCTTCAAAGAAGACCCAATACCAATACTCCTCAAACTAATCCACAAAATAGAAAAAGAAGGTACTCTACTCAATTGGTTCTATGAAACCACAATTACTCTGATACCTAAACCACACAAAGACCTAACAAAGAAAACAACTTCAGACCAATTTCCCTTATGAATATCGATGCAAAAATACTCAATAAAATTCTTGCAAACTGAATCCAAGAACACATCAATATGATCATCCATCATGATCAAGTAGGCTTCATCCCAGAGATGCAGGGATGATTCAATGTATGGAAATCCATCAATGCAATCCACTATATAAACAAACTCAAGGAAAAAAAACCATATGATCATCTCATTAGATGCTGAGAAAGCACTTGACAAAATCCAACATCCCTTCATGATAAAAGTCTTGGAAAGATCAGGAATTCAAATCCTATACCTAACATAGTAAAAACAATATACAGCAAACCAGTAGCCAACATCAAACTAAATGGAGAGAAACTTGAAGCAATCCCACTAAAATCAGGGACTAGGCAAGGCTATCCACTCTCTCCCTACCTATTCAATATTGTACTTAAAATCCTAGCCAGAGCAATTAGACAACAAAAGGAGAGAAAAGGGATACAAATTGGAAAGGAAGAAGTCAAATTATCACTATTTTCTGATGATATGATAGTATACTTAAGTGACCCCAAAATTCTACCAGAGAGCTCCTAAACCTGATAAACAACTTCAGCAAAGTAGCTGGATATAAAATTAACTCAAGCAAATTAGTGGCCTTCCTCTACACAAAGGATAAACAGGCTGAGAAAGAAATTAGGGAAACAACATCCTTCATAATAGTCACAAATAATATAAAATACCTTGGTGTGACTCTGACTAAGCAAGGAAAAGATCTGTATGACAAGAACTTTGAGTCTCTGAAGAAAGAAATTGAAGAAGATCTCAGAAGATGAAAAGATCTCCCATGCTCATGGATTGGCAGGATTAATATAGTAAAAATGGCCATCTTGTTGAAAGCAATCTACAGATTCAATGTAATTCCCATCAAAATTGCAACTCAATTCATCATAGAGTTGGAAAGAGCAATTTGCAAATTCATCTGGAATTACAAAAAACCTAGGATAGGGAAAATTATTCTCAACAATAAAAGAACCTCTGGTGGAATCACCATCCCTGACCTTAAGCTTTACTAGAGAGCAATTGTGATAAAAAAAAAACTGCATGGTATTGCTACAGTGACATGCGAAAAGATCAATGGAATGGAATTGAAGACCCAGAAATGAACCCACACACCTATGGTCGCTTGATCTTTGACAAAGGAGCTAAAACCATCCAGAGGAAAAAGGACAGCATTTTTGACAAATGCTGCTGGCTCAACTGGCAGTTAGCATGTAGAAGAATGCAAATTGATCCATTCCTATCTCCTTGTACAAAGCTCAAGTCCAAGTGGATCAAAGACCTCCACATAAAACCAGATACACGGAAACTAATAGAAAAGAAAGTGGGGAAGAGGCTCAAGCACATGGGCTCAGGGGAAATTTTCCTGAACAGAACACCAATAACTTATTCTCTAAAATAAAAAATTGACAAATGGGACCTCATAAAATTACAAAGCTTCTGTAAGGCAAAGAACACTGTCAATAGGACAAAATGGCAACCAACAGATTGGGAAAAAAACTTTACCAATCCTTTATCTAATAGGATTATTATCCAACATATACAAAGAACTCAAGAAGTTAGACTCCAGAGAACCAAATAACCCTATTAAAAATGGGGTACAGAGCTAAACAAGGAATTATCAACTGAGGAATACTGAATGGCTGAGAAGCACCTAAAGAAATGTTCAACATCCTTAGTCATCAGAAAAATGCAAATCAAAACAACCCTGAGATTCCACCTCACATCAGTCAGAATGGCTAGGATCAAAAACTCAGGTGACAGCAGATGCTGGAGAGGTTATGGAGAAAAAGGAACACTTCTTCATTGCTGGTGGAATTGCAAGCTGGTACAACCACTCTGGATAACAGTTTGGGGGTTCCTCAGGAAATTGCACATAGTATTACCTGAGGATCTAGCTAATCCACTCCAGAGCGTATGTCCAGAAGATGCTCTAACATGTAATAATGACACATGCTCTACTATGTTCATAGCAGCCTTATTTATAATGGCCAGAAGCTTGAAACAACCCAGATGTCCCTCAACAGAGGAACGGATACAGAAAATGTGGTACATATACACAATGGAGTACTACTCAGCAATTAAAAGCAACGAATTTATGAAATTCTTAGGGAAATGGATGGATCTGGAGAACATCATCCTGAGTGAAGCAACCCAATCACAAAAAAACACAAATGGTATGCACTTTCTGGTAAGTGGATATTAGCCCAGAAGATCGGAATACCCAAGATACAATCTACAAACCACATTGAACTCAAGAAGAAGGAAGACCAATGTGTGGATACTTCGATCCTTCTTAGAAGCGGGGAACAAAATACTCATGGAAGGAATTGTAGAGACAAAGTATGGAGCAGAGACTAAAGGAAGGACATTCCAAAGACTGCCATACCTGGGAATCCTTCCCATATTCAATCACCAAACACAGACACTATTGCAGATGCCAGCAAGTGCTAGCTGACAGGAGCCTGATATAGCTGTCTCCTGAGAGGCTCTAACAGCACCTGACTATTACAGACGTAGAGGCTCACAGCCATCCATTGGACTGAGCATAGGGTAGCCAATGAAGGAGCTAGAGAAAGGAACCAAGGAGCTGAAGGGGTTTACAGCCCCTTAGGAGGAACAACAATATGAACAAATTAGTATCCTCAGATCTCCCAGGGACTAAACCATCAACCAAAGAGTATACATTATGGGACTCATGGCTCCAGCTGCATATGTATCAGAGGATGGCCTAGTTGTTCATCAATGGGAGGAGAGGCCCTTGGTCCTGTGAAGGTTCCATGCCCCAGTGTAGGGGAATATCAGGGCCAGGAAGTGGGAGAGGGTGCATTGTTGAGCAGGGGGAGTAGGGGAGGGAACAGGGGTTTTGGTTTGCTTTGTTTTTTTTTTTTTTTTTGGAGGGGAAACCAGGAAAAGGGATATCATTCAAAATGTAAATAAACAAAATATCTAATTTTAAAAAATAAAATAAATTTTTTTAAAAAAAATTAAAAAATAAAGGAAAAAAACCTCAAACCTGCCTGTTCCCTTTGCTAGTCTCTTCCTATTATAACAATGACCACAAAAAGATGTCACGTGGACAACAATAAGCCAATCCTTTAACTCATACTCTTTTTCATCCTCCTCTTCTAAAACCTCACTCTAGTAATGGTGTCTTCAATTTTCCATCACTAACATTCTTTTCATCAAAGATTTCTCACATATAAAACAAAGACAACAAAAGCAGCCATTTCCTCCTTTGTGTGCTTCTCTTTCCCCAGACAACTGGTCTACCTAGTTTCACTGAGTACTTCTAGTACCATCTCTTCAGCCTATTGTCATCTCTATGGACATCTCAACTTCATCCAAATGTACACATAGAAATAGCCAAAATAATTAAAGACCTGAAATCCTCTCCTAAGTTATTAACTGAAATTTGAATGTTCAAACATCATCTCCATATATATATATGGATATATATACACATATATATGTGTGTGTGTATATATATATATATATATATATATATATATATATATATATAAAACCAGAGAAAGGGGGAAGAAATCCACTCAGGAGACTGTATAAGTCTATAAGGAAGGAACATGGGTTATTCCTCTTCACTCTACAGGAGAATTAATCTTTTAGATGCTCCAGATGAAAAGATCCTAGGTCCATGGAAATCACCTAGACTATAAAGAATAATAAGATACCAAAAGCCATGTGTTTTAAGTCTAAGTTCAAGGGCAGGAAAACCAATTCAATGAGAAAGAGAAATTACATAGGAATAAACAACTTATTGAATCCCTGCTGAGCTAATGAAAAACACTCTAGGGCACAGACAGCAACCACACTGTGGTGAACTGCCAAGGCAGCTGCTGCCCCATGATAAAGAAGCAGTGTGAACTGAAAGCGTCACTATAACTACTGAGTCTCCCAATACACCACCTGCTTCATGCTCTTCATGAATTTGAATGGATGTTTGAGGCCCTTTCTCTCCTTTCCACCAGACCCAGTTCCTCAATTAGCTGGATAATACAGATCCTCTGAGTACATTCCTGATTTTGTTTGTACTTATGCACATACTCACATAGACATCTATGGAAATTTATGCACATATAATCATTATATGTGAAAGGTTGTATTTAATGGCTATACTTTTTCTGAAGGAAAAATGTGGCACAGAATACACAAATATGAAAGTAGTTGTATGTATATCAGTAAGTGATATATTTCTGGTTTTAAATATTCTATTGTTTTCCAAATTATTGATGAAATAAAAGTTGTCTTTGACAAAATTGAAGATAGTAACAAAGATGAATGTATTCTAACTTCAACCTAAAGTCCTGCAAAGGGCCTGTGATATAGACTTAAGTCCTGATTCTTTTTCAGAATAATTTTTGTATTATAATGGTATTTTATGATACTGTTTCCCTTATGATCTGTTTATACATGGCTGGACATAAATCTATTCATTGAGTAAGTACTTATGAACATGTGCCATATGCTACCTAGACAATACAATACAGACCATCAAAAAGGTGTGGTCCCCCTCTTCAAATAGTTTTCCCTGTAGCACCAGAGCCCTGTGTTGCACATTAGTTATGACTGGACCACAAAGAAGAATATGCCCTGAGTCGGGGTAGTGTAGAAGTACCTCAAAGTATTCTGAAGATAATATGTGTGCCCTCTGTGAAAGGAGTGTCAACTGGCCCAGGAAATAGGGAGAAGGGAAAGGAGGCCCACACTGGCAAGACTACCTGACAGAATATGAAGAGTAGTTAAATATAATATTGTAAAACCAAGTTCCCAGTGGGCATGGCTCATTGTGAAGGGCATGTGAAATTTATTCAAAGGCTAAGAGAGAGTCAATAGAAAGTTTAAACTAATGTGGGATTTAGACTAACGAATTAACTACACTAAAGCATGGCTTTGGAAAGCTACTGCTATATGGAGAATAGATGGGCAGGGAAAAGTAAACAGAAAAGAGCGGGAAGAGTCCACGTATTTGAGATAAATTAAATGAGTAGGGTAAGTAGGACTTGCTGATTATAAAATGTAGTACCCAAGATGAGAGAGAACTCTAAAGTTCTTTAGATTCTTGATATGTACCCCCCCTTGACAGAAGAGGCCAAAATCCAATCTAGGCTTAAGCCTGGGCACTTACCTGTTTTTCATGGCCCTGCAGTTCCAGACATTTGTGTTGTACTTTTGTTTTCCAATCCCTTTTGTCATATTGATTGCCTTGGAAAATTGATTTGAACTTTAGATGCACTATGTTCTCAAGTATTGCAAAAGAGTCAATTAGATTACTTTGGGATGAATTGCATTTTCTCCCTAATTTATTACATGTTTCCATTTAATTCAAAAATTGGAGTGCTTTATGTCTCTGGCATCAATAGCAGCTCAGTTTTCCAACTTGAATTTCTCTTGTTAAAATGAAGCAACCTTGACTCCTGGTTCACAGTTAAAACCTCAGAGAATTTTTAACTGATGTCTAATGCACATGGATTGTGGGGTCAATTCTCCAAAAATGCAATTAAAAGTTCTCATGTATTGTTAGCATTTCAAATGTCTTTCCTCCTTTATGAATCTATTTCTTACCTGCATCGACTCTCCGCTCATTCCAGGCTCCAGTATATGTCACAGTAATTTAGCCAATAAAATAGTACCTATCCCCAAAATACTGTATAAGGAGAATACTTTGAGTTCCAGAGAGATAGAAATAAAGGCCTTTTGGGAATCTTGTACTTCTAATGGGTTTGCTACTGGTCTAGTAAAGAATTCAGGGAGATAAGTTAAGGAGGAACCTACACTGTAAGTGAAGAATCTGGAGGAAGTTAGTGCCACCACATTGTGGAATAGAAGAAGCACTCTGCATAGGGCACACTCAGGCAGAGCAAGTGAGTGGCATCCAATGAGAACTATGTGGGAGATGGCACTGTAGCAAATATCCAGGAATAAAAATAATCTTCATTTGGAACTTTCCAGGACTCCCCAAACTAATCCAACCACTTTGTAGCTGCTAATTTTTTAAAGTGGTAAAATATAGCAATGACTCATGGAGGTTAGTTTTGTTCAGCCCTGGGCTGTTTGCCTAGAAGCCCAAATGTTAAGCTCTTTATGCCAGAAACCTTTAATTGCATCAAATTCTGGAAAGTGGTTTCTGCAACTCTGTTTTCTGGATCTTGTATAAATCATTATCTTTGACTATAAGCCAAAACCTAACAATTACATTATTTTTCCAAATGAGTTTTAAATTTATAGATATTAGCAACAAGCATTTTAAATCTTACATATTAAATCAAATAAGTATAATACAAAGAAATAGCAATACATGGTATTTTTATTAACTATGTCATAGAATATAATGTGCACAAGTATGAGTTGCAAGTGGCATCTGGACATATGTTCTTTACTTTGGATTTTGCAATTATACCAAAATTTATTGCCTGAAATGAAATAATGTTATGAATATTTTCTAGTTCATATGATTAAACATTTAAAATTAATTTTTAGAACAGTGAATAAGAATCTTCTGATTTCCATAGATTTCTGGCGAAGTTCCAAAGCTGAGAACAACAGAAAGCAATTACCACCACATTATATAAATCAAGCTATACTCATCCATGTATAGCATGTTAAGGGTAATTTAACCACTTTACCCAGTAACCTGCGCACACCAAAAACCAGAGTTTAGTGAAGAAGCAAATGGGATTTCAGGCATGTCCGAGAGTGGTGGGTGTTTTAGCTTCCATTTCTGCCACTAGAGGAAGTTGTTCCATCTATGAATGAATAAAAAGAAAGTGTACCAGGGAGTCACATTTAGAACTCAGGGTGATGAAAGACAGGCTTTTTTCCTGTCTACTGCTTATTGAGCTCCAGAGGGGCACAGCACATGATTTCTGAAGGACCTGCCTTGGCCTTAGGCATTTGAAAACACCTAGGACCCCAGAATATGACAGCAGAAGACAAGACTGTCTAAAGAATTTCACACATAGAAGACCAGGGAGAGTTGGTTGTCCTTCCACCTCGCAGCTATGTAAGTGTGTGTAAGTTCTCCATACAGTTATTCCAGAAAGGTATCATAAATGAACTGTTCTAATGAATGACCTCCCGCAAGAGGAGGAATGAATCTAAGGGAAGAACGGTGGAGTTAGAAGCTGAGAAAGATTGCCTGCAGATCAGACAGAATGTAACTGTATTACTGTGAAGGTTTCCATGGACACACCTGTAGAACCTCAAACAGTATAATGGAAAGCCAATGTTAAGCTAGTTTCAACTCATGTCTTTCTGCTTTTCCCTATCAAGTGCTATAACTGTGGAAATAATGCCAGAGGCAAGCAAAGGAAAACTCTTTCAGTGCTAAGAGGAAGGTAAAGTGAACTGGAACTCCAAATTTAGAAGAATAATACAATAAGCCTGCCTTATGTCACGATCATTCAAAAGAATATAACTCATATTTACTATTCACTGATATTCATTATGCCAAAAGAAAGTGGCTCAAACAGACTCTTCCCTCTCATAAAGCCCATTGGTGTCTCAACAATATCAGACAAGCAGTACTGAGCAGTCGTCGCACATGAATAAGGGGGATTAGTGAGGAGCCTGGTCCATAATAATCAATAAAGCACATTCCCCTCCCTCCCTCCCTCTGACCCTCTCTCCCTGTCTCTTTCCTTCCCTCCCTTCCTCCAAGACAGACTCAGGTAAGTAAATGCAGCAGAAAAGAAAGACAGAACCATAAGGAACAACCTGTTCTAAGGTCCCTTCTTGTTCTTGATATGAGTGAGATTCCTCACCCCCCAACCACTTAGGGACATTATATTGTCAAGGTCATGGAGAAGAGGTATTTGGTCCAAAAAAAAATGTCTCAACTTGGAAAGTGTCTTGACCCCTTGTACCTGGAACTTCCCTCTTCTATCTAGAGTACTAGGCATGCAGACTTGGAAATTTTCTTCTCTCCCCAGGGAATCATGACAGGGACAGCAGCTTAAGACAAAGCCAAATAATATGAGTGGTTATGAAAGGCCAGTGTATTTGGAACCATGGTCTAAAATGACCTGAATGATGAAAACCCTAAACACAGTGATTACCTAATAAAATTAAAGGCTGACTAGAAACGAAGTCATAATCAAGACTGACATAATCAAGAAACATCTAAGATGCAATTGAGAATCGCCATCACATCAAGAACAAGGGAAGTCACAGCTCAAAGAGACAGCTGGCTCATGCTAATGATGCTCAGGTTGAAATTATTCAACATGAATTTTAAGGCAGCTGTCATAAAACAATGCTTCTGTGGTGTTAGAAACGCACTTCTGAGAAACTGAAAGAACTAATTATCCAAGCAAACAAACAGATGTTGCTAAAAAAAGAAAAGAATTATAAAACAAGGGAAGTCAAGTAAGAACCTGGCAAGTGGATTCAAGGAAAACAGAAATTGCAGAGTTGATAGAATTTACCCCATACCAAGAACAGATGGAAATATCTACTGAATGAAAATTTGAGCCCTTTTAAGGATGTGTGCACAGTAAAAACCACAAAACTAACATTTCACTAGTGGACAATAAGCTTGAAAGAATTTCTAAGAAGTACAGGCTAAAAACCTGTACTATAGACTCTTGAAAACTGGCTAAAGAAAAGCATTCAAAGGAAATCTTAAAGAATCAATAATGGGCATGGAACCCAAGTTTGGTCACTAGTCACAGAAAAGCCTTCATCCAGATAAGAGCAGCACCAATCATGGTAAAGGCATTTGACTTTTCCCTTCTAGTCTTTTCTCTCCATGTTTGACTCTAGATGAGTAACAAAGAAGAGACAAGTAGATGATGGATAGCTAGACAAGACAAGACAAGACAGACAGATATAGGTGGATACATACATACATACATACCATACATATATGGAAATGGTGCTATGATAGTACTATACTATCACATGCTACATAGGGTATAATGGATTGGAACCAAAATGCAAAGCTGTAGATGAGGCAGGAGAAAAGGACATAGCATAAAAAAGGAAAAAGAAACCTTCAAGGCTAGCAGTGAACAGTTTGGCAGAAGTTTATGCAGATCTCAATAAGATCCTGGACATTTTGAAAATATGGATATTAACAAGGAGAGGTTTTCATTAACAGAGAATATGTATAGTTCACCAACTGATTACAAGAAAATCTTGATTTTTTTTTTTAAGAAAACCAGGGCTGGGGAGAGGGTTTGAGAGCACTGACTACTCTTTCCGGATGACCTGAGTTCAATTCCCAGCTCACATATGTCTACAACTCCAGCTCTAAGGGATCTGACACCCTCACATAGACATGCATGCAGAAAAAGCACAGAAAAATAAAAATAAATAAACCAAAAAAATGTTAAGAAAAAAAACCAAGCAAACCACCATGAATATCTTTATGTTCAAAAATAAAAAATAACAGGACACCCCCAACAACAGCCTGGTTTAGACCCTGAAGAAAGAGTCCAGAAAAAGATTTTTTTAATATACAAAGTACCAGTTCTATGGCTATCACTGCCCTGAAGGTATTCAGTGAATATGGATGGTGATATCCAAAATGTGGAGACAAGAGATGGTGAAATGGATCCCCTTGACTCAGCAGAGGTATTAGAAAGAGTATGAATTCATAGATTAACTTTTAAGAAACAGATAAAATAAAAGCATTTAAAATTTAAGACAAAAAGCTTCTATAATATGTAGAAAAATACACTTGCATAGCTGTACAATGTACATTGTTTTAAACTAGATATGATTACAGGTTAAAAAGTTAAGTTCAAAAGGTACTAAAGTTACCAGAAGCTGTGATTAATTTATTACTAAAAGGAGTAAATATCTTTAGCGGTTTACCATGCTGTAAGTACCCAGAATGTATAGTCTAGAATCGTGTAGGGCCACTGGCCTTTATAACTCCTCCCCCACCCACTGATGTAGTCAAAACAACTTCCGTTTCTGTATGCATTTATGGCAAGTGCTGTTTACAGGCATCATATCTTTTCCTTTACGCAACCTTGTACGTTTTCAAAGTTTAGGCATATGCAATTGTGCCATGATTTTAGGAACAATATATTCAGGTAAAGCAACACTCTAAAAAGAATAGGCCATACCACAACACATAGGTGTGTAATAATCTGACCAATCTAGGATTACATATATAGATTTCAGAACACATTCCCACTTTTAAGCAATAGGTGAGGAGTAGGAGGAAGAGGGTGATGGTGGTTGTGGTGATAATGATGAATAAACAAACCAGAGTAGGAAATTACTTACACAAATTCATAGATCAGGTTTATAAATTTACTATGTGCTATCCAAATTATATTGTTGTGTAGTTTATAGATCTTGGAGAACTGTCAAAAAATTTTTTAAAGGTACCATTCTACTTTCAGAATATTTCTTGAACTCAGCATTCCTATGGCCATAATTTAAGTCCAAGACAAGATTTCCAACAGAATCAACTCATTTTTATACATTTTTGTTTTTGAGGATCATAATTATATCTATGTACTGCTACATCTCTGAACTCCTAGTCAACAAAACAGCAAATGAAGACATACTATTGTGCTTAGGCTCATGGGGTACATGTCAAAGTCACTGATATCATCAGGAAGGTCCAGATCAAGATAAAAATAACCTGAATTATTTTAAAATAAATAACATGAGTAAAAAAGGACTTTGAAGTAAGGATTCAGTTCAGAGTTTGAACTAAAATGTGTGTTTATATTTATTTTTAGCAATGCCAGGGTTGGAGCCCAACACCTCATGCATGCTAGGCAAGAGCTCTACAACTAGAACAAACCTCAAGTCAGAAACATAATATATGTCTAAATATCTACTCATCCATCCATCTAGTTGTCTATCTACAAGAGTATTAAGGATGAGCTTATCACCTCATTTTTATATTTGAAGTTTAAAGGGTGTACACTGACTTACAGTTTGAAGTGAGGAATGTAAGCAATTATATGTCAATA
Source organism: Mastomys coucha (assembly GCF_008632895.1). Classification (NCBI taxonomy): domain Eukaryota; kingdom Metazoa; phylum Chordata; class Mammalia; order Rodentia; family Muridae; genus Mastomys; species Mastomys coucha. Next base: position 31,684,034 of record NW_022196898.1, read on the forward strand.
CTTGTAACACTTTACAACAAGTGAGAAGCTAAACTGAAACAGTGACTATATTTCCTAGGTGTGTCAGAAAAGTGGTGTTGTGTAGCTGCTTTCTCTACATTGAAATAGTGCCTCCTGGAGAGAAGAGAGAGGTGCATGAAAATCTGAAAGTAAAGGAAATATACAAGATCCAGGAAGTATATAAAGCATACAAGATTCAGGAAGTTCCTGAAAGTTAAAATTCATTAAGACCCTTCTCTGGGACTGTATAAATAGTAACAATTGCAGGAAAGAGGAGACTCCATTTAGCCCAGCTGCCTGGAAGTTGTGCAGTTGCCTCTAAGAATGCAGGTTTTTAAAGTCCCAATTTATGCTGAGGTGGGCTTCTTTGTAACATAACTGCCTTACCCATGCCATCTACATTTATATAAGTAAAGCCAATAAATTCATTCTATTTGGGTGGAATGATTTCTTTGGTTTAATAAGTTCCCTCATATATCCCAGGAAGAGTCACAACAGGTTGTGATAGAGATGACCACTATTGCTAAAATGGGAAAGACCTCTGAGATCAGAGAATTACAGCTCTCCACACAGAAACTAGAAGCACAAACTTTACAGGAACAAGTGCAGAGGGAAGGAGATTTCAGTTATCACTGATGACTTCTTGAAGCTCGGCGTGAACAAATCTGGGAGAGAGAGAATACTGGAGAGTCCAGACAAACGCTGGTCATTATCTCTCAAACTTCCATGAGTTTTATGTGTAGCAGCTCATCCAAGTTCTCATCCAGTGAATTAGGGTTATTCAGATCTCCATTGAAAGGAGGAAGAAGGGACCATTCTTGCATATACCAGGTTTTCCAAACTACTAGGACAAAGACAGAAAGAAGGAGTCAGTTCTGAGACTGTGATAACAATGTAGCACAATGCCAATAGATAGGGACAACATAGTGAGAAGAGTCTAGATTGTGATTGTATTTTGAAGTTTCTGCCAACAGAAGTCATGCAAACAGTGAGAGTACTGAACAGGACATAGGAAGAAATCTTTCAATATGAAGGTGTTTTGTCTTAGCAGCCAGAAGAATGAACAGCCATGAACTGAGGTGGTGATAGTGCAAGGCTAAAGAATGTGCAGGAATCTTAATCTCAGTGTGAGCATGGGAGATCCAGACGTCTATTAATATAGAACCATCAGGTACTAATTCTGGAGTTTGGGAGTGAATTTGAGGCTACAGACATATTTATGATTCATTAACACAAATTTTAGGCTTAGAACATTGAGACAGAATAACATCATATGTTGACTTGACCATAAAAAGGAAGAAAAATAACTCTATGCTTTCAACTTTAAAGAGTGTCACAGAAAGATGCAAATAATCTTAGTCCTAATGTCAAGTTTTCTAAGTTATTTGACACTACTAAAAGACTTCAACTTAGACTCTCTAGTTGGGAAATACTTTTGGGTAGAGGACTAAGAATGGCTAGGAATTTTTCTAGAAAGTAGGGGAACTGCTGAGCAACACATTGGGTTATAACTGGAAACAGGGATCTTCTGTGAAATTGGATGATGTGATTCATAGCAATTGACTAGCTAGTCCAGTGGTTCTATATAAACAGTATGTGTGTGTGTGTAAAGAACAACCCCATGTCAACAAGTCTCTATAACCAATATTTATTCTTTAAACCAAAAATAATCAGCATAATTATTTGCAAATGGACAATAGTCCAAAAGATTGAACTTAATGAGGAAAATGATAAACAAGATACAAACATAATCAATATTAAAAGAGCCTAGGGAGAGTTAGTCACATGATATGACCAAAATGGAAGCAGTGCAGCAAACTTAAGCAACTAACTACATACTACATGTATGTAGTATGCATACATAATGTATACTACATGTATGCATACTTCTGAGAATGGGAGGTAGGGCAAAAACCAGAGAGTAAGAAAGGGAGGGAGTCATGAAGGGAATGAAGAAGAGAGGGAGAAAGAGAGAGGGAAAAAGATAGATAGAGAAAAGAAAATTCATCTAGAAATGAGAATAAGTCAGAAAATAAAATAAGGTTTTCTAAATTTATATGGGACCATAGAAAGAATTTAATAAGGACATAAATTTATTTTAAAAGCATACCAAGACAAGATTACAAAATAAAATGGAATTGCCAAGATAATAGGATACATTGATAGCCACATAGTACCTCTAGTAGATCTTGAATATCAAGGACCAAAAGTAATTCAATTCTAAGTTATGTTAATGCTGCTACAATGAGTTACTCAAATGCACAAGAATCCTGGCTCTCCATGACACCTAGTGAGTTCAGGCAGAAATGATCATTGCTAAACTAAACATCTTCTTGAATGGGATTGGTGCCCTTCTATAAGGGGTGTAGGTAAGCATTTCTACCCATACAATATGTGACATTGGTACACAGCTAGTGGGCCCCTTCTCAGAACCGAACAATGCATCTGGTAGCCAATGTCAGGCATCACAGTTTTCAGATATGCAAATAATAAATCTCCAAAATTTGTGAGTCACCTTGCTGGTGGTACTTTTATAAAATCCTTAAGTAACCTACATACTCGGAAAGAAGCAGAGGTGGAATTCTTGAAGTTGAGATTCTTACAAGGCAAAGGAAGAAAAAGGAAAAGTTGACATCAGGGATGAACTGAGCCCATAAATCAGAAGACTAAACTGCATTTAATGAAACTGACAAAGATAACACCTAAAGAGAAATGTGTGATTACACTTTAAACACAAAGAATATTCCAGGCAAAGGGATGGGGAAAGAGAACTCCTTTGTAAAGGCTTTTCCCCCACCCCTTTGGATCCTGTTTTCAAATTTTCTACCTTTGGATTAACAGTTTTAAGTTGTAACTATTAATATTAAAAATATGTATTGGGAGCACATTTGATTTTATCCCTCCTGTCTTGTTTATTCCGTTTCTCTTTCGTGCCACACCACCACTGACTGTTGACACTAACAAGCAATAAAATAGAAACTGAGAGATCTGAGAGCACATTGAGAAATCTAGGACAACTACCTCGTAAAATGAGAGGAATTTTATTGTGAATAACTGAGAGTTAAACATGCTGGGGGACAATGTATCAATTTTATGTAGTTTCTTTCCTTTTTTTTTTTTTTGCTCTTTCAGTTTTTTCTTTTATTAAAAATAATTATTTTTCACAAATATGTAATTACAATCTCCCCTCTCTCAATCCCTCCCAGTTCCTCCTAACCTTCCCTCTTAAAAGTTCTATAGTCTCCACTGTGGTCCAAGTACAGGGCTCTGTCAGATTTGTTTCCTGTCTCTTTGGGGCAGAAACAAAGCTGGAACCCATCATGCTGTTGCTATAAGAAGTACATTCCAGATTGGGACTTGGGATCCCAAGAACACATTCTTTTGCCTTGCTCTTCTGCAAGGTGCTTGCCAACTCTTTCCTGCTACCTTCAGGGTGTGAGCTGAGGAAAGATCAAGTTGACGAGAAAATATTTCCTGAGTTGGGAAGTAATGTCATCAGTAGTCATGGCACCTATACACCATAAGGATACAATATGAATTAGATGAGGACTTCATGAAGCTAAAAGAACAAAGGCAGCTGCACTATGAGCCAGCTTGTCAGAAAGATAGAAAGGAAAAAGAGAGATTTGAGGAGGGGTGGCAGCAGGGCAAGATCCCTCCCAGCTAACTTTATTGTTTGTACTTAAAAAGGCAGGCAGATTCCTGAGATCAAGCTCAGCCTGGGACTTAGGCCCAGGCCCAGATATTGTGAGAATGGTAATTTCAAGACAGGATCACACCCAGCTAAACTTATTCTCTGTGCTTTCAAAGACAGGCACATCTTTGAATTCAGTAGCAATTTAAAAAAAAACAAACCAAACCAAAACAAAACAAACTGTGCTGCAATCTTTTTCTAAGAATTGGGTGGCTGGGGTCATGGGATAATCAAAAAGGATCCTGGAGTAAATGACTGAATAGATATGTAAATAAAAGACTGGTTGACTAGTGCTGAGCTATCTGGATGAGCTGTCTGGAGCTCTCCAGAGAAAGCTGTCTCGAGGAGAACTCTGGCTGTCAGCTTGTACCTGTGACTTGACTTTGAGACATTTCTTTCACTGTTCTCTAACACCCCTTCCTCAGAACCCCTTTCAAAGCCAAGGCTGGACCTTGGCACCATAATTTTATTCTGACCCATTAACAGCTCCTTATCTATAAAGAAAATGATCCTGCTTGGCCATCCTTCCTCAGCTCCTGAATGGCTGGTGCTCTGGGGCTCTATTTTCTCTCATTGGGTTACAAACCAAGCAATGGGAAGTAATATTTTCAGAGCAGAAGTTGTTGAGGTTGATGAGTGGTGATAGTCCAGGCTGTGCTCTGAGAAACCATGCCATTCAGGCTTATAGGTTCCTCATTCAAACCGAACTATACATCAAGCAAATCAATCAAGCTTTGACCTCCTTGTCACAGAGAAAATATAGGTGGCATGTTGCTCAAAGACCCTGTTCTCACCTTTTGTTCTTCAGCCTCTGGCATAGGGAACCATGCACACACAGGGTTGTACAAGGATGCCAAAAGTCTTGTATCCTTTTGTGCTTACTTCTCATGTATCATCACATCCATGCTGACATTGTAATATGAAAACCACCAAGCAAGAATTCCTAAGGTTCCTATAAAATAAAAATGAGGAATATTTTAGCAGCAGATATTCAGAACCTGTCTCATGCCATTGTCCTGGGGGAGCAAATAGCTTGGTTTGTGTAGGAGTTTGCTTCTTTGTTTCTGAGATGGTCTCACTACACAGCACAGGCTACTCTTAGACTAACATCTTCCTACAAGTGCTTCCCAAGCACTCAGTCACAAACACACATATACCACCCCATCTGCCTTAGCAGTCAATTTCATTTTTAAAGTTTCCTAGGTTGTTCTGGCCTTCACATGGGTCTGGAACACACAGTCTACACACATGGTAAGTCATGAAGGCATGCATGGAGTGTCTGTTGTGCTGGAACCACATTTTCTCTTGGGCCACATTCAGAACATTTTTTCCCAGTATAGGAAACTGCTATAGATGTCATAGATCTGAAGTAGATGAAATCCACAGATGCATTCACCCCTTCACTTTTCAGTCTTCCGACTACTTCTTGGCTTGAGATTTTATCGTAACGGTCACACAACCATCTTCACCATGCTGTAGGAAGGAAGGCAGGCAAAGAAAAGAGCACCACACATCCACAGGACACATCAAAACCAAACAGAAAGTAGAGTTTTTAAATTATGTACTTCGGGTACTTTGAAAACCTCATTCCATTTATTCTCAGAGTCACACTTAGAGGTGATTTACCTTGCATAAGAACTGTTCAATATTTTAGAAGGCTGTAAGAGCCCCCTGGAATTCTAAGAATAAAATGGAGCCAAGAAATTGGGACTTTCATAATCCCATGCTGAAATGGGCGCTCTAACACTGCAGAAGGGACAGCACATTCAAGAAAGGCCTTTCAAAGTTTAGAGTGAGGTAGCTGAACAGAAAAAGATCACCAGGGCTTCTCCAACAAACAAAAAGATAGATCAGGATATATCATCGAGAACTGCAGGAAGAGGAAAGATGCCCTCATCAGCAAACTGACTTTCAGATTCTGGCCTAGGAAAGAGGCTGCAGTTTTCTTCCATTATCCAGAAGACCCTTATCAAAAATCCTGATATATGTGGAACCGCCGTGGATGCCTTTTAAAACTAACAAACGACATGACACATCAGGTGGCTGTTTCCAGGGAATCTTCGGGTGGCCAGACCTGAGCAGCAGGTCCCCTCCCCAGAGGGACTATGTGCTGAGAGCAGCGCTTGGGGCCTCATGCTGGAGGTTGGTCACAGCTGAAAGTACAGTAAATAACAATGTTTCATTAAAAGCAGGCACATAAAGAAGATGCTCAATCCTGTAGGCACATTAAGAGGGAAAGGCTCCACCAAGGAGAATAAAAGGATCAAATCTAAAAAATGGATGGCAGTCCTAATTTGGGACGTAGGTAAAAAAGAATGTCAGCTGACCAAAGGGATTTTAAAGCGTGACTTTGAAGATGCAACAGTTATGAAATTGAAGTATGCTACATTGGTGAGGGCCTTTTATGTGCTGCTGTTACTCATTTCCTTTAATGTTCGAACACTTATTAAAACAGATCTTGATAAGAATTTCTATGGCCCTTGTCCCAGAAACACTCAGGACACAAAAAGACTCAGGTATCCATGAACATCATCATTCTTTCTATTACCATTTTTATTACAAGGGGGCGGGAAAAGGGAGAATGAAGCCACCCTGGACACAGCACCCTGTCCTCACAATGCAAAGCACACATACTGTGCTATACAGAAGGAAAAGGAGAAGCAGGGAAGGGGAGAGACCCCTGTGTTCTCTCCTCAGTCTGGTGTCTATCTGGAGCTTACTTAGGCACAGCCCATTTCCAGGGGTAAGACCACTAACTGTGAAGCTAGCTATCAAGAAGTCTTGTTTTTACTGTTTCTGTTCAGTCCCCTTTAGCTCACTCTCTCTTTGTTTCTTTACTCCCTGACTCTGGTTCTTTATGCCTCTAGATTCTATGGCCGAGGTTAGTGAAATTCCATCCTAGTCCTACTGTGAGAGTATCAAAAATGGCAGATCTACACAACCTTGCGTGTGTGTAGGGGTGTGTGTGTGTGTGTGTGTGTGTGTGTGTGTGTGTGTGTGTGTGAGAGAGAGAGAGAGAGAGAGAGAGAGAGAGAGAGAGAGTTTACATATACATGTATATATGTATGTGAATGTGTCTGTGTGGGAGAGAGTATGTATGTATGTATGTATGTATGTATGTATGTATATATGTATGTATGTGTATGTGAGTGTGTATGTGTGTAGATGACAGTGTGTATGTGTGTATGCATGTGTGTGTGTGTGTGTGTGTGTGTGTGTGTGTGTGAAAGAAAGAGAAAGAAGTCATGTGAGTGTAGAGGTCAGAAGTTAAGGCTGGTGTCTTTCTGTCTCACAACCTTATTTTTTGAGATGAGACTCTCACTGAACCTAGAGGATCTCAGGGATTCAGCAAGACTGGCCAGCCAGAGAGCTCCAGGAACCTTCCTATTTCTTTTTCTCTAGTGCAGGGATTACAGGTTGTGGTGGTTTGAATATGCTTGGCCCAGGGAGTGGCACTGTTAGGAGGTATGGCCCTGTTGGTGTAGGTGTGGCCTTGATGGAATAGGTGTGACTCTGTGGGCGTGGGCAATGAGACCCTCCTCCTAACCACCTGGGAGCCAGTCTTCTTCTATCTGCCTTCAGATGAAGATGTAGAAATCTCAGCTCCTCCTGCACCATGCCTGTCTGGAGGCTGCTACACTTGATAATGCACTAAACCTGTAAGCCAGCCCCAATTAAATGTTGTCCTTATAAGAGTTGTCTTGGTCATGGTGTCTGTTCACAGCAGTAAAACCCTAACTAAGAAATGGCTGTTCACAGTTAGTCACACCTGGCTTTTTGTATGAGTGCTAGAGATTCTAAATCAGTCCTCATGCCTGTACATGGAGCCTTCATATTCTTTGAAAAAAATATTTTTAATTCTTTACAAATTTCATATAATGTATTTTGATCACTTTTGTACCCTTTCTTCCCCATAACTCCTCCCTGGTCAACCATCACCTCCTTAGCACACCCCTTCCCCAACTTTGTGGCTTTCATTTTAGAATGACCTACCAACTCCAATGTGTGCTGTCCTCCTCCTGGCTGTGTCAACTGTCCATGTCTCCTTAGTTACAGGTAGAGGCTCATAAAGCCCCATTTTCCCCAGGCAAGCACAACTGCTGTGAGTTCATACATGCAATGCCTCCGTCCTGTTCTGTCTAGAAGACAGTTTCACACAGGTCCTCCCTGGATCCTGGCTATTTTAGTCTTCCTGTCTGCTCTTGATCTTCACATTCTTTAAAGAATATATCAATGAGCAAAGTATTTACTTAATGGCACTCACTTAGAGTAACTCCAATAAGTAATTACAATGATCTGCTCCTCGAAAGAAAAGAAATGAGTATTGTCTCTTTCCACCATACAAACAAACCAGGACTCTAAGTCTCACAGCCATTTGTTTCCTTTTATTTAGTATTTCCCAGTGTCCTCTGGATTGGTGGCTGGTGGTGGTGAGGGTGATGCTGTCCTGAAACTCGCTCTGTAGACCATGCTGGCCTGGAACTCACAGAGATCCACCTGCCTTTGCCTCCAGAGTGCTAAGATTAAAGGCCTGTGCCACCTTCACTGGGCACTGTTTTGCATTCTATCATCTTGATGTCTCTTCCACACCTAGACGGCTGCTGCACTGCCCTCTGTTGGCAAGTCTGTGCACTGCGCATCATAGCTGAACCCCTAGGACTGATTCCATCTTGGCTCACCTAATCAGAAATGCCACCCTCTTGAGGGCACCATAGCCATTTAAGAACTCACTGACCATAATTAACAGCAATTTACTGTAAAAATGGAGTCTCCTTGATTTCTTGATGTGACTGGTCTTTGTTTTTATTTTTTGATCTTCTTTCTGAATCCCCAAAAGATGATGATGATGAGTATGTTCATGGAGAAATAGCTCTGTGGTTAAGAGTACTTGTTGCTCTAACAGAAGACCACATTTTGATTCCAAGCACCCACATAGTCTCTAACAACCATCTCCAACTTCAGTTGCAAGCCACCTAATGCCATCTTCTTACTTTTGGGGGTGCCAGGCACCATTGTGGAACATATTCAGGCAAAATACTCACAAACATAAGGTAAAACAAAGTAAATAAATATTCTTTAAAGAATTAAAAAGTAAGTGAGGATGGACTCCAGAAATCAATCGATACCCAAGTTTCATTCTGACTCAAGGGGAAAATCCTGCTGCCTGGGGTCAGACCATCCACGCATTTCAAGACAGGGATAACGAAACATCAGGGCTCTCTGATGCTGCCCACTGATGCACCGTGCTGCCTCGATGGAAAGTGAGTAAAAGGTGCAGTCCTCCAAATTCCAAGGTTAGACCTGTTGTTCCAAAGCAGGGGGTCTGGCTCTCTCTGGAGGCAGAGGGCCTGCTGCTGAGGCCTGGGTCTCTCTCTCT
>NW_022196898.1:31693114-31701343 GCF_008632895.1 Mastomys coucha
TCTCTCTCTCTCTCTCTCTCTCTCTCTCTCTCTCTCTCCCTGGGGCTGGCCTGTTTGCTACATGGTGCCTTAATTAAAAAGGAGGCAATGTATGAGTGAGTTATTTTATTGTAGGAAGGAGAAATATGCTGGTTGAGTAGAGAGAAAGAAAGGAGAGGAAGGAGAGAGAGAGAAAGAAGGAGAGGGAGAAAGGCAGAGAAGAGAACAAAGAGCAGAAAGGAGAGAGAGAGAGAGAGGAAGAGTAAGAGAGCAAGACAACAAGAGAGCAAGAGAGAGAAAGTAAGAGTGAGAAGGGAGAAAAGTAGGAGAGAGTGAGGAGCAAGAGAGTGAGGAGGGGGCAAACCACCCCTTTTATTGTATGGGGCGTGGCATGCCTGGCTTGTGGTCAGATGACTGTGTGTAAGGTCCAGCTAGAATGCTGGGAGTTTGAGGCAGTGTCTGCCTGATAGAGCAAACATCTCCTGCAGGGGCAGCTGTGAGGGGTCTGGGCTGAAATCTGAACCATTGGTCTCAGGAGCTTATCACCAAACTCCTACCATCCCTTGTGAACAAATTACTTTGCTCAGTGGGTCTCCGGGGATGTGAGGTGGCCCCTCTACTAGACTCCGGCTGTCAGAACTGCTCACTGCCCCACATAGACCTTAGACTCTGTCCTTCTTCAGCTAAGAAGAGACTCCAATGCCAACAGCAGTCCTACTGTGCTATCTTTCCACGATGGCCGAAGCGAATTATTTTAGTCAAAAATCGTCCTCTATAATAAAATGGACTATCTTTAAAATATATTAATAAGAAATATAGAGCAGGTATTCCGCGAGTTGCCATGCTTCCAATTTTAGTTGTATGATCCAAAACAATGTCTTCTGGATAGGGCAGGATCACTGCACTCATGGAGCCACAGCAGATGTGGCTGCCTACCCAAGACCTGTAGATCAATCTAGTAACATTCATTCTCTCATGGCAGTAGAAGGGATCCATGAGTTCTTCTCCTTCCCTGAGGAGCTTTGGACTGTTCATGGTTTCTGGGGAAATGGGTCAGCTTTCTTTGATGGTGTGGCCCCAGGTAAACTAACCATGTTCTAGAAGATGGCTCTACATCCAGGGGTATGTGTGGGTGGACAGCACAAACTGGAGTTGATAGGTTATCTGAAAAAAAAAAAAAAGAGGAAGAAGAAAGTTGAGCGGTTAAGGAGGTGGAGGTGCTTCTAGAAGGAGTTGGGTGGGGAGAGTAGGAGGTCTGATCAAAACACATTGTACAAAATTTCCAATGAATTCATAAAATATTAGATCTGTAAAAGTTTGTTTTTCATTTCCCGGCAAAGTAGATGTTCTCTTCACATTGTATTTGTTCTCTGTTTTTTTTTTTCCTGTCATCAAACAGAGATGAGCCTGAGTGAACTGAGCCACAGAGAACTCAGCAGCTCCCCAATTAGATACAAATGCTGCCAGATGTCTGCCTTACCAAAGTCTCTGGCCAGGAAAGCTGATGGGAAGAGAAATGTAGAAAGTCACTGCACCTGCAGCCTCTGTGTCGTACTTACCCTAATAAATCAAAGCGTGAAATTACGAGCTTTAGGCTCAGATGCCCTTCTTTTGCAAGTGCGCCAAACAGTCTAAGCCAAAGGTCTACTCTATAGCATCTTTGGTAAGACAATTCTGCCTCCCTTCTCTCCCATCTTGCCTGAACACTCACACTATAGCTCAAGGGACTTCTAACCAAATTGTGGGACCTGTAGCATTTTAAATAATTTAAACATTGCATCTGCTTATTTTTAATCTTTAAAATCTTCCCTCCTCACTTAGATGATCTTCAGTTTGTTTCTCAACAATAATCCTCAATTCTACTTTCCCATCAACTTTTAGGGGGTGGGGAGTTACAGGTTGTTACTACTTTGACTCTATTAAGAATTTGCTAGAAGTCACAGCGAAGGTTAGCTGTGAGATCCTCCTCTGATAGGGACAGGATGAGTCACTGGACCTACCTGCTGCCTCTACTGGTAGCTCATATTCACAGACATTTCTTAACATCCAAATAACCTTTGATGCTTTCATGATGCTCTGAATGAGTCATAGCTTATCATTTTCTTGCCTAAATTACTATCTTGACATAGCTTTATATGACTGCATAAGCCAATCTCAAGAGCCACAAATACCAAGTTAACACCAAGGAATCTCAAAAAGCAAAAATCCAGGTTTTCTCTTGCCTGGTAGCTCAGAACCCCATAGTAAGGTGGTCAGCTTTTCTGCCTTGCCTGTTCATGTTTAGCACTGAATGTTCCTTGCTCTGATTCATCTCTGAGTATTGCCAGCATTGCAACATGAAAGAGCCAAGCTGTGGTCTTATCAACTTAATACAATCTGAGAAAACAACCACTTAATTGTGTTTTATAGGATCTCTGACTCAGTCATGACCATGAAATAACCTAGAGTTGATAGCCAATTATCTACCTATGCTTTGCCCCCAACATCAAACCCACGATGTCCAACATATATAAAAAGTATTGATAGGCCTATTCAAAATACCTTGTTCTTGATCAAAAAGGAAATCTCACAAGCTAACGTAACAGAATCTTAACTCTGAAATTTCCTTCACTTAGTTAGAATCTGCAAGACTACTACTAGGTTATAGTTGGTGGCTTTGATTCTGTTTCAGTTACATTTCTCATTGCTATGAGTAAAGTCCCTGACACAAACGATATGAGGAAGGAAAGGCTGATTTTGACTCACAGTTTCTGAGGATCCACTCATCAGAGTGGAAAAGAGAAAAGGAGTGACTTCAGGACAAAGAGAATATTTGACAGCTGTCCTTCCATCCCAGACAAACCAGGAAGTCAGCAAGCATGCCTGGAACAGGAAATCCTATAACACTCAAAAGACCATTCCTAACGGCCAGCTTCCCTAAGCCACAGAAGCCAAAGGAAAAGGACGTTGAACACTTCCAGGTCAGCACCACCACCTGGAGACCAAGAGCTGGAAACACAAACGTACAGGGTCATTACTCATCCAAACCATAACAGTTTTGTTTTATTTTGGATTACTTGATTTGGTCTATTTAGTTCTGTGGGCGTTGTTATTATTTGTTGAGGCTGCGGCTGTTTTGAGACAAAGCCTCGCTATGTAACTTGGGCTTGCCTGGAACTCATAATCTGTTTGCCTCTCATTTCAAAGTACTAGGATTACATACATACATACACATATATATATATATAAATAAAATACACACATACACACACATCATCATCATCATCGTCGTCGTCATCATCATCATCATCATCATCACACCTGGCTTTTTCCAAAATAAAAAAAAGAATTATTACTCAGTAAAAGTAAGTTTCTTAGAAAGAAGAGATTTTGTTAAATTATGAAATATTTCAAGCATACAAAAATAATCAGCACCTATGTAAATATAAGGAATATTCCTAAAGTATTACATTAATGATATTAGGATTTAAGGACACTAAACTGTAATAGTTATTTCAAGTCTTTTCAAATAATGTAAAATTTTTAAACCATGGTTACAACAGTCCAGGCTCTAAAGTTCTCTTTTCTCTCTAAAGGAGAGATACCTCTCTGAGGCAACTCTGCTTCTGTGTGTGTTTTACGTGTTTGTTTCATACACGTTTACTCTTCATAACAATGCCTGTGTGTTCTGGTGCCACATACAATTTTGTCTCCACAACATCATACCCATAGCAAAAAATACCATGGTTAGTCCAAATGGAATTCACAACCTAACCCTCTAATTTTTGGAAGCAGATGTCTTGCTTCCCATAAGTCAGGTTAAATCTAAATTGTGTGAGAGAATGTTATTTGTTATGTGGTGAAGATGGTAAAGCTGGCTCCTCCAAATTATCCAGAGCTATTCCATTCAGAGCTCATTTCTTTCCCAATCTACTATCACAGTGTATAGTTTCTTTTATATAAAGTACAATTTACACAGCCCATTTTTAATAAACTTGTCACATGTGTCTTCTCCATCAACGAAACCACTCTCCTTCTCATCACATTCACATTATGCTTTTCCCCAATCAGAATATAGGTTCAGCTAGAGTTCCTGTTTAATCCTTCACTGTTGTTTTTCTGTTAAAGCCTCATTTTCTGTCATGCCAGTGTCACCACATACTTCCCCAAGCTCTACAAGTTTACCTTGTTAACATTACAAATAGAAACACAAGAAATAACCTGTAATAAAAGAACAGAGAGACATTCCCCTCCCCTCTAATTTAGCATGGTTTTTTGTCTAATTCAGTACTAATTTATGTTTTTTAAAAAATATTTATTGATTTATTTATTATATGTAAGTATACTGCAGCTATCTTCAGACACACCAGAAGAGGGCATCAGCTCCCATTACAGATGGTTGTGAGCCACCATGTGGTTGCTGGGAATTGAATTGAGGACCTCTGGAAGAGCAGTCAATGCTCTTAAGCATTGAGCCATCTCTCCAGCCCCTAATTTATGTTTTTGATAAGCCATTCCTATACCTTTTACGAGAAGCCATAATAACAGCTCTAGAGATCAGTCATGCATTGAACTCCAGCAAAAATTAGTTCACACTCTTAAGTGTGTGCTACATAGCTGAGACCTTAAGAATTTGATATATGTTCCAAGATCAAAAGGATCACAGGAGGCAGTCACATCCCTCCCCAGATTGAATGAATCCAATTCTGTTTTGTTTTTTTTTTTTATAAAGCTCTACTCTGTAGTCATTTGGCTCATGTGCACATGAGTTTTGCACTCATCCATGTTAAATCAAAGTGCCCTTTACAAAAGCAGAGATAAAGCTTTGTATTTATCAGTGGCCACTGGTGCAGGATGCCTGAGAGTTTAGGAAGTAGCAGCGATACCATAAAAAACAAGACAAATTTGATTTTGAGACAGATGGCTCAATGTTCTTTCCCCTCAAAATGTTTCAGCAGTCACTGTTAATATGGCTTTGATGAAGACAGAGTTTTCTGTCTACGGAGAAATAATCATGCTAATGTTCCATTTGCTGTTGTAAGAAGACCAACACTGGGATTTTGCTAACCAGCTAAATTCAGTATTTTTACATTGAAATGTAGTGTGCTCCTAAGAACAAACTTGCTAGTTAGTACATTTTCTATGCATCAGTTTCCTCTTATTTGAAATAATAATTATCTCATAGCTAGTGATAATTTACCACAGATGGGCCTAATGCACAATTGCTTTTATGAAATGTGAGCTGTTACTGTCTTCATACCAAAATTTCTCTTACACAAAAAAACATCCTGTAAGGAAATATATCAGCTCAAGACCCCCAAGACCAAGTTCTCAAACCAAGTTCTCAACACAAAAGAGCTTTATTTGCCCCGGAAGGACAGAGGCAGGGAATAAGAGATAAAGGCAGGAGTGAGGATGAGGAAGAAGGGGAAGGGAGCAAGGGAGAGGGAGTTGGGGTATTTGTCCCAGAAGGGAACTGAATAAAGGACTGCCTCTGGATAGAGAGGAGACAGACATGACACATGGTGGTTTATAAAGGTTAACTGAGAAGCCCCGTGTTGGATGAGGTGCTTAATTATAATTAGGTGAACCAAAAGGGGCATTTGATTGCTGGACTTCAATACTTTGAGAGCTGGACATTGGAAGTCAGTCTCAGGAGGAGGAAGTAGCCAAGTAAGGGAATAGACTTTGGTGCCTAACTTTAGGAATGCTTTACTACTTATTATAGCCCAAGCTCCTCATTAATCCCAGAGCCATGCTCACCACGCTCAAGCTGGTTAGAGCCCTTCACATATTCCATCTCTCTAATAGTAGTTTTCTTCTAATTGTTAAGCTTATCAGCTTCCACCTGCCCCATCAACCATCTCCTTTTATCTCCCTTCAATTGTTGACTGTACACTTTTTCTCTTTACCTAGGATTCTATAGAGGATCCACACATTTGTTGATCCATACATTGTTTCTCTTACATTCCATAGTGCTCCCTCCATGTGCAATGTAAGAGAAAGAATATATGGATTGTTTCCCTCCCTTCATAACCCCAACTCGCTCTTGCAGGTAGGAATGCCCCCACCCCCAACACACGCATGTCTATGGCGTTTGCTTACCAACACATGCCATTAACTCACACTGACTGCATTTGGAAGTGAGCAATGGTTGTTCTTTGGGAGATTTCATGTTACAAAATCCTCTTATATAACCCTTAAAACAACTATAGAGTCATAATTACCCACCCATTCAACTGAAATTTTTTTAAAAAAATGTTAGTGATGAGCTAAAGAGATGGCTCAATGGTTATGATCATTTGATGTGCTTACGGAGGACTCACATTTGGTTTCCAACATCCATGTAAGCAGTTCACAACTCCTATAACTCTAGCTCCAGAGGGATTCAATGCCTCTGGCCTCTGAGGATACCTACATTCACATGCACACAACCCACACACATACACATCACTGTAAATATATAACTTTTAAAGAAGTAATTAGTGATTTAATCAAAGCCACATCTTTGCAAAAGGAGCCATAACTGGAAATAGGACATACAGCAAAATATGTCATAAAGGCATTGAAACTTTGAATTTAGCATTATTCCTGTTTTTGATTTCTTCTATGTTCTTAGTGATGATGCCTTATTTATAGTCTCCCATGTCACAGATATTAATAACTTTGCATGATTTTTTATGATTTGCATTGTATGTTTTATTGTGTATTAAATACTGGAGAATTTGATTTCTTGATGTATCCCAGACTCAGCTTTCCCATCCATGAACACCCCACCTTTCTTCACTTCAGCTATGTACTACAGACCAAACTCCCTAAAATTCTCTTACCTCTGGGCTCTAGGAAGTGGATCACATTTCACAGAGTTCTGTTATTTTTAAAAGTGTGCCTGAAAAATCCATAGAACCTAACTTCAATTTTCTTTAAGTCAGTTTAGAAGAAATATTGCCATTCTAATATCTCCTCGTATTTTCAAATATTAATTAAAAATGTTTTCTGGGTGATTAGTCATTCAATTAAAAAAACTCAAACATATACAATCAGCAAGGGGGCATGGGTCTCCCGACGCTCAGGAATGACCTTGGACTCCCAGAAACTCTGTGCAAATAGGCTCCATGTGAATGTCAGCATGCAAACCATTTTCATGTTACAAAAAAGAAAACAAAACAGGTCAACAAATTATCACCTTCATGGATTTTTGAGAATTCAGGAGAATAGAAAAGACTGGAACTCTTATAAGTAGAAAGAGGGATTTCTAAGAAAGTCTTAGGGTTTCTCTGGAAGCAAAGTGGGGACAAGGACTTGGCTGAAGGTCCTTCATGTGGAGAATGTGTGAGGACACAGAGCTGAGGGAGGGGACAGAGTGAGACACAATGCTGCAAGGGCTGGATGCCTTGGGGAATGTGCAGACCCTTAGCTCTCGCTGGTCAAGACAATACAGACTGGCATCATAATTAGCTGAGCACCTCTGAACAAGTTCCAGAACAAGGTATTAAACAGTCATGTGGACAGTAGCCAGCAAGGCGAGAGAATATAGAAGAAAGAAGATACAGCCAAGAGAGGAACTGGAGTACAGCACAGAGCAAGTTTAGAAGCTCAATAGGGAAAGCTGTACGACAGAAGGGTTTTAGTTTGGTTTGCTTTGGTTGGGCTGTATACTGCAGGACTTGGGGGTCATTTGCATAGCGGGGAATTTCCTGCACTGTTCCGTTTCCCATAGTTGTGCACACAATTTGATGTCTCATTCTCATCTTAAATCTCTTCCCAAGGATAAGCATTTTAGTATTTGTGATGGCCAATGTTAGCTGTCAACAGAATCTAGAATCACCTGGGAGGGAGATGGGCCTCCTGGCATGCCTCTGGAGCGTTATCTTGATCGCATTGATTGAGGTAGGAAGACCTATCCACAGTGTGTGACACCATTCCCTGTATGGGTTCTGAACTGTGTAGGTGGAACAGAGTGGCGGCCTGCGTTCATTCATGTCTGTTTCCAACATGTAGGCGCCATGTGACCCGCAGCTTTAAGGTCTTGCTGCCTAGATTCCCTACCCTGATATACAGTACTCCTGAACTGTGAGTTAAACTAATCTGTTCTCTCTCACGTTGCTTTTGTCAGAGTATTTTATCACAGCTATAGAAAAAGAAACTAAGACAATAATAACCAGAGCCATAACTTTTTTACCCGAGAGTGCCTCTATACCTGCAATCTGTTTGAACAGGGTGTAACAGGGTGTGTGTGTGTGTGTGTGTGTGTGTGTGTGTGTGTGTGTG
>NW_022196898.1:31701478-31708174 GCF_008632895.1 Mastomys coucha
TCCCAGCCTCCCTCTTTACCTACTCGTATTCTACACATGTTAACTTTACCTCATTTGTGTTGGGCCTTCAGAACTTCAGT
This sequence comes from Mastomys coucha, assembly GCF_008632895.1. Taxonomy (NCBI): domain Eukaryota; kingdom Metazoa; phylum Chordata; class Mammalia; order Rodentia; family Muridae; genus Mastomys; species Mastomys coucha. Next base: position 31,701,559 of record NW_022196898.1, read on the forward strand.
CTCAGTCTTGTTCTCCTATCTCAAAGAAATATTGACCTTCCTGAACTTCCAGCCCCACTTAACAGGTAAGAACTGATCCATCAATTGGACTTTGGAGAAGTCTCTGAAGAGAAAAAAATAGAGAAAGTAGTGACCAAGTTGATTACATTAAAAAGACTACAGTGTCCCCATATTCTACATAAAAGATTAACAGTGTTCTATAAGATTCATATACTTATTTATGATAGTACTAATTTCGAAATTGATATTTGTGCTAGACTTTCATTTTATGTATTATTGATTGGTAAATAATAATCATGTATATTTAATACAATATGCTGTTTTGATCTGTGGAATGAATCAAATAAATTAACATATCAATTACTTCACCATCACCATTTTCTTGTGCTGAGAATATTTATAGTTTTGGTTCTTTTTTTTTTCCTAAGTATTGTAAAGTTTCAAACATTTTAGCCAAATGGTTCAAACCACCTTAAACCCGCTCATGAGCCATTAAATAACAGCAAGTAACGACAACTCTCCTCAGACTCCTGCTGTCTGAACAACTGCAGATGTTTCTGAGAATTACAATTCTTTGAAACTGGTAATGCACGTCCTGACAGCAGCATCAACCAGCCTGGTGCAAGCAGTAGAACCAGCTGGTCACAGAGCAAATGACAGAAAAAGCAGAGTGGAGTAGAGAGCTGGCCAGAGTCAACCACTTCCTGGTAAAATGCAATTATCAATTAACCTGAGAATCAGTGAAGACTTATGTAATCGTTGTAATCCATTCAGCTATTTCATTAACTCTTCAATATGCTGAGTTCAAAATGTGGACTTGTATTCTAATATTCACTTGGGGTTTTTCATTATACTGTTCAAATGAAGATTGTTTCTGACTGCTGACAAAGAAAATAAGGAATTTTGAGTGTTCTCTAGAATAATGAACTGAGTGCTGCTCCCTCCATAACACGACCTCACCAAAGCTTTCTGTGTGCCTATCTGTTCCCATTAAGACTTCGTAATATCCTGAATACCATGTACCAGGTCCCCTCCACCCCTTCTCCAACTTATAAGCACCACGGAGGGGACTTCTTGGTGTTGTAGTGAGCAACTCCTTCTGGCCCTGGCATGACTCCTGCCATAGTGGAGCAGAGTTTTCTGTGCTGACATTAAAAATAACTTTGGGCTGTAACCATGGTAATGAAATAAGCAGAATAAAACAGATAGGTCTACAATTACAGTGGAGGGTTATCGATATTCCCTATAACAAGGATATTCCTTCCAGCCATTTTCTTCTCCCCAGCCCTTCTCCCTAGCTGCATGTGGTCTTGAGGGAGTGCTAAAGTACATAGGAGGGAGCACTGACTCCATTTTGTGTATGATTGCAGAGGCAGTATGACTCAGCACTTTGTTATGCATGTAACACCATCCGTGACCAGCATCATCCATAAGGTATTTAACTTACTCCTATAACCTTTTCCGAACAGGTTGGGTGTATTAAAACAATACCAGAAAAAAAATTTTTTAAAAAATAGTCTTTATTGCTTATCAAACATACCAAACCACGGAAGAATACAACACCCTCACCTAGGTCCTACAAAGATGAGGGTTTCTAACATTGCAATAGCAACAGCTTATCATCCAACCATTAGAGACCAATAGGTAGTTAACACCTAACTGCCCCTATGGCTTCAGTTTAGCTCAAACCCCACTGCTGATATGCCTTAGTCCCTCATATTGCCATCTGTCTGTCCATCTGTCTCTATGATTAGTCCCAGCTTTGAACCTAACCTCTAAGATTCCCCATGTTTCTGCATCTTGCCTAGGCAGCTCTATGAGTGCTGAAGTGAAGCTTGGTCCCATAACCCTTCAGCCTCTGCAGCCTAATGATATTTTTCCAGTATTTTTGACCCGTAGTGGATTTAATATGCAACCTATGGACAGAGAAGACTGAGTCTTCCATGTAGTCACACAGGTATAATACTAAGAATATAGAATAGATGAGCTGTGTCCTCATTTAGGAATATCTTGGCTAAGTTCCTTATTGGGAGACTATGTCAGCCAAGAATAAGGATATAGTCAATTTGTAAAATAACAATTAAAAATCACACAATAAAGACTTGGGAAAAAATTGTCATTGAAGAGTTACAATTTAATTCAATTCTGCCTTAAGAATATTTTCGTATTCAGTCTGTGACTTCAGACTCCTCTACAAGGTAAAGTCTGTATTTTAAAGAGGTTATGTTAACAGTTATTTGAAGCAGATGCCCCTAGGGGTGAGCTCACCCTCAAAATAGTTTGGATAAAGAAACCAAGGGGGTTTTCAAAAGGAAAACCAAGAAAGGGGATAATATTTGAAATGTAAAAAAAAAAAATACATAATAAAAAGAAAGAAAGAAAGAGAGAGAGAGAGAGAGAGAGAGAGAGAGAGAGAGAGAAAGAAAGGGAAGGAAGGAAAGAAGGAAGAAAAAAACAAGTGTGTCAACAGGTATCCCTGTCCACAGCTTTGACAAATACTAATGGAGACCCTGAGACTTGGAAAGTGATTACACTTTCCTGCATAAATCAAGACACTTGATGCTGAAGACTGAGCCAATGACCTTCTGGAAAGCAGCACATAGAAGGTGTTTTGCAGGGCGAGGACTCATTAACCACATTAGAGGAATGTTCCTTATAGAGCGAGATCCAGGGAAGGAGGGAGAATAATGCTTTGCTCAGATTCTCACAGGCACTTGTTCATGGCTAGAGAGAGACAGCACTGAGAGGGAAGACTCTAGAAAGCTTGGTATTGGTAAGGACTTTGTGTGCTAAGTAAGAGAGCTTAATTCTAAAGAGCATAAGAAGCAAATTGCAATCACAACCAAGGCAGCTGAAGATGGGATCCAATGTGCATTTTACACGAATTTGAGCAGAGAAAGAAAGACCTTTCTATTCACTTTTCTATTTCTTTTCTACTTTTATGATGTTCTTGGGTGGAGTTGGCACGTTTTTCTGTTTTTGTTTTTAAACATATAGCTGTAGACTTTGGAGAGATTGGACAGTTCCTTGGAAGTCACTGCTTTGAAATCTGTCACTGATCAACACACTGTGAACACACTCAGTGACCTGGTAGAACTTGTGCAGTAGGAAAATAATTTCTTCTGTCACCAGCCCCATTGCTTAGTATTATTATCATTGTTGTTGTTGTTGCTGCTGCTGCTATTATTATTTCTTTTTATTAGATATTTTCTTTATTTACATTTCAAATTTTACCCCCTTTCTTCATTTCCCCTCTGAAAATATTATTATTATTCTTTTAGAGAATCCCATTAGGTAGCTCAGGATGGCTCTGAACTTCATTCTTCTATCTCAGTCTCCCGTATGCTGAGAGACTGCAGATATGTATCACATACCCCTGTTGTCTTCTTTGGAAATTTACGTTAGAAAACCAAACTATACAATTTGATAGGAAGCATCTCAAGGGAAAAGATGGATAAATCAACTTCTCAAAGGCAAAATGTCAAGCACTCCAAATCCCTGTTCTGCTGCCTCCTTTGTCTTCTCTTAAACCTTTGTAAGTTGAGATCCTAACTCCTAAGGTGATGCTGGGAGGTGATGCCTCCAGGAAATAATTCATCCCTAAGGTCAGAGCCTCATGATGGGATCACTTGTTCTCATAGATACTCCTTTCCTTCCGGAAGGAGATTCTTAGGGAAGTTCCAGTTCCTTGGAGTGGATTATCTCACGAGTTAGACAGCCAAAGTAAAGGACACAATTGCCTCTTTAGAGTAGCTTCATTCCTGCCAAGATGGCTATGACCTGATACTGATGCTCACTAGTGTTCAACAGGAATTTTGGAAGAGACGCAGACGCTCAACTCACAGCAGATGGTGGAGCTTTTCATGTGGTGGCCAGAGAACTAAAGGAATCTTACTTTAATTTTTTTTTATACTTTAATTTATATTTTAGAAAAAGCAGAAATTTCCTGGTATCATTCCACATTATATATACATATTAAATTACTGTAATATATCCTACCATAGAAAGACAATCAAATCAATAATTTTAAAATAACAAATCTTTTGGGATTTATTTATTTATTTGTGATGGGGTCTTACAGCGTAAACAAGGCTGGCGTGCTTCTCCCAGTCCTCCTGCCTCAACATTCAAAGAACCAAGATCTGAGTTTACATTCATGCACTAGCACACCTAGTCAAATACTTTTTTTTTTCTTTTTACTTTAGATACACATTCTCCTTTGGGAGCAGGGAACCTTGATTTTTGAATGCAGTTGAAAGAAAATATACCTAAGAGAAAAAGTAAACAAGATAGAAACAAAACATGCCCACACATGCAACAAAGGGTAGTTCTAAGCACAGCGACTACAAAATCCAAGCGTCCTTTAGTTTGCAGAGTACATGCCTCTTATGCTTGCTCTGGCAACTAAAGAGGCACTTTCCTACCTCCAAAACGGTCAGGACTTGATATATGGTTTCTTTGGTTACTGTGTCCAACGTTGGTTGTAACCTTCTGGAAAACACAATTGCAGGGACAAGGTATTTTCCCACGACTCACATATCAAATACACAAAGCATTCTGAACAGTTTCAAAAATAAAGAGACAAGAAGAAGATACGTACGATGAAATCCCTTCCCAGTGACTCCAGCTCCTTCCTAGACACTGGCCTTTGTTTGGGCTCTGATAGACTTTATCACTTTTATTCTCATCAAGAAATTCAAATAAAATTTGCATATACAAACTATCCCAGGCAGAACATTTTAACTGTATCAACACAAGGGCTTCCTTTATTTGAAAGAAGGGCTTTCCTTTATTCTTTGTAGAATAAAACCATGTTTACAAGTTACAGGCTCTGAGAGCCTGAGGGGACCTTAAAATCTACTTAACTCCATCATCGCATCTGATTCACTACAAGATGTAATGCAAGCCATCCTATTGCCACTTCATTCTCCAGCGAGGGCACAGCCATGTTCGAATGCTCCTTTGATCAGAGTGGAAAGTAGGAGGGTTTGAGCTCACTGTGGTCCCCTGATTCCCAGGTGACAGCTTCATGCTTTCACCTACACTAAAATGAATTCTTCCTTTTCCCTAATTCTTCCTTCCTTTCTTTGTCTTTTGATTCATTTTTTAGCTAGTTTTTGTTCTTTCTTTGGCTTTATTTTGTTTTGCTCTGCCGTTTTTTTTTACAGGTGAACTCTCTAGAAAGCCAGACCTTTATCCCTTCAGGTGGCCAGCAAAAATAAAGGAAATCACGGATTCGTACCTCAAGAATTATTTTTGTGTTATAGGAAGGCTTTGCAATATCTTATTTCAAATTTCAATATCAAGTTACTTATTATATTCAAGGACAGAAAGTATGATAAAAAGTATTGAGATTGAAGTTAAAATTCAGATTTCAGTGTTAAACACATTTGTCTTAAGAACGACTCCTTGAATATTTGGCACACAATGAAATGCTGGTTCAAGGCTCTATTTGAATATGTCACAGGCCCTCCTACATTCTACCTTTCTGGAAAGCAGCATCTCTCTGGGACGAGGACCTACCTGCAATTGTGAGAAACAGGTTTCTGAGGTAGAAGGGCCTAATCCAGACTTGACTTCCCATTCTGTGACCCACTGGCCGCAAGACCTTCCTCAGAGTGGTCCTCTTTCCCTGTTTACAAGCTGGCTGCGATCCTCCTCTCACGTTTCTGAGCCACTTTCCCTCTGCCCCAGCTCTCTATCTGTTCTTTTCTGCCTCACCCTCTGATGACCTCTCAGAATTCCATCACAGAACCCTCCAATAGGAAGGCATTACAAGAGATCAGAAGGAAAGCTCAGGAAATAGTCTGTGGGGGTGTTCCTCCTGTCTCTCCCTCCCTCTGGGGGTCTTCTATTCCAGCAAACTTAGAAAGAGCTGTCCCTCCTCACAGCCCCGGCTCTGAATTGGGTATCCCTTTTGTCACAGGCTGATAATGACTTCCAGTGCTACTTCTAGAATATCCCAGAATTCTTCCTGTTGCCTATATCTTACCTACCTCTATGTATAGTTCCTTCATAGTAATTGTCTTTAAAAGTCCTAGCTTAGGGCAGAAGACATAGCTCTGTGGTACATTCATAGTAAGTATGAGGCCATTAATCTCCAGAACTTCAAAATTATATATATATATATATATATAATTATATATATATTATATATATATATGAATGTGTATTATGAATTTGGTTTTCTGCCAAGATAGACTGAAGTGTCCTGTAAATTCTAGATGGCGTTATTGTGAGTTCTTATACTTAAAACCTTCTTTACATTTTTGGGGAAAAGATAGTCACAACAAGAGACTGAACAGTCCTGGAAGGCTCTTGAAAAATAAAGCACTGAGCCATGTCTGAGGCAGAAATATTGTAAGCCCGAGTACAGAGAGGGGAGGCAAGGTGTGGTTCCAAATAATTGTACACATGTGCTATGCTGTTTAAGATTGCAATTGGTAGAAATACAGAATCATGGATCCTGATATAGATTCATTCAAATAGAATCCAGAAGACTAAAAAGAAGAACATGCAGTATGCGGTACTTGTTGTGTAGACAAAATCCTGAGAACCACTAGACCCGTGTGTGTGTGTGTGTGTGTGTGTGTGTGTGTGTGTGTGTGTGTGTGTG
>NW_022196898.1:31708211-31720522 GCF_008632895.1 Mastomys coucha
AGAGAGAGGGAGAGAGGGAGAGAGGGGGAGGGAGAGGGAGAGGAGAGAGAGAGGGAGAGGGATAGGGAGAGAGGGAGATACAGAATAATTGGAAGCTTTTATGCTGCGTGACAGAGCTCATGCTAACATCCAGAGGATATGGAAAAGCACCATTTTTCTGCAAGTCATCCTGGCAGAAGTGTGGTGGAGAAGCCTTAGCAGGAAGCAGCAAAATCTAATTGTCACATTAGGTAGGGAAAAAATGATGATGAGAGCAGCAAGGACCATGGTAACCAGGCGAGGAGGTGAAGCCAGACAAACTGGCTATACAGTTGAGGAAGGTGAGACTCGGGCATTACTGACAGCATTGATCTAGACAATGGGGACCCATTTCTCATAAGATACACTGAGTGTAGGCATTGTGGCATTTCTACACCTAAGTACTTAACAGGTACATGAGTTAAAAATAATCAGGAAAACAGTCTCATCTCAAGTATTTGCCAAATTTTCATTTTTGGCTCATTCTATGGGCTTTACTTCAGTTCCTGCAAACTGGTATAATGAAGCTCTATCTCATTCTGAATAAATATGCAGATATGCAGAAGTAAGACTAAATAAGGTTTAAAAGAATGAGGACCTATAAAACTAGATAACAAAATATCATCCTTGCTCTTCCCCCTCTCCAATCCTTCCCTCACCTCACCTTCCTGTCCTCCCCCCCTTTACCTAGGATCTGATCTCCAATCCTTTATGTCCTATTCCCCATCACATAAAGTCAAGCAAGAAAGAGAGCATCTATAAAGCAGGCCGAGGACCCTTGTCAAACACTACCTCTATCTCAGACTCCCCAGTTTCAAGAACTTTGAAAAAAAAAAAGCTTCTGTGCTGGGAACTACACAGTTTATGGAGTTCTGTTACGGGAGCCAAGCAGAGGAATTCAGTCCACCACCCTTCTTAGTCTAGTATGATGTGGTAGAGTCAAGAATCCCTAGATACTTATAGGCCAGCTATCCTGGCCTCCACAGTAGCAAACCACCAAGAACTATCTCCAAAAAACAAAAACAAAAAACCAAAAACAAATAAAAAGGACAGTAAGGACCAGACGTCAAAGTTATCTTCTGACCTCTATACTTGTGCAATGACATCATCATGCAGACACAAGCTCATGTACACACACACACACACATTTAAATCTAAAAAAAAAAAAGAATCAGGCCTATACTTTTTGTAGTATCTTCATACCATGCCTAGGAATGATGAACACTGAAAAGTACGTCTTAAGCATGAACATGAATTGTTATTTGTCAAGTTTAAAAGCATCACACGTCTCTCTTCACAGCTAGAAGACTGGTATAAAATGGTGATCGAGGCTAAACTATAAAGTGCACTTTAATACACCCAGTAAATGGTTTAATCTCCGAGCAGGCATACCTCTGCAAGTTCTAGGCCAACCTGGTTAACATAGCGAGCTCCAGGACAACCAGGGTTACACAGTGAGACCTGTCTCTACATAATCAAACAATAAATGGATTGGAATAAAAAAAAAAAGAATTATCAAACATTTTCTCAGAGAATTACTCTTAACACCAAAAATCTCAGACGCAACTTAACTAACAAAACTATTGCTTAAAGAACTAATATACCTATCCCGTGGAAGATTACAGTTTCTATAATACTATCAAATTAATGCAAAGATGTTCATAATACTATATATAGTGAGAATCAGACAGGTTGTGAAACAATATGTAGGAAACTTTCTTATTATATACATATGTATAAAACACACAGTTAATAAATAGTATCAGGCTTACGTTTGCCTGCTAAAGTGATTAAGGCTAACTTTCCATCAAATCTGTGTCATAACCTTTGTTGGCTATATACAATAGTAGAAATATATTTTGTTTAAAGAAGTAGAAATAACTACTGAGTAGCTTGAATCCTGTTTGAATGCTCTCTTAGCAGGTTACCAAAGAGGTTTTTTTTTTTACTTGAAAAAGTACTAAACATTACCCTTAACCTCAAGAAACAAGCCACTTGATTTTCTTACCTTTCTTTTGCTGTAATAAAACACCATGACCAAGGCAACTTATAAAAGGAAGTGTTTAACTGGCTTATGGTTTCAAAGGGTTAGAGTCCATGAAGCAAGGGCAAAGGTGTAGTGCATATAGGGACATCAGAGAGCTCACAACCCTATGCATAAGCAGGAGGCACACTTAAAATGGCACGAGTCTTTCGGAACCACAAAGCCCATCCCAGTGACACACCTCCTCAATAAGGTCAGAACCCTAAGCCCTCCCAAACAGTTCCACCAACTGCGGACCAAGTCTTCAAACATAAGAGCCTATTGGGCCATTCTCCAAACAACCACATCACTCACGAAGGTAAAAATAATTGCGTTTATTCTTATCATCACAGCTACAAAACAAGGTTAAGGCTGATCTGCAAGTGATACGACAGTGTATACTGAAGACCACTGAAAGGGTATGAGTAGTGGTTTCAGAACTGCTATGTTTGGGTATCGCCTTTGAGCAATGAAAACCTGAAGAGTCAATCCATGACACTCCTGCTTTGAAGAAAGAAGTAGTTACTTCTCTCTTATCCTTAATTATAGATGCTGTGTCCAGCTGTGTGCCGCCATCTCGGCTGTGGTAGCTAGAGAAACTGAGCTGGAGGTTGCCAGAGCCTGCTCAAGGCAATGTGAAGATTAGAAATAAAACACTGATAGACCAACATCTGAGACCTCCCAGTCCCTTAGAGGAAACTTTGAGATGGATCAGGTCAGCTGCCTTTAAATAACCAAGAATCCCGCAGATGATTATAATGCCATCTCCAAGGAAACTCAGTTCCTGATCCAAAGAGGATAGACACCAGAGGAGCAAAGAAGACGAGGCGGTGGAAGAAAAGGTGGCTAAGGACGGCTGAATCAAATGAGGTTGGAGTGACCTTAATGAAGCAAGGTCCTTTTCCATTAGCTTTACAAATTCCTTCCCAAGAGGCTCACCCTGGTGCATACTGATTCCTAAGCTATGACAGAGACAAAGTTACCAAAGATATGGAGTGTATGTCTGTGTGAAAGGGGGTGAATTATGTCATAAGATGAGTTCTTCTGAAGAGCTTAAGAAAAACAACTTGCTTAAAGTGTTGACAAATGAGAAGGCCTCCCGCACTGTTCAAGAGGGGGCTTGATGTATCTCAAAGGGGTGCCAGTGGATTCTATGCATGAGATCACACTGAAACCACACAGAAAGTCCTAGAAGTGTTAGCACTTGTCCCCCTCTCTGTGATTTAACCAGAACAAGGTGCTGTCTGGGCACGAGCATTCGAATAGCTCTCAGAACATTGTAGTGCACCGTGATGCACAGTGCCACTGGCTCCACTGGTGCGTGGGGTGGTTTTCTCCTTTCGATCCAGGTAGGACTTATTAACCTGTTTGGTGAGTCTGTGTTCATTTAAAAAACAAAAATCGTTCTCAGTTAAACATAACATAATTAAGATATAACATCTAGTGTCCACAGCTCTGTGGATCCATCCCGAAGACATGAAAATCTCCAAACTATCTTGCACCTGGCTTCCTCAACTATGGTGTAAAGAGGCAAACCTGAGGCTTACTGGTTTATGGGTATGTGATTAACCTTACACTCAATTTCACGGGTATTTAATCTATAATTATAGTTGAAAAGACTAGAACTCAAGCTAGGCAGTGAACTTCTAAGCCAGAAAAATCAATGCTGAGGCACAGCAAGATCATCAAACGTGGCTTTTTGTTATGGCGTGAAATAAGAGTAGCTCAAAGAGTCGTGTGTCAGAACACTTGGTCCCCAGCTGACGATACTATTTGGGAGGTGGTGGGACCTTTAAGAGGTGACATCTAAAAAGTGGGTTGGTAAGGGGCATGCTTTGCTGGCTATAGCCTGGCAGTGGCTTCCAAGCCCAGCTTTCTGCCTCCTGCTCCGCAGAGATGTTAACGAGCTGCCACAGCAGTCCCCACTGCCACAGATCTCCACTGGCTCCTGTGTCTTCTGACCTGAACTGGATTCCCTCACAAGGAGAAGGGGTAAAGGGGGATTGTGAGGCTCAAACTGGGAGGAGAGGAGGGAGAGGTCTGCAATCTGGTTATAAAATTAATTAATTAATTAAAGTCAAAATAAATCTTTGTTTCTATCTAGTATTTTTCACCCGTAGGAGAAACAGGAATGGCCACATGAGCTGTAAGTGTGAAAATCCAGCTGGAAGCTAGCTGGAGCCCTCTCCAGATGCAAACTCACTTGGCTCCCATGGCCGCACTCCTCAGAGGTCCTTGCACTTGATCAGGGGAATTGTAACTAGTGTCAGCAATCAGAAGGAAACTGGCATATTCCCAAAAATTGTCAAATTGGAAGCCACTGTCAAAGGAAATTTTTGAAATCTTTCTTCTTAGAGATTTCACATTTCCTTATTTCCAGAGGCTCAACGAATATGTGAGACCCAGCTTCAAACTTCATAATGAAAAACAGGAAGAAAGGAGCTAAGAAGAGAAATCAACACTAGGCAGATGTTCACGATAAGAGTCCAAAGACATACACTAATAAGCAGCATGCATTTTCAAAGGGGATCTTGCAATTCTATTTTTTTCTGAAGTGCTGACATGTCATTAATTAACATAAGAGAGAAAAAACAATTATATTAGAAGAATTAATAGAAAGTAGGAGAGTTTGGGGATGTTTTACATTATAAAAAATAGTTCTAATATTTTTCTTAGACATATTGGGTAGACCACTGCTCTCAAAGGGAATACAAACTGTGGTATTTGACCTAACTGAGCATTAAGTATGAAGGATTTTCCACAAAACAAAATAAAATTGGATATATTTTTCATGAAGAAACTCATTTTAAGTATCTCCCAACATCTTTAGACATTTCTACCTAATAATGAATAGTCAATTCCCTTGTGAAGTTTGTAGAAAGGAAACAGAGAGCACAGCGGGAGATACTCATCAGACAAATGTGCCATTGGTTTCCTTTAGTCTGATCTTCCTTATAGAAAACAACTTAAACCTATCCCTTTCAATTCACTACTCATTCATCCACCTACCAGTTACCCTGGTGTGCCTCAAATGTCATTACAGAGGCACCAACATGACAAAAGCACACAGATGCAATATCTAGCCCCACGCTCTGTGCCCGGCATTAGATGGGGGTCAGTAGAACATGACTTACTCAAAGCAGAGCACTAGCAGACATGAGGACAGTTGTAGAGGGATTAGAATGCGGAGTCCTGATGTCACCTTCTGGGTCAAGAGTACTTGGAAAAGGAGAGAGCATTTTGAAGTGCATATTACAAAAAGGAAGCAAAAATTTGAGCGTAGTAACTGGCTGAGGCAAAGATTCTGAGTCAAGAAAGGACATGGAATGTTTCAGAATCTGAAAGGGAATCTAGTGACTACAGAAAGAGAAGCTGAGGGAAAGACAAATTAAAGAAGAGGGCAGGATCTGAATCTGGGGTTTATAACTCAAGACATATAGCAAGGTCTACAAACAATAAGAATTCTTATTTTAAAGCATATTATTGCTTTTATTTTCAATAAAGTTAACATTTGTAAACTTAGGTCTGTAGGTTTATTTTATAAACAGCAAAGTCATATATACGGTACAATTCATGGGAAATTGGCCACTGGAAATTGAGGTCTTAAGTACTGGGCTTCTGGGTACAGCAGATGGGACCCAGAAGCACTGTGTGTCCATCTGCATTTAGAAAGGCTCCCTGGATTTGGTACAGAGAACAACTTGACATAGTCTAGGAACAGGATGATAAGTGAAGAAGAGGACAACATTTGTCTTCTCTGTACCTTGATCTTGTTTTAATCAATAGAGCACAGGATAAGGCTGAACCAAACCATCCTAAGGACCCTCTCTGCCTGCATTGCATAAGTTCACCAACTGCAGAAAAGCTACTGTTGTGGGAGAATGCATGGGCATGCAGTCCACATCTGAAGGAGGAGAAACAAAAGTCTGTGGCCTTCGGAAGTTAGGTACACTCTGCTGCATTCTACCAGCACCAAGCATGCCACCAGCCTCCTCCAGCCGTGGCATCTGTCCCTCTCCTCAGTGATTCTCAATGAACCCTTGAACACTGTCATAGTCCATTTTCTGTCCCAATATGCCACAGAACAGATAATTTATAAAGGAGCAACTTTGATCTGGGCTTATAGCTATAGATGCTGAAGTGTCTAAGATCATCTAGCCAGGGTTTTATAACCCTGTGGGGGGATAAAAGGTAAGAAAGTATGAGGTAGGCTCTCTTTATAACAATCCATTACAACAATAATAAGCCACTCTCACAAGAATTAACTCACTTGCATTAAAAATAAGAAAATTAAAAAAGAACAAAACAAACAAACAAAATAAACCTCTCAATTTTTTCATTATACTCTAAACACTCCTTAAAACTTCTACCGCCTCAATGTGGCTACATTGGCAATCAAGTTTCAATAAGAGTTTGGGAGGAAAAAAACAACATATGCATACCATGGCTCAACATGATTATAGAGCAATGGGGCAGCATAGTAATTGTTAGCCATGAAGTATATGAGATGTATGCTTGGCTCATGAAAACTATACTTGACTCAAAAAAGAGAATATCCTTGATTTAAGGCCTCTGTAAGGATATTTGAAAGTCTTAAGAATGCTTTCTAAATTTTTGCCCTTGCCAAAAATTATGTATGGATGGTTTTTACTCACAACAAATTCCTTTAATAGATAGTATCCATGAAAGATTTTTGTAGCTAACAGATGCATGAAAGAGGTGTGTTACATAAATAATTAGAAGGTTATTTGTGCTTGGGTTTTCCTTGAAAATATTTCTCACAGCCCTCCACACTGGTACCTGCAAGATACAGACACCAGTCTAAGGCCTGGTTGTCAAAAATAAGGGCAGAGAAGTCTGACTATAGGGCTTTCATTCTTGTGAGAAATAATAGATTGATAGATAGACAGGCAGGCAGGCAGGCAGGCAGACAGACAGACAGACAGACAGACAGACAGACAGATAGATAGATAGAGTCTTAGTCAGGGTTTCTATTACTGCACAAACATCATGACCATGAAGCAAGTTGGGGAGGAAAGGGTTTATTTGGCTTACTTCCACATTGCTGTTTATCACAAAGGAAGTCAGGACTGGAACTCAAAGCAGGTCAGAAAGCAGGAGCTGATGCAGAGGCCATGGAGAGATGTTCCTTACTGGCTTGCTTCCCCTGGCTTGCTCGGCCTGCTCTCTTATAGAATCCAAGACTTGTGGCACCACCCACAAGGGGCCCTACCCCCTTGATCACTAATTGAGAAAATGCCCCACAGCTGGATCTCATGGAGGCACTTCCCCAACTGAAACTCCCTTCTCTGTGATAACTCCATCCTGTGTCAAGTTGGCACACAAAACCAGCCAGTACAGATAGATAGATAGATAGATAGATAGATAGATAGATAGATAGATAGATAGATAGATGATAGATAGATCAATCGATAGATAGATAGATAGATAGATAGATAGATAGATAGATAGATGGATGGATAGATAGATATGTAGAGATACTAAAGTTGCCTTTTAAAAATTGCATCTATGAGGGAAGTTATACAGGCTGATTAAAACTTCTATGAATGTACAGAGCCTGGATATTGCAGATTGACAGGTAGAATTATTGTGTTGCATAGTTCTGTGTCAGCTTGTCACAAAGAAGGAGGAAACCTCAACTGAGAAAATGTCTTCATAAGATCAGGCTTAGGAAAGCATGTAAAACATTTTCTTAATTAGTGACTGAAGTCGGAAGGTCCAGCCCATTGTAGGTGGAGCCATCCCTAGGCTGGTGGTCCTGGGTTCTGTAAGAAAGTAGATTTAGCAAGCCATGTGAAGCAAGCCAGTGAGCATCATTCATCCATTTGGGAACATTTGGATTAGCTCCCACCTCCAGGTCCCTGTCTCAATTGTATTCCTGTCCTGAACTCCTCTAATGCTAAACAGCGATGTGGATGTGTAAGCCAAATAAACTCTCTCCTCCCCAACTTGCTTATGGTCACTGTGTTCCAGCTAAGACAATTATCTTGGTTCCTTTATACATAACTTTTAGCTCCCTTTGGTGAAGTGAGCTGTATTCTGTATTATAAATAACCTAGTATCAAATAATGTCACATTAAAAGGTATTTTTAGAAACTGAAGATATGAATCTGGTTATTGATAGCCACAAAAAAAAAAAAAAAACCTGTTCTATAAAAGATGTGGATTGATCCTCAAAAATGCAGTAAGTAAGATAAAGTGGTTTAAAAATGTAGCCACCACAGAGTACTTCAGTGAGGTTGTCAGGCTTCAGATCCCAGAGTAGTAGAGGGTGAGGAAGCATGCACTCTCCAGTCCAGAGCATCCACATCCACACCCACCTCCGCCCCTTACCACCTTTCTCTCCCAACCTCAGGTGCTCTGTTTTATTAAAATCACTGACTCCTTAAGTTGGGAATGTAGTGATGTCAGGAAAAGTAATTAATACTGTACTTGTTACTACTTTTTAAAGTCCCCTATAATTATCCTTACAAATGCAATGTCCTAATAACTCACAGGTACCCAAGGGACTTCATGTCTCCTGTTTGAAAGTTTCCCAGATGTGGCCAATATAGGTATCTTGCCAATCCCCATGAAATACCTCCACCCAATTTTCTCAGCTTTGAAGCTAAATGAACAATATTGATTGGTGCAAGGTCAATGAGCAATAAATAAAGCAGCAACACCTCTCCATCCAATACTCCTAGATCTTGGTGTTACCTAACTTCAGATTTCCAATGAAACTGCTGGATTTACTGCCCTAGGCTGAAAGTATGTATTCTTGCTAGAGATAATTTTTGCCTTTCTGGACCTGTACTGGTCAATGAATTAAGGTATTTGACATTTAAAAACGGACATCTTACTGCAGTATACAGATCAGCTTGCTATTTGCAGTCTTATAAAGCTAGACTCTGGAAACATTAATGAAGTTTTAAATGTTCTAAGAGCTGGAGAATACATGGCAAAGGTGCAAGTCACTTAGTAAAAGGTAAATCCGGTAGAACACATCCTAACTCCAGATAGCAGCTTTGGCTTCTCCCAAATGAAGATGTAAAGAAGATTGGGACAGAGTTTTAAAAATTTGGCTAGAGTTCTGCCAAATTTATATTCCAAGTTTGGGTCTCAGAGCTAAGCTGCTCTATGGATTCACACTAGAACCACACTCTGCGCCATACAATGAATAATGGTCAACATTAAGTGTAACCGTGTGTTTGACACCCATGCTTCCCCGGTTATTGAATAATGACTTGGAGGCTTATTATATAGCATTTCCAAACTATCTCCTAACTCAGTTAACCCAATTATACTATTCTATGTCCACCATGTGGCTGGTTATCTTTTCTCAGTATCAAACATCCAACTTCCTCCAAATCCGGGAGGTGAATTCTTCTCCCACCAGCCAGTCTATTTCCGAGAGTTCCTCTCTTTACCAGTTGTCCCACCTTCGGATCCAGCCTCAGCTTATTGTCCATCAGAATTTTATTGACAGGTGATGCTTCCACATAGTACATATGAGATTGTCCCCACAAATGAGCTTTTCAAAAGCTAAGAGAGTCATTGTTGGAACTCGTTTTGAAAATTCCTGATTTAAAAAAACAAAAACAACAATAACAAAAACCTTTATATTATTTGTAGCAAAATAACAAGGCATGGCATTGAGATTTCTCACCCAGAGATTGGAGAACATTTTCAGACTCATGGCTTCTCCAAAGAGCTTGACTCTGTGCTATGTGTGTGGCCAGAATGATCACAAATCCCAGCAAGTACAGCAATGATAATTGATGAGGTTCCTACTTACTCTGGCTTACTGATGGGTGGTCATAACTCATCAGGTTCAAAGGACACAAATGATAAATTTTTAGAGGATGATTATCTAAATACCAAGTCCTTTTACCAGAATCACCTGAAATTTTCATTAAAGTTCTCTGCATGCTAAATTCAAATTTTCCTTCTGTTCCTATAAAGAAGTGAATTATTTTAGTCTTATGTGAAAGTTATAATTCAAATTTATTCTACTAGACTTGACTTAAAAGATAAATATCAAAATAAATCCTAAGGCATAATGGTTTACAGATTGGAAATGGTACAGATGGTTTACAGGGTACACATCCTCAGGAGAGTACAAGGGCCAACGGGGAGGAAGCTTCTTAGTCAGTACCGATGTAATTTCTCCATGTTCTATAACTCAGATATGTTGTATCTTCAGCAATAAAGTCTTAAAAGTCCTGCTGGACAATGGAAAACAATGGCAATGGCCTGTTCCTGTTTTGAGAAGGGGGTCTCCAAGACACCCCTAAGCAACAACTTGTATCCCAAACCTGATAGAAAGCAGAACACACTCTTGAATAAGCATAGAGGAAGTTGAAATAATCTCTTTTTTATTATTGGATATATTCTTTACTTACATTTCAAATGTTATCCCCTTTCCTGGTTTCCCCTCGGAAAGCCCCCTATCCAATCCCCCCATCCCCTGCTTCTATGAGAGTGTTCCCCTACCCACCAACCCACTCCAGCCTCCCCAACATGGCATTCCCCTACACTGGGGCATCAAGCCTTCACAGGACCAAGGGCCTCTTCTCCAAAGGCCATCCTCTGCTACATATGTGACTGAAGCCATGAGTCCCTCCATGTGTATTCTTTGGTTGGTGGTTTAGTCACTGGTAGCTCTGTGGGAGGAGGGGTCTGGTTGCTTGATATTGTTGTTGTTTCCATGGAGTTGCAAACCCCTTCAGATCCTTCAGTCCTTTCTGTAACTCCCCCATTGGGGATCCTGTGCTCAGTTCAATGGTTGGTAGCAAACATCTACCTCTGAATTTGTCAGTCTCTGGCAGAGCCTCTGAGGAGACAGCTTTATCTGGCAGTTCTAAGATGAAGGATTATGGCTACAAACACCTACATAAAAGTTAAGGATATGTCAGATAAATACCCAATGATGCAACCCACATATGGCTACAAATACCCACACAAATGTCAAAGATATCTCAGATAAATAAATAACAATGCACCTCACAGTACAGAAAACACAAGAAGATTATGGCTACAAACACCCACACGAGTGTCAACGATATCTCAGATAAATAACTAACGACACACTTCACAGAGTTGAAAATACAAGAAGCAAAATTCAAAAGGAATAGATAGGAAAAAACTATAAAGATCAGTATATACATAAATAAAAGACACTTAAATAATATGGAGATTCTGACAGAACTGGAAAAAAAGAAAAAAATAATAACATGGAGAATCAGGAAATAAAGTGTTGATTCTTTGAAAAAAGTAAGACTAACAAATTCCTGACCAAACTAATCAAAAAGAATAGAAGAGATACCAAATGAGTCAAATTTGAGGAGAATAAGAAAATGTCACAAAAAATCGCAATAAAATGTAGAGAATCCTTACAGAATATATAGAAAGTGAACACTTTGTTTTGTTTTAAACTAGAAACTCTAGAACAGACAGATGAATCCCTAGACATGCAGCAGCCAAGTTAGATAAGGATGACATAAACAATGGAATCAGGTCTGACTCTACTAGTGAGCTTGGAGTAGGAACAGTTTCCCAATGAATCAAAGGCCAGGGTCAGATGACATCCCTGCTTGAAACCATCAGACCTTTAAAGAAGTGTTAATACCAACCTTGCTTAAATTGATTCATAAACCACAGCAAAATATAGGTAAAGAACAACAGAAAACTGATTTATTTATTTATTTATTTTATTAGATATTTTCTTTATTTAAATGTCATATTATATCTCCTTCCCCAGTTTCCCCTCCTAAAAATAAAAATAAAATAAAATAAATATAAAAATACCAAACAAACAAACAAAAAACCCTGTTCCCACTCCCCTCCCCCTGCTCACCAACCCACTCTCTCCTGCTTCCTAGCCCTGGCATTCCCCTACACTGGGGCATAGAACCTTCACAGGGCCAAGGGCCTCTCCTCCCATTGATGACTAACTTGGCTATCTTCTGCTACATATGCTGCGAGAGCCATGAGTCCCACCATGTGTACTCTTTGGTTGGTGGTTTAGTCCCTGGGAGTTCTGAGGGTACTAGGTAGTTCATATTATTGTTCGTCCTAAGGGGTTGCAAAATCTTCAGCTCCTTGGGTCCTTTCTCTAGCTCCTTCATTGGAGACCCTGTACTCATGGCTGTGAGCCTCTACTTCTGTATTAGTTGGGTATTGTCAGAGCCTCTCAGGAGACAGCACTTGCTGGCATCCATAATAATGTCTGGATTTGATGATTGAATATGGGAAGGATTCCCAGGTG
>NW_022196898.1:31721019-31727756 GCF_008632895.1 Mastomys coucha
AACTGGAAACAACCCAGATGTCCCTCAACAGAGGAATGGATACAGAAAATGTGGTACATCTACACAAACTGATTTCTATAATGCCAGGATCACCTGGCATTATAAATAAGTATTGAAATAAAATTGGACCAGAACTCAAAACCAATAAAAAATTCACAGTCACAGCTTCTAAAACAACGCATTGTGATCCCTTGTGTGATGGGAAATGTGAGATCATGTAAAATTTGGCAACAATAAAATCTTTCTGAATATGGAGCGACAAAAATTAATTTGAAATGAAACATATAATGAATCTGAGGATCCTCTGGCACCAGTCATGTGACCCCACAGCATCCTTGACTCTGAGCACAGGTTCACTCTGCACCCTCTTACTGCAGAGCAGAGAGTGCTGCCAGGGCACCTTGGATCAGACCCAAGATGGTTGAAGTCTAAGAGTTGAAGTGTCATCATTATACATTCAATTATGCTAGTATAGAAAAGTGATGGTTTAATTATAAAAAAAACAAACAATATTTTTCTGCCCTCCTTCAACATGTAAATACCATCTTTGGATTGGATTGATTTGGGATATTTGATTTGGGAATTTTTTTCTGTTTAAATCTGTGACTTGCTAATTAAAAAAATCATTCAATAAAATTTGGCTTGAAAGTGAAACAGAATTTCCATTTCTGAAATATTTATACATATACTTTTATCATTTTGTGCTATACATTTAGACAAAGGAGTGTTCTCAACACAGATGATTAAAAAATTAAAATTGTCTATCAACTCTGGAAAATGTTGAACATGTTCTACATTCTCCAATACCAAATATTCAGCCAACATTTAGTTCTTTAGGTAAGAATGAGCCTGTATCTTAGTATCATTAGTATGCAAATTTGCCTTTGCCTTTAAAAATGATTAAATTATATGTATACAAATATCATCTTACAGTCTTTATGGTTTATTATCAGTATCTTATTTACATACCTATTTTACATATCTATATATTTGAGATTACACAAAGCTTTCTTGAGCAAGAGGGTTGGAAGGAGAAAAGACTTCAGAAGCTTTTACAAAGACTATTTTCCTAGATTAATTTATTGCTGCTATTTGTAAGTTAGCCTTTAGAAGGAGTGAGAGAGAAAAAACAGAGACAAGAGAATTTCATGGTCTGCAGTCAGGATACAATGATGTCGAGGTCCACGGTTCTCCACCTGTGGGTCGCAAGATCCACGGTTCTCCATCTATGGGTCGCAACCCTTTTGGAATCGCATATTGGATATTTACATTGTAATTCATAATAGTAGCAAAATTACAGGTATGAAATAGCACCAAAATAATTTTATAGTGAGGAGTCACCACAACATGAAGAACTGTATTAAAGGATCCCAGCACAAGGAAGGCTGAGATGCACTGCTGTAGGACTTTCCATGGCACTGTAGATCGCAAGAGACAGTGTGTACAGGCAACTGTACAGGCCTGGCAATGGAGTCAAAGGGCTGACTGCAAGTTGAATGTGAAAAGGGGAGAATTTGAGAGTAGGTGACATGCACAGAGGGTAAATAGCTTCATCATTAACAAAAATGGGGATTCTGAAACAAGGATCAAGTATCTTGGGTAGGCTATGAAGGATTCATCTGCAGTCATGTTAAAGGCTGTGAGTGGTTAGGCCTTGAAAGTGAGTCCTCAATGCAGCGTATGAATGTCCATTACCCTGTGTCAGCCTTTGATACTGCAGATTTCCCAATGTTGACTCGTCCAGTCTATGATATTTACGTCATGAAAAAGAGCATTTTTCTGTCTTCATGAATATATCAGGGCTGATTGTGGCTCAGGTGGACTCGGTTGTAATTAAGGCCCAAAAGATGAGTCTTAGCAGCATCCACAGAGTTCTTATTCTGTAGGTATATGGAGCATAAGCAACGAGGAGGCACAACCAGTACCACCTAAGTATCCGGGAATGTATCAACCATATGCAGGGTCCGGGTACAGAGCTCCAATAGTTCCCCTTCCGTCACAGGGTTCTCACTAAACCTGTCCAGCGGAGCTACTAAGCCAGGCCTATGGCACGATCTAAGATCTGTAAGGATCACATGGGAAGGCCGGGGCTGGAGAGATGACTCAGATGGCTTGTTGCTCCTGCAGAGGATCTTAATTTGGTTCCCAGTATCCACAGGGCATCTCAATTCCAGCTGTAATTCCAGCTCCGAGGATCTGATCTGCTCTTCTGGCTTCCAAGGACACCAGGCACGCACACGGTGCACAAACACAAATGCAGTCAAAATACTCATACACATTAAAAATAAAAGAGGATAATTTTTAAAATGAGATACAAGCTATAGGACACACCTCCCATGACCTACTTCCTATAGCTAAACCCCACAACCAAGTTTCCTGAACCCTTTAAAATAGTGCCCCCTGCTGGGGATCAGGCCTTTAATAAATAGAAAAGTACTTCATAGACTAACAGTGACAGGCAGTGATGTGCTTGCTACAGCTCCTCGGAGCCCTACGATAATTTCTCTCTCCAGATGCTAACGATTTACAAAGCAGAACCATTATCTTCTAATTACCCCCTAACTTATTACCAGAAAGCAGTATCTCAACCATGAGAATGAGACATTTTTAAAAAGTAAATAAACACAAGAGAGAAATCAATATTTAACCTGCATGATAAATTTTTGGCAGGCCTTGTCAGAAAGACAAATGTTTAAGTGTGCCTGGTACAATTCAATTTAGCTTCTGTTTGCTGGAAACACTGCACCAGAAATGTAATGCACAGTATGTTGAATGCCTTAGCCAAGTTTGATGGTTCCCAAATGCAACTCCAGTCCTCCAAGGAAAGAGGAAAGAGAACAAGAGAAACTCAAGGCTTGCCTGTGCTACATAGTGAAACTCTATCTGAAAAAGAAAAATCCTCATTTACTTGTATTTTTTTAAGTAGTATTTTTTAATGTTTTATTTTTATTTCCTATGTGCTGATATTTTGCCTGAGCAAATGTCTGTATAAGGGTGTCAGGTCTCCTGGAACTGGAGTTATAGACACTGTCATGTGGGTGCTGGGAATTGAACAAAGGTCCTCTGGAAGAGCAGCCAATGCTCTGATCATCTCTCCAGCTACTATTTATATTTTTAAAATAGACCTTATCATATTATCTCAGAGTAAGAAGATTATCATAAACCTAAAAGGTTAGGACTTATTAATCTATTTTTGCATAACAATTCTATACTAGATAACTTAGATATCATTAAATAATACATTATGTCTTCAGGAGCACTGCAAATTTTGTCTTTATTAAAATAATACATAATATATGCCCTCGGCAATCACAAATTTTTTTTTTACAAACAAGACATCAAAATCAATTATTCTTATCATAAAGAAAATAGAACATAAGAAAGTGTTTCATTTTGTTTTCAAATTTATAGTTTCAAATGTGCAAAAAATAGTATCGTGCGTACAGTACAAGGTTAGAGCTTGCTGTTTAAAATGCAGTAAAGGGGGCTGGAGAGATGGCTCAGCAGTTAAGAGCACTGACTGCTCTTCCAAAGGTCCTGAGTTCAAATCCCTGGAACCACATGGTGGCTCACAACCATCTGTAATGAGATCTGATGACCTCTTCTGGTGAGTCTGAAGACAGCTACAGTGTATTTAGATATTTAGATAATAATAAATAAATCTTAAAAAAAAAAGTGCATTAGAGAAGAGCCAGATGGAGTTTATCACACAGATTCACACTCACAACATAGTACTTAACAGTTTCATGCATTCCCATTTAAAAATTGTTATTGATACCACTTTGCAGGTATAACTCTAATTATTACAGAGATTTTAAAAATTAAATAAGCAATATGTCTTCCCTTTTAAGTACAAGCCATAGCACACAGGATTTTCTTAATTCCCAGTGTTATTCTCGGAGTATCTGCCTTTGTGTGGCAAAGAATCCTAAAATGAAATCAGCATGGTGGTATGAGATACCTAACTAAGTGAGGGCCCTTGCCACCACGTCTGACATCTGAGAGCCATCCTGGGACCCAAATGGTGGAGAAGGGATGCAGATGCCTGCAAGTTGTCCTCGGAGCCTCATGTGTACAGCACAGCATGTGCACATATCTTTTGGACGCTGACACATTAATTTTCTCCAGGTATATAGCCCAGAGTGAAATAACTGGATTGTGCGGTAATTCTGCTCTCAGTTCTTTGAGGAGCCTCCTCCACACTCAGTCCCTTGAGGGCTGCACATTCTGGCTTGGTGAAATGAAATCTCAATGGAGTTTTAATTTGCTTTTCCTGATCTATATAATGATTTCCCCATGTATTTGTTAGCTATTTGTACTACTTCAGAGAGGCATTTGTTTAATTCACTTGCCAATTTATTGATCTTAAGTTTTTCTTTTAAGTTTAATTATTCCAGTTCCTCATACACTCTAGATATTAATACTCCAGTAAATGAATTTCTGACAAAGCTTTGCTCCCAGTCTGTTCACTCTGCTGTTACTTCTGCTGTGGAGGTTTTTCTGTTGCAGTCCCCCTTATTAAAGTTCTAAAATCACCCTTCAATGCTAAGACAAATTAGTGACTTACAGATTATTACTTATGCCCTACAAATAAACACATAGAAAGTAAATGTTCATTTTTTCAAAATATGTATGCATAGATCTAGTTCCTATTGAAACTGTGCATCACCAAGTCCTCAGGTTTCAGTTCCGTTTGGAGAAACTATTGCTTCTGCATGAGATCTTGTATGCAGGGATGACAAATGGATCACCTTGTAGGACCCTCTAAAGCTACATAAATTAGATGTTTAAAGACACATCTATGGAGGTAAAAGGGAAATGAACCAACATTCTAGAAACAAAGGAGGCTTTCCCATGTGTGCAGAGATTACTAGTCACCTTCTCCACCAGGGACCTGCCAAGTCTTAGAGTAAGAGCAGCAAGCTGGCTGACTTAGGCAGATGGGCTCAATTCAGGAAGCAAGAAGGCAGGTTTTTTGCTAGATGTGTAGGCTGATGCTACAACTTTGAATGTGAACATATACAAGCTCATGCTGCAAATGCATCTTTCATTTTTATTAGCAGACCATCTGCTGAGTTTGGCAAGTCGGGGAAGCTTGGATTCTAGGCCAGATGAACCAAATGAACTGTGGTTCATATCATGTGCCCAGGTAGACTGGCAGGCTAAATTAGTCTTCTCAATCCCTACATATCTATACCCATGCCCTTGTATAATTCCCTCCCTGTAGCATAAAGGAATTTTGACTTTCTTTTAGGGATGGATTATGGCAAAGGTTATAGGACATCATTGAAGTGGGCACGTATAGAAGTTGCTTTTGCTACAAAGCTTTGACTCTGTACCTCAGACAGTATGATAACTAAACCCAGGATAAAACATTGGTGTGCCTGCTTTCATTCTGTGTCTGTCTCCTCTATTCTGAGGTATCTGTTTATGTCTGCACATGAGACAATGACTGTCCAACCTGTCTTATTTTCCTCCAAGGGTGAAGACACAAAAGTAACTCACTACCCTAAACCCACAGTCACTTGGGATCCCAGAATCAGCAGAACTTTGGAGGACAGAGCAGGCCCCAGATAAGGACAATGATCAGTGAAGGCAGTGTCCCCCAAGGCACAACTCATCATCTCCTAATGTCAGATCCATTCTTTTTTTTATTTTCAGAGCTAAGGACCAAACCCAGGGTCTTGCACTTGCTAGGCAAGTGCTCTACCACTGAGCTAAGTCCCCAACCCCCTCCCCCAGATCCATTCTCTTATGCAATGGGAATGACACAGACTTCCTTGGGCACCTTGCAGAACCAGGGCTGAGACAATGGTCAACCAGATGACAGCATCATTAGGATCACTTAGCTATGCTGACTGCTTGCCCCTGTGCAACAGTTCAAATCTAAATTTCATGTCAGGAGCCCAGACTTAGGAATCACTAGTCCTCTGTGTGTTCTTCCCAATGCAGCTTTTTCTGTAAATCTCTTCCCTCTGCTTTTCCTGATTACTCAGATCTCTATTAGGTGTGTCTGGGATAAGTGGATGAGCCTAACTTGATGACGTTGGCAGAGCCTGGACTTTAGGCTTTTGATCTAAAACTTCAGTTATACCTCATGCGTGATTACATTACATTAGATCATACCCCTTGTCTGATGAGAAGACTCTCTCCTTTGCTAACTTTAAAGAAGTGAGAGTCCCCCATTGCCTTTAAATGTTGGCACTATTAAAAGAAGAAAAAAACATGGTACCCATCTATAGTAGAACAGTAAAAATAGATGAATAAGTAGCATCAAAAATAAAATCGCACCACCACCAGCAGCTAATTTTTGATAAAGGCATCAAAAATAAGATGCCTCATCAGTAAATGAAAACCTTTATGTCCCCTTGTAGAGGTGGAAACTAGACTAATATATCTCATTCACCCTGACAACTGATTCAAAATGGATTACTGCCATTAATATGAGAGCAGAAACTCTGAGACTGCAGGACAAGAACAAAGAATAAATGCTAGATAGAATCACAGGCAAGGAGTTCATGAAAAGGGCTCCAGGACTTTGAAAGTCATTCCAACCACTACCAAATGGGATTTTGTGGAATTGAAAGCTTTAGCACAGCAAAGTGGAGAGATAGCCTACAGAATGTGAAAATCTCGTTGCTAGATATACAACTGACCATTGATTGACAATTAGCATACATAAAGAACTTAAAAGCTGGAGATCAATATAACATACAAACATTTAAATCACAAAGCTG
>NW_022196898.1:31727824-31742828 GCF_008632895.1 Mastomys coucha
AAAAAAAAAAAAAAAAGTCAGTCTTTAGTCATTAGGGGAATACAAACCAAAGATTACTTGGGATGCCATTTCACCTTAGTCAGAATGACTGGCACTAAAAAGCAAGAACAGCAGCAAATTAAACCACTCTGTAGGTCAGCATGACACTTCCTCATGCCTGTAATCCCAGCACTTAGGAACCTGAGGTAGAGCAGAGGGCACTGCCAAGAATCTGATGCCAGCCTGGGAGATACACTGAGTTCCAACTAACATGTGCTATGGAATATGTCACATGTGCGCGCACACACACACACATACTGATCTGGCTATAACTCCTGGTACTATACCTCTGAAAATCAACGTCAGCATACTGCAAAGACACCTGCTTGCCCACGTTTATTATGGCACCATTCACAATAGCCAAGCTGTGCAATAATCAGATGAGTGGCTAAAGACGATGTCGCATGTACTCACCATGGACCTTTATTCAGCCACAAAGAGCTAAATTAGACATTTGCAGGAAAATGAATGAAATTAGAGAGCACTGCTCATATTATACTGTGTATTTTCTGTCATCAGTGGAAGAGAAAGAGCACTGATGGGGTGGGTAGAAAGGAGTGAGAGGGAGGGAATGGATGTGGTCCAAGTGTACAATGGATAATAGATGAAAGAGTCGAAGTTCTAGCACAGCCTGTGCCCCACAGCAAAATCCCATCTCAAATTAAACAAATGAAAAGAATGACATGCTGAAGTGTTCACTGAGGCTGGAGGGAATACAGAAGGGACTGTGGAAGAAGGTACCTGCTGCAACTAATAGCCATGTATGTCGTTCAGAAGCAAAGGCTGTAACTGCCGACATACCTTGATCCTTTCCTACCTTGTTAAGAATATGTTTATGCAAACATAGGTGCACACCCATACAATACGGGATATAATAAAATGTTGATTAACACCACTACTAAAAAGTTAAATTATATTATCGTATTTAAGTAGTATAATATTAAAAGAGTAAGCATTCCTCAAGGGATTTTGATACCAATTCTGAGGGAAGAGTTTTTGTTTATACATAGGATAGTTACACCACACTAGGCAAAACTATGACCCTGATATTGTTTTCACTTGGAAATTGGACATACCATGAGATGTGTTTGTTTTGTTTTGTTTTGTTTTTTTCAGTTTGACAAGAGGTAGGATTGCAATGGTTGGTCTTGTCAGCTTACATGGATTTAGGATCACTGAGGAGACAGAGCGCTGGACTTCTCCATAAGGACAATATCAGAGAGAATTTACTAGAGGAGAAATCCGTGCTTAAAGAGGGTGACGGCGCATATGTAGAGTGGTCTGTGGGAAGCACATGCGTGTGCCTGACTTTTTGTCTTTCTGAACCAATCCATCTGTCAGGTGCTATGATCTGCCTCTGACCCAGACTCCAGCTTCCTTAGCCTCCCAGTGTAGAATCACGATCTGTGGCTATCCAAGGCTCTCTCAGGCTTTCAACACCAGGTTAGAAATACTGAAGTGTCCATCTTCTCGGCCTAACTAGCTAGTGGGTACTCTGCCTCTCCAGCATTAAGACTGTTATAGTTGGATTATCCAGTCCTTATTATGTAAGCAAATCTAATAAATGCTCTTCACACACACACACACACACACACACACACACTTTATTAGTTCTGTCTCCTAGTATTTGATTAATTGATTTTCTTTGCATTTTAATAAAAAAATACATGGATGAAGCATATATTTTGATACTATGATGACAGACACATGAACAAGATTGTTTTACTTCCTTGGAGTCTTGATCTCTTCAGTGTTATGCAATGTCTTTTCATACCTCAGAAGTATTCTTATTCTGAAATTAACATACCTAAACCTCCTTTTTTGAGATTAGTATGAGCTTGCCTATCTTTCTCTATCCCTTTATTTTTAGACTATGTATGTCTTTTATATTTCAAATTAATTTATTATAGAAAACATATAATTGAGTATTTTCTGTTCAATCTGAGCAACCCTGGTCTTTTAGCCAGCATACTTATACCATTAACATTTAATGTAATTATTAATATTTTGAATTACTATTTATCATGTTTGTTACTTCTCCAAGTTGTCATTTTCCTTTATTCCTATTTTTT
The DNA here is from genome assembly GCF_008632895.1 of Mastomys coucha. NCBI lineage: Eukaryota > Metazoa > Chordata > Mammalia > Rodentia > Muridae > Mastomys > Mastomys coucha. Next base: position 31,729,936 of record NW_022196898.1, read on the forward strand.
GTTTCCATACTTTTTCTGTCTTTCATAGTTTTAATCAAACATTTAATAACATTCCATGCTCCTTTGTCAGAGCTTGTTTACTAAATGGCTTTTCTCATATTTGTAACATATAGCTAGTTAAAATAATATTGATGGCAAAACTAGGCAGAGAGAAATGTAATTAAATGCGTCCTTTGCAGCCACTGTTTAGAGGCAACACTGAGAAGACTGTTTAGCTATGCTAACTTTTCTTATAAAGAATAGGATGGTCCATGGGCAATAACCATCTACATATGTCAGCACTGGAGGCTGAGAGTGGATATTTCTCATATCAAAAGTATCATGAGATGTATGAATACTAATAAAGTGATATTCTGTCATGAATAGCATGGTAAGTGGTCATTAACCTCCTTTACCAAACAAAGGCTTGGTGAGTGGTTAAAGAGGAACCCAGAGAAGGCCAAAGACCAACTAAAATACAGGGGTGGGGTGGGGTTTGGGGGAGAACTCCTACTGTTTCACAATCTAAAAGAAATGAGCCTAAAAGGAAAACTGCAAAACCTGAAGACACAGGGGTAAAAAGGAGTAGTCACTCTTCTTGAGAGACTATGCATACAATTCCCCCAAACCCTCCCTCCAGGTTGTTCCTTGCAATCCCCCACAGCCAGGTCTGATGCATTCTTAGCTCCAACTCCTTTCCTGTCTCTCACTTCCCATATCTATTTTCTGGATAGAGAGGAGACAGATGTGACCCATAGACAAATGGCCATTTATATATAGGTAAAATGGTGTTAGGATGAGGTGTTTAATTTTGATTGGGCATGTTAATTATGTGAGTCAAAGGGGGCTTTTGATTGCTGGACTTCAATACTTTGACAGCTGGACTTTGATAGTCAGCCTCAGGGGAAGGAAGTGGCTAAATAAAGGAATAGACCTTGGTGACTAACTTTAGGAATGCAATCTAAAGGATTCACTTGTTTGTTTGTTTGTTTAGCAAGGCAGAGGGAATGGGGAGAAGGGCAAGCTCTGCCAGAGCCATGTTTGACCTGTTCACACTGGCTAGAGTCCCTTGACATTTGACCATTTATTTGAACTGATGTCTGCTGACAACAAAGGCCCCAGTTTTTCTTTGCTGGGAAATGTCTATATCTTCTTCATATTTAAAGATATCCTTGCAGAGTACAGAATTCGAGGCTGAAGGATTCTTAGAACAGTTTTGTTAAAGAAAATAAATCCATTTTTTCTTTCCTAGCCCCAGCTCTAAGAATGACAACCCTGAGACCAATTATTTATTATTAAATGCCTAGGCCATAAGATTTGGCTTATTCCCTAACCGGCTCTAACTTATTTGACCCATTTTAACTATACTGTCTCTTCCACATGGTAAGTTACCTCTCCTTCAGTACTGGCCCAATTCTTCCTTCACATCTACTGAGAGGCTTTCTCAACATCTCCCTGGAATTTCTCTTTATTACGACCTAAGTTCAGCTCTCTGTGACTCCTCGGCACTGTCTTGATCTCCCGCTTATACTCTCACTATTTCTCAGAATCCTCTCTCTTCCTGCCAGTGTCCCACACCTTATTTCCCACCTTAGCTTTCATTGGCCATAGGCATTTTTATTAAAAGTGATGCTTTTGCCGGGCAGTGGTGGCACATGCCTTTAATCCCAGCACTTGGGAGGCAGAGGCAGACGGATTTCTGAGTTCGAGGCCAGCCTGGTCTACAGAGTGACTTCCAGGACAGCCAGAGCTATAAGAGAAACCCTGTCTCAGAAAACCAAAAAAAAAAAAAAAAAAAAAGTTATGCTTTTTCTACACAGTTGAAAGACTTCCCTCTGTTCTTGCCACATGGTTTCTGAGCATGATTTAAACATAATTCTTACCTTTATTGTTCTGTATTTCCTCAGTTCCAACAGGACTCACCTAAGTATAGTAGCTTTTGTTTTCTTTTTTGTTTTTGTTTGGAAGTTTGCTTAACATCCTTGTGCACCTGTGTCTTTGTCCTCCGGAGTACATCCTCACTACCTGTCCCTACAAATGCTGCTTCTGTCTTTCTTTTCTTGCCTGGCCTTCATGCTGTATGAATCTTACAGTGTGTAGTCGTCTCACGAACTTGCATGGCCATCTCTGTTGGTGTAAGGGAAGATTTTCAGCTCCTTTTCTCTTTGCATTTTCTGTATCAGAAATTTGTGCTGTTGTGTTTAAGCTCGGGAACTCTTCTCATCTACATGTAGTCTAATAATGATGCTATCAAAGGAATCCTCCGCTTCAATCAGAGTCCTATTATTTCTCACATTTAATTTTTATTCTTCCTAAGCACTTCCAACTCTATACTTATATTACTCATCTGTCTTATCTACTGTTTCTTTTACTTTATTCACAGTATAATACTCATATTTTCAAAAGCGTATCCCCTCATTGAATTGTATGAGTCTCTGGAGTGGTGCTTGCTCAGTCTCTTTAAACTGTGAAATGCATTTTGAATTTGTTTGTTCAATCTTTTAGTGTGATTTGCTTTTTGTTGCAAGGTAGAGAAGATGCACTGTATAAAAGGAGTAACAGGGGCTCAGTGGTTAAGAACACTGATTGCTCTTCCAGAGGTCCTGAGTTCAGTTCCCAGCAACCACATGTTGGCTCACAACCATCTGCAATGGGATCTGACGTCCTCTTCTGGTGTGTCTGAAGACAACTACAGTGTACTCATATGCATAAAATAAATAAATGAATCTTTTTTAAAAAAGGAATAACAGTAAAATGGTTTCCTGTTGCTGTGACAAAGGCAATGTAAGAGAGAAAGGGGGTTATTTTCGCTCCCAATTCTAGACAATAGTCTAGGGTGGCAGAAAAGTCATGGTGGAGGGAACTTGAAGGACAAAAGGATAAGCACTATGAGAACTACATTGGCCTCCCGAAGATGAAAGCCACAAATTCGGAGGCCTCCTTAGTGCCTGGAGTCTCTTACCATTGTGCACACAGATCTTTCAGACAGGCCACTCATCGTCAACAAGTGAGGCTTCTCCACTGTACTGGCTCCCCCAAGCTCATGATCTGCTGCAATGAGAGCCCATTTCCACCCATCTGGACCCATTGTTTAGTTTTGGCTGCAGTGTCCTGCCTTGTGACTCCACTTCTCTGCTGAATCTAAGAGAGATGTGTTCAATTTGCTTTCCCTCTGTTCTATTTGTTCTCAGAATGCAACGGCACCTTCCAAAGCTCCACCCACGCTGTGCCAGAAACTCAAAGAAAACTCAAACTAAGCAGCCAATTCTAATGGAATATGTTGCTTTTCATATGCAAACTATACCTGGGAATATCCAAATTGCTAATGCTGGCTTTATACAAAATAGTTTTGAAGAGAGCCAAGGTGAATGAATATAAGGTGAATATTAAGTTAATGACAATGTGAACTATTATAATTTAGACACAATGTATAGATGGAAACCTTGGGCACAAATTTTTCATTAAAATATAAGGTCAAAAGAAGCCTATTTTTCTCAAATGTCACACCTCTGAAGGGTCCCAGGAGCCTAATAGGCCTGAGCTCTGGCTTTCCCCTCATTATCCTATGTGCAGGAAGAAGGGACACCCTGGAACCCCTATTGCTTAGTCCCAAAGTTTTCTTCCCTTTCTGGTCAATTCCTTTCTTAGTTTGGCTCTGCCATCTCCTCCAAGGGGGAGAAGAAGGAGGCCACTTAGTGAAAACTTAGTTACTAGTGGAGGCCCCAGAAGGGCCTAACTCCTCCAACCCCTCTATCCACCATCCAACCCAGGAACCCCTTCCAAAAGCAAATGGCATCCGACCCCCCTAAAAAAAACATACAGGAGGAAAAAGTACATAAGCCCAAGCAAACATTAAGTTTTTAAAGATTTAACTTTGAATACAAATATATATATTTTTCTTCTTTCCTGACATTTATCCTAAATCATCTAAAGATTTTTAAGAATCACTTCATCATAAGACAAAATATCCTATTCACATAACCAATTACCTAATAAAAAGCCTTTTTTTTTTTATATTAGTGCGGGTTCTTTTCTACATGTGTACCATAATGAACACCTCTATTTAAGAATATTACATCATAAAGAGCTGTTTTTTCCCTTTTATCTGTGTCTGTTCCCTTTCCTGTGTTGGTCTCCATCTCAGTCCCTCAGTCTCTTGTTTTTTTTTTTTCTCCTGTATTGTGGCTCACTGAGTTTTGCTCTTATTTCTCACTCAGCAAGGCTGGTATTGCATCTGTGGAGCCACTCAGGTATCTTTTGCCTTTGAGAGTAAGGAGAGGGGAGATGAGTATCAATAACAAACATTCCCTCTTCTCACCCTGCCCCTGGGCAACCCAGGGTGCCCATTTGGTTTGGTTTCTATTGTACAGACATCTCGAGATGGCTCACATGGGTGGAAAGGAGGGAAGCAGCCACAGGCCAGTGTTCTGGGCTGTGACCTCCTTCCTCTCCCCTCCCAGGCTTGTGGTCTGGAGGGAAAGGCTGAGGAGAGGTAAGTTAATTCACAACAGGTGAAGGGGAAATAGGATCAAAGGGGTTAAAAAAAAAGAATACAGCAAAATCACAATTCAAATGTAATTCATATAATCCTAGGAGAAAGGAAAAGAAGTTACTACTTAGTAAATTATATTCTGATAGCTTAAAATTTAGCAGTAGTATTGTAGGCCCTGAACCCTGTATAAAAATATGGAGGACTAAGGAATAGAGGCCAGCAACTGAGCTTCCCTGTAGGTATAGAGCTGGAGCAGGTTGCTAGCCAAGAATGGGTGCTTCCAGTCCACGAGGGTTGATTCTGAGAATCCTTAGGTTTTTAAAATATGGGTAGAGGGCATGAAAGGCCTTGTCGCAGGGTCTTTGGTACAGTGCACTTACTGGTCATCTGAAGCCAGGTCGGGCTGAACCAGGAGCTTGGCCCTGTCTCTGCTGGAAATCCCTATTCCAGTGGTTCTCAACCTGAGGGTCATGGCCATTGGAAAACATGTATTTCTGATGGTCTTAGAAACTGAGACAGTGTTCCCTTATAAAGTTATGAAGTAACAATGAAAATCATTTTATGGTTGAGGGTCATCAAGCCTAAGGAACTATTTTAAAGGGTTGCAGCACCAAGAAGGTTGTGAACTACTGCCCCAAAAGTAACCTACCATCTCATAGAGCTCTCAGGAAGGGCAGAGCCATCTTAGTTCTAACCTTCCCAAGAGAGTTTCTTCCAAGCTAGGTGGAGGATGCCCTTGAACTTCTGTCAGTCTACCTTGCTTCAGATTGATTCAAAAGTCAGATGTAGCTATTCCTCAAATAGGAGTGTGCATTCTTGTCATGTTGAAGTTCTGAGAAGCTAGGCTTTCATCTCTGTTTCCAGCCAGCAACCCATGCCTTTGACCTCCATGCCACAATGGGGATGGCAATCTGTAATGCTGTTTTCCTTTATATCAGTAGGATTGCGGGAGGGGGAGTGGGCACAGGTTCTCTAGCTCAGGGTGGCCTGGAACTCACTATAGCTCAGGCTGCCCTTGAACTAGTAGCTACCTTTTTTTGACTGGCCTCAGGTTGCTGGTATTACAAACACGAAGCACCACACTGGGCTTTGTGCAATTACTTTATCTATCATAGACTTTAGATCCCGAGAAAGACTTTCTAAGAAAGTCTTTTCCAAGAAGTAGAGTGGAAGTGTTATTCTTAGAGGCCCTTGGGAACCCACTCAGGAAACTACAGAGAAAGAGGGAGTATGTAGGGAACTCGGATGACCCTTCTGCAGACCTTTGTGTTCCAAGTCCCCTCCATGGGTGTTCAGGTAGTGGTCAACCACAGTGCACTATCCCAGGGCCACATTACCTTCTAAACAGAAAACCAGGGTCCTAGCTTTTGCATGTAAGGAACAAGGAATCTTTTAACTACTTGCCTTCATTCAGCTCCAGCTGGTAATCAGATCAGGATGAGGAAACAGTACACCAGTGATTGACATTCTGCTCTCTGATCCTACACCCCAAATACTTGTTCCTGTCTCCAGTTTAGTCTTCTCAGCCCAATCCAGAGTTAAAAGGCTCCCCTGCACTTTTTGCCCTAGGACCCCTTCTAGTCTAGGGTGGTAGGACCTGGGAAAGGAAAGGTTTATCCCTGCCTACCTGAGCATGAGGATGAGGGGTCAGGTATTGGGTGAGTAGAGACAGCCCTGGAGCAAGGTGGGATAGTCTCTAAACTATAGAAAATAGAGTAGGGTCCTAGCCCAACATAATTCGAGGCATCTACTAACTCATAAAAATCTACCAAGGAAAATTATTCCAACTACCAAATAAGGGCAGAAAATAAACTAGACCCATGACTAATCCAATCAAAGTGATATTAGACACAGTACAGAGAAACCAAGAAAGGGGCAACTAATATGTTGAATAACTTATTGAGAAATTAATTTTATTAAACTATTATTACTTAAAAGATACTGGATTATAGGCTCGGAAGATAGCTCAGTGGTTAAAGTTCTTGTCCCAGAATCCATGGGGTAAATACAGCAGCTCATCTATAACTCCAGCCTCAGAAAGTAGAGACAAGGGAAGCACAGAGGAAGCAGGATCTATCTGTTAGCTCTGGATTTGGTTGAGAGACACCCTTATAATGACTAAGGCAGAAGGTCAATGAAGTGTGATTCCTGATATCAATCTTGGCTTTCACATACATGAGCACACACACATGCCCCATATATAATATGTCTACATATGGGCAAACATACATATATACACACACATAAACAGACTAACAGAAAAGAAAATGTACTATTTGGTCATTGATTAATTTATTAAACATCTCTTTACTTTGCAAAGCTAATTAACTGCATCCAGCTTCATTGACCAGAACAAAAATGTCTGAATATTAAGTTTTACTTGGATTAATGAATCATTTATTTACCTGTAAAATATATTAAAGTGTCATCAGATTTAAAACTGGTATCTTCTTATGGAAGTAATATGTCAAGGCAAAGAACCACAAAGACCTGGCAGTGCTGGGCACACTAAGAGAAGTGAGTCTGTGGCTCTGAGACAAGACAACAGTGTTATAGTGTACTAAGTAGCTTGAAGAGGGACTGTGTGGCATGAAGAGGCAGTCAGAAACAAAGAAACAGAGTCTTCATAGATCCATACTGAGCTGGTGCACAGAGAGTACACAGTAAGAGACACAGGGTTTGGGGGGATGGGTCTTTGCTTCTGACAGTGAGGTAGGAGTGGTGTAGCACATCCAGTGGCTTAACGTGGGACTGTAAGCCACCAAGTAGCCACCAGACTGGAAGAAGTGTACTCATACTCCACCCAGAACAGCTGCAGGGTACCAGTCCAAAAGTCATCTTATTGGGGAGTTGGTGGCTTGGCAGTCACACACAATGTCAGCCACACTCCCAGGAAACTCAAAGCAAGTGACATGAGAGTACCCACTGAATCCTGAGTACAGAGCTATAAGAGAAAGCCTTCAATGCAGGATGGTGGGAACTGGTTAGAGCCAGAGTCTAAAGAAGAACATAAAGAATAGACTCTTGGGAGACAGAGAAGGAACACCAAAAGCCCCAGACTCCAAGTGGGACCTAGCAAAGTGATAGTCTAGCTTGTGTTATGTTCTATACCCCCACCCAGCTCTCAGCCCTCCACATTTATTCCTCCTGTACTTAGTACTCCTTGCCAATCTGGGGGACAAACTCTAGCCTGCCCTGTTCTTATCCTACTCCCTCACTCACTCTTTTCCTTTCCTATTTCCTCTTCTCAAACATCATAGCCTGGCCAGGTTTATTGAATCCCTGCATATCAGCTTCTAGAATGGCACTTGAACGTGCCTCTACCTCTCAATCAACCTTCAATGAGACAAACTCACTTGCTCTCCTTGGTCTATATTGGTCCTCTTCTATAATTGTTTCTTTCCTCCATTTTTTTTTTCGCCAACCCAATACTAACCTTCCTGAATTTTCCTTTCCACTCACATCAACAGTCACTAGTATTTAGACATAAGTACTGTGGTTTTGCTTCCTGAACTAATTGTCATTTAAAGGGTAATTTAATTTTATTTTTATTAAATAATTATATGTTTTTATTGTGGGCCTAATCTTTAGAAATATTTTCAGCAATCCAAGGGAATTCAAAATTAATATACAAAATCACTAGCTCACCTGTATACCAATAAGAAGCATGCTGAGGAAGAAGTCAGGAAATATTTTCACAATTGCCTCAAAAATGTTGGAATAAATCTAAACAAGGAGGTGAAGGACTTATACAATAAACACTTTAGAAAAAGTCAAGAAAGACAATGAAGTTGCTAACTGAAGATGGAATGATCCCTGTGCTTGTGGATTGTGAGAACTAATATTAAAATGTCATTATTACCCCAAAGCAGTGTACAGATTCAGTAAAATACCCATCAATATTCCAATGCCATTCTCCACAACAATAGCAAAGGCAATCTGAATATTCATTCTGAATCGTAAAAGACCTTCAGTAACTGAATCTGTCAGGAACAAAGAGAATAATACCAGTGGTAATATGATAACAGACTTCAAGTCATATGACAAAGCCATAGTAACAAAAACAGTATGGCACCAGTTGTAAATGTAAATGTAGGTCAGCAGAGCAGAATGAAAGGTCCAGGTACAAACTTGCACAGCTATAGACACCTGGCTGTTTGTTAGAGACACCAGGAATACACAAGGAAAAAAAAGACAGCTTCTTTAACAAACAGTGTTGGACAATGGGATGTCCATGTGAAGAAGAATGAAACTAGAGTCTAATCTTTAACCTGCACAAAAGTTGGGCAAAGATCTTCATATAAGATCAGAAACTCTGAAACAGGGAAAAGTAAGGAAAACATTCCAAGATGCAAGGTACATGCAAGGACTTTCTCAATAGGAACTAGTCATTCAGGAAATGAGGGCAACAGTCAACAAATGAAACCTCATGAAATTAAAACATTCCTCTATAGTAAACAGTTTATCAGAGAAAATCTTGACTAGCTATACAAAAACATGACAAGCAAATGAACAATATAATTGATAAATGAAATCAATAGTTTGCAAAAGACAAGATATAAATGGCCAATAAACATATGAAAGGTTATCCAAGTGCACAATGTTTCCTCAGTAGGGGCCAACCTTCAAATTCTGAGAGACAACAAAAGGCCAAGCCAATATTCTATATTGTTTTGGGAATCACTTGGACTCTGACCAACCAATAATTTTAAAGGAGGTTTCTCATGTCTGGTACTAGGGATTTTATTAATCTGTGATTCATGGGGGAGTATTACCAGATGCAGTAGCTTAATTTCTCTTGATGGTATGTGTGTGTGTGTGTGTGTGTGTGTGTGTGTGTGTGTGTGTGTGTGTGTGCATGTGTGTGTGTAGTGTGTTTATATACAGTAAATATATTACATATATGTGGTAAATATATTATAAATTTAGATAAATAGTAAATAAAATGTTTCCTTGGGGCTTTATCAAACAATCTTGGTGTTATTTTTCCTTTATCCCTCTTTCTCCTTCTGTATTGGCATTCCCAGTTGGAGTCCCCTCCTCATCTTTCAGCTTCACATTTTATACCACCTGTATCCTGCTATTCCCCTCTCAGCACCCCACCACACACACCGGGGTCTCTTTATTCTCTCCTGTTTCCTGTGGTTATTCATGTTGTAGACTCACATCTGAAGATCTAGAGATAAGAGCCCCAGGTTAGAGAGAACACACAGTGCTCGCCTCTCTTAGTCTGGGACCTCAATATAGTCTTTTTGTAGGCCCATCCCTTTAACTGCAAATATCATGATTTTACTTTTCCCACAGCTGAGTAGTATTCCATTGTGTGTGCGTACCACATTTTCATTATCCATTCATCTTTTGAAGGACTTTTTGGGATGCTTCCATTTCCTGATTGTGAATTAAGGCACAATAGCAATGAACATTGCTGAGCAAGCATTTGTAGGGTAGGATGTCAAGTTCTTTGGGCATATGCCAAGAAATGATACACTAAATCATATTGGCTGATTCATACTTAGCTTTCTGAGGACTCTCCATACTGATTTGCACACTGCCTGTACCAATTTGCATTCCCACTAACAGCAAATAAATGTTCCTCTTTCTCCACATCCTTGGCAGTGTTTGTTGTCAGCTATTTTGTTGATCTTAGCCACTCTTACTGGGGTAAGATAAAAAATTCATAGACTATATACTAAGGGAGGGAAGCAATTAATACTCCCAGCCAACAGTGATACTTAGGAGCCACAACACTGACCGGCATGTCAAGGTACCCTAAAGGTGCAGTGAGTGGTGGTCATGTGTTTAGTGGTAACCAAGAGCTGTCTAATTATACTTAAGATCCATGCAGGAGAATGGAGATTGTGCTTCATAGTAGAAACCTAGACAGCTTCCCCGGGACCAGTGAGGTCATGGACCTTAGAAAAGACCCAAGTTCCTAGACCAACATAACTCCTAACTGCATTCTAAATCTTGCCTTTATACACATGATAAATACATCTTACCATCCCTCCTCAAAGAAGTTTCTCTCTACAGCAAATGGAGACTACCACAGAAAAACCACAATAGAAATAATGCAAGGATAAATGGATAGAAGGGAACCCAGCTGCAATGAATATATCTACATGATAGTTCTGGCAAGCATGGCTCAGAGCACATTGAAAAGAAGGGTGGGAAGATCCTGAGAACCAGGATACCAGGAAGTCTGCAGTGAAATGGCCTCTCCTAGCAGTGACTGCAAGAGTGGAACAAGGGCAATATCAATAGACAAACTAACTCTGCAAGAGTAAATGTTCATGTCATCTGATGCTTAGGCTAAGAGCTATAAGCCATTAAGGACTACAAGGGAGTTAGCCTCTCTTAGGAATAAGTCCCTTTACTGGTTGTCCAATATCAAGTTGTCATTCCTGAAACCCAGTGCAAACAGCAAAAACAGACTCAGCATTTGTGCATATTTATATTATATTTGTGCATATTTATACTTATGTAACAATACTAAAGAAAAATAAGTTGTCAGTTTTGGGGGGGAGTATAGATGAGGTTAGAGGAAGACAATGGAAAGCAGAAAGTGATATAATTCTATTTTAATTAAACATGTATAAAACACGTACAAAATATTTTGTAACAGAAAAGCTTTCAATCTGATTGGCTGATAGAGAAATGCAAAATAAAAGGTGCTTTGAGATTCCATCTTCCTCCAGTTAAAATGTAAGTCATTAATAAAACAAATAACAAATGCTGTCTTGGATGAGGAGAGGGAGGAGAGCTCTGAGACACTGCTGGTGAGAAAGCTCCTTCAGTCCTTTCTAACTCTTCCATTGGGGACCCTGTGTTCAGTCCAATGGTTGGCTGTTAAGTATCCGCCTCTGCATTTGTCAGGCTCTGGCAGGGCCTCCCAGGAGACAGCTAGATCAGGCTCCTGGATCCTCATATTAAGCCTCATGGTAAAGGCTTTTGAAGAGAAAAACAATTGTAGTTAGAAATCCAAGGAGTAAAATGAGCAGAAAAATGTCAAATCAATGTTTTGTGAAAATTGTGAAGTGGAATAGCTGTTTCTCCAAAATTGTTATAATTTTTCTGGTTTCCTGAAATCTACTTTCCAAAATGCTTTTAAAGTCTTAGCCAGTTAACAGTTTTATGCAGAATTTGAAACAAGGCATGGGAGTGCTTTCTGTCGCTTTATCCAAAGTATTCTGTGTTCCCTTATTGTTAACTTTTGCTTTAATTAGGATGAAGGAGGGAACACTTTATCTCTTCCTTAGAAAGTAAGTTCCTTTAACAAAAGAAAGGTCACAACCTTCCATTGGAGTATGGCAGGAGACACACTGTCTTCCACAGCCTACAGGATGCACTGTTCAACCTCCTCGGTTGCCTGCTGAGAACTACAGAGAACAAAATGCATGCTCGGTTTCATAGGGCAAAGGAGTGGTTTCTATATCTAAGGTGTTAGTAACTACTCCCAGGTTGGTCTATCCCAGAGCCTCCTTTACAATGCCAGCAAACACTGGCAAAGAACTTCGGAACTAGTTACTAAATTTAAATCTAAAAACTGAATATAATAGGCTTCAAGTAAGATTTCTGCTGGGCAAACTTCCTAACAATCTTGCCATCTGGATACTGGATCTGAGAAACATCCTAACCTAGACCAGCTTGCTGAGCTAGGAATCAAACTTCACTTTCGAGTGCCAAGCGGTCAACATGGTGATGCACGGGAAGAACTTTTTATCACAATGCCCCCATTTTTCAAGACTGGAGACACAAGGGCAGAAGAAGCACACTTAAAAAGCAAAGCAGCTTCAAGAAGCTAACAGCATCAGCATCCTGTAGAACAGCAGACCACTGCTAACTGTTTAATTTCAACTTCATGCCTATAGAGCTTTTGCCTGCATGGATGTCTATGCACCATTAGCATGCCAGACAGGCCAGAAGAGAGTGTCAGGTCCCCTGGAACTGGAGTTACAGCCTATCAGGAGCTGTCATGTGGGTGCTGGGACCCCAAGAGCAGTGAGTGCTTTCTGAGCCATCTCTTTAGCCCCTATTTTTAACTGAGTTAGAAGTTAGAACAATTTTTCTCTCTAGTGAGTTTCTAAGACCAGAGCAGCCAGCCAGGAAGCTCAGGCCCCACTAGTCCCAGGGGAGCTGCAGGGTGGCAGGGACAGGATCCTCTCAGCTTCCAAGTGACAGAGGAGGATCAGCATCTTTCTCTGCCCCTTCCCTGCAAGTGGAGGGCCTACCTCCAGAGAGCGCCTTAAGCCAGAGACTCAGGCAAGAGCCACCATTTTCTCTCTGGTGAGTTTCTAAGATCTGAGCAGCCATCCGGAAGGCACAGGCCCCACGGGTCACAGGGGACTTGCAGGACAGCAGGGACAGGACAAGCTCTAGTCAGAGACACTAAGAATATCTAACACCAAAAAGCAAGAGATGGTGA
>NW_022196898.1:31751106-31772266 GCF_008632895.1 Mastomys coucha
TCAATAGGAGGAGAGGACCTCGGCCCTGTGAAGATTCTATGCCCCAGTGTAGGGGAATGCCAGGGCCAAAATTGGGAGAGGTTGGGGTGGCAGGCATGGGTAGGGGGGAGGCAAGAGGGGTTTGTTTTTGTTGTTGTCATTTGTTTCTTTGTTTTTTGGAGGGGAAACTGGGAATGGAGAAATTTACATATAAATAAAGAAAATATCTAATAAAAAATAATAACAAATAAAAAAAGAAAAAAAAAGAAGTTAGAACATAAAAGCCATCATCATGGGAGTGTATGAAAGAACAGCCAGGCTGGGCGGTGGTGGCACAAGCCTTTAATCCCAGCACTTGGGAGACAGGCAGATTTCTGAGTTTGAGGCCAGCCTGGTCTACAGAGTGAGTTTTAGGACAGCCAGGGCTACACAGAGAAACCCTGTCTTGAAAAACCGGAAAAATACAAAAAAACAGCCAGGACCCCTGACTCTTGGTTCACTCTGTTCTTTCAAGCAGTACAAATTGTATATACAAGCGTATAGAAGGCAATAAGGTCAGACTTTCCAGTGCCACCTGAAACACAGTGACTCTGGTGTGAGTGGTCACAGCTGAGGGAGAGCTAAGGACAGAAATGTGTAGTGGTGAAATCACAGTGCGGACACACTCCAAATGACCACTTTCTGCACAAGCATCATTGCATACTAAGCAAAAGTCAGGGGGTCATTGGGAAAGGCCAGTGGTCCTGCTGGGTCTCTCAAGTCTTTTCCTTTGCCCTTACATTAGCTGAAAGTGTTTCAAGCCATCTTGTACAAACCATCCATTTCCTCTTCAAAGAAAATTCAACTTCTACCATGTCAGAGTCATGTCAGAGGACCATGACTCATTTCAGAGTTTGCATCTCAAAATTACTCACCCGGAGAGGTGAGGAGTGTTTGTTCAAATTATAGATACTCAGGAGTCGCCCCAGGCTAGCTGGATCAGGATCTTTAACTTGGAAGAAAGCTTTGAGAGCAATTGAGAGCAACTTCTTATTTCCTGCCCGCCTTTAAATTCTGACTCAAATGCTATAATTTTTTCCTTAATGTGTCATTAAGTGAAAATTTTAAATGTATCAAAACTACTTAAAACCTGGTACTTCTTATCCTGAACAGTTTTAAAAGCTTACTTTCTTCGCATTTAAAGTTCAGAAAATATTGTCTTGAATGTTTTAAATTTTTGCTTCAATATCTACTTGATAATGGAAGATAACTATATCCCAGAGATGTCTATGAAGAGGAGATGAGTTCTATCCTATGGGGCTGGTCTTCAATCCATTCAGAGTGGTGAATTACTCCCATAATGTCCATGCCAATACGATGCCACTGCGTGTACCCGACCTTGTCAGGCTTTTTGCCTTTATAGTTAGCAAGGTTAACACTCTGGTAGGAGTTTTGATTACTTTTCTTCCCCAGAAGCCTGTATAAACCTTCTAGTACAATGGTAGCTGGTTAGTACAGGGGAACATTCCAAGTTAATACCATCTTGAAGCTTCCTTTTGCAGTGGAGAGCAATTAATGAAGACTCACAACTGGCACAAATGCTAAGAAAAAGTGACTATGGAGTTCTTATCCCCCAAACAGGAAATTTACATTATATGCTTTCATGTCAAGGTTCAGGGAACATCATGGGAAAAGGGTGGAAAGATGCTAAGAAGCTGGAGAGGTGTGCTGAAAGACAGAGCCTTCTGAACCTGGGGAGCCCGCTGCTCTCAGGAACACACAACAGCTGTGATTGCATTCACAAGACCTGAAGAAGACAAGGCTTATTAATATCCCACCACGGCCAGTGTGGAACCCCCAACACCTATCCCACTTACCCTTGCTGAAAAGCTAGCGGCCCTGGATGGCTGCTCGGGGAGGGAGAGTTAGTTTCCTTCAGGGAAATCACCCCAGGCAGGCTGCCCATGCTTCTGTCCTCCCCATTGCACACACAGGCATCACTAGTTGACCTTAGTGAGTTAAACTAGAAAGGGCAGGAGGCTAGGAGGGTATGTGATGGGGGCAATTAGGAATTAACTAATGCATCAACTTACTAACGTCCAAGGTACTAGCAAGTCCCTTGCATAGAAGACACATATGTAGTATTGTGTTATATGCTGGCAATAAAAACGCAAATCCAAAATTAAGAGAAAGCAATTGCCATTTACAATAACAACAAATAATCAAAATGCACAAAGATCAGTCTAACAAAGTATTGCCAGAATGTGTACATTGAAAACTGGAGCAAGCAATGATGAGAGAATCTGGGGAAGACATAAATATTGAAGAAGTATGTCATGTTTATAAATAAAAAATTCAGTGTTATTAACATAGCAACTCTCCTCAAAATGATCTATCCATGTAATAGAACTACACCCAAAAACCCAGCAACATTGTTTGTAGCCATTAACAGGTTGATTCTATAAAAAGGCAAAAGGATAAAAAAGAGCAAAAACTATCTAAAATATATATATAATATATATTTGTATAAATATATAATATTTATATGTGTATATATTATATATAATGACAATATATATGCATTCAGAATACCTGATTTCAAGGTACATTCTAAAGCTACAGTGATTAAGATGCTGTCTGAAGAGCATTGGCTGCTCTTCAGGAAAACCTACCCACAATTCCAGCCCCAGGGTATCCAATACTCTCTTCTGGCTTAGACAGACACTTTTATGCAACACATGTAACAGATAAAAATAAAACAAAAACATTTGAGAAAAAAAGACACCATGTATTAGTGAAAAAAATAGAAGAGTAAGTCAGTAGAACAGAATAGAAAGTCAACAAGTAATTTAATAAAAATCCTGAAACAATTCGATGAAAATTTTTCCAGAAAATATTGGCAGAAAAAATATATATTCACATATAAAGCAAAGATCTTGAATCCATTTGTCCTACTTTTAAAAAAAGCACTCATCCATCCACATAAAACACTTACACAAAATTAATTCAAAGTGAATCATAGGCTGAAGCATAAAATTTAAGTTAACAAAATTTCTGTGAAAATGACAGATCTTCTTTTTGACTCTGAATAAGCACAAGCTTCGTATACACAAGTAAAGAATGATCAAATTATAAAAATGTCCTAAACTGGACTTAAAATTTTTGTTCTAATGGAAAAAAGATCACTAATACTGAAATTTCATGTGATTCTTCATAAATATGTGCAATTTTTACATGCCAATTGAAACAACTAGATCAATGTTATTTTCCAAGAAAGACAGGTAATAAATAGAACAAAAGATAAACCCAGCCTGACAGAAGTAGTTATCACAACCAATAATATATCTGATAAAACATGGAAATTTTAATATTCTTAAAATTCAACAATATGAAAAGACAAAGTCAAATAAAAGTGGCCAAAAGTGTCTGTCTGAGTAAAGTTTATACGGAAACAAGGTAAGAGACAACAGATGATCAAGTTGGAAGATGCTCACAGTCTTTAGCTATCGGGAAAACTTATGGCAACTCACGGTGAGATGCCACTGTACATCTTGAATTTGGGAAGAGAGGCTCCTTGGCAATACTGCTACCAAATCCTAAAGAAGATGCGAAAAACTAAAATTCTCATGTGCTGTTGTTTGTTTAAGGATGTATTTTTATTATTTAAGCCTCTATTTCTCTGAAGGGGGTATAGTTGTGTATATATGTTCAGAGATGTGTGTATATGTGTGCAGATGTCCACAGAAGCCAGAATTGGGCATCAGATCCCCTGAGCTGGAGGTAAAGGTGAGCTACCCTATATGAGTACTTGGAAGTGAATTCTAGTCATCTGGAAGAGTTGTATATGCTCTTGACTACTGAAGCATCTCTGCTGCCTTAAGAATGCTTGGGTGCTGATAATGAGGATAGCATGTGGTACAGCTGGCCTGGAAACGCTCTAGTGGTTCTCATAAGCATAATACTTACCACATTGTTGAGTAAACATCAAGAGACCTATTTGTAGGATCTGAAGTTGATTGCATTAACCACAATGGATTTGTGAATACATCTGCACAAGCTGCATAATATGCAGCATCGAGTTATAGCTTCAAGTTTAAGTTCAAAGGGTAGTTCCACCAATCAAGAATGTGCCGTCCAAGGTGAACGACTTGCATTATATCCAAAAAGTTCCGTACTTTAGTCATTGCTACTTCTAGGTGACTTTCTTAACACTAAATTGGTCAGTTATCAATACACCTGGAAGTAACTGTGCTGACTGTCAAACTGAAAAAAGCACGGCTCAGTGGTTGTTACATAAAAGTCAGAAGCTAACTCTGGTATTTGAAATAAGCATGTTCACTCTGTAGTGTGAAGAGGGTATGAGAGGGACAGATGATCTTTATAAGAAAATGTTTGTATTCCACATTGTCGAGAGGGATCTGCACATATAAAGTATAAATAGCTTAGCACATACTCATGTTAATGTTTATTAGGTCTGAGTGAAACCCCAGCCCCACGGCACTGGAATCAAGCAAGACTCGGTATCCTTGGGAATGTCCAACCCAACAGCACAGACGAGGCAGGACAAACCAGACAGTGACAGAGCAGAGGCACTGATGCCATGAATCTCAGGAGCTTGACTGACTGCCTGGCCAGAGGGGTAAGACTGACCTTTGAGAATGCTTGGCTACCTGTGTTTCCCCTCTCTACTTAGTCTACTGGCTGCAGATAAGATGTAAGATTTACTTTTCCCTCTCAGGGTGTGAACCCATCCCTTCTCAGACTGCATACTCTCTGATTAAAACGTAACTTACATATTGAACTCCAACTTGCACCCACTGGTGTTTGTGGTAGCAGGCAGCACCCATTCCAGTGTTCTTGTTGTAGCTTGCCTAAGGGATTTTCAATATGGCTCCTACCCTTGTAGGAAATGGGCTATAAAAGTCCTCCAGTACTCTTATTTTTTCCATTTAAAGGGTAGAGCTTGGAAGCTTGATTTCATCTGTTCTTTTTCCATTCACAAGGAAGAGCTTTGACAGCCTGATGCCAAGAAATGAACTCCACCTCCGTAATACCATTTTGTCCACCTCATGTGGTGCTCAAAGCACCCCAACCCACAGAGAGGGAAGACTTCACTGAGCCTACAGAACTAGTTACAGGAAATAGTGATGATATTATATGCTATTCAACTTAATACTAATTTTTAAAATGTAAGTGAATTTGAGAGCGTTTAAAAGGGGAAATGAAGGAGAATAAATGTTATTTTGTCGTTGCTAATGGATGGTTGTGTGTGACTGTTGCATTACAACTGTAGTGTACAAAACAAAATTCCTTTATCTAGCCTCGCTCATGATTTGAGCCTCTTCACTTCCAAATCATCTACGTTTGTTCCAGAGAAATTGATATTCTCATTCCAAAGTTCCCTGCATTCACCTCAGATTCTGGTCACCTGGTAAATGCCCTAACACCACTAAATCCAGTTTCCTTGAGTCATCCGGGTCCTTCCTGTGCAGTCGTGTCTTTGGAAACTCAGGAGCAGCGTTCACTGAATCTGCTCACTCTCTGCTCCTCCAATCACCTCTGACTTAGGACTCCACAACTCCTGACCCATTTGATGTCTGGAAGTTTAATGTCAGGGTCAGCCTTATTCCAGAAATCAAGAGGTTCCTAACTAACTTAAAATAAGTCTTCCTGATATCTATCAATTCTGAACAGGTGGATAAAGCAACTAAATTATACAAGACAGAAACAGGCTATAATCTGAGTAATTCTGTTTTTATGCTTAGGAGCTTAGAATCAGAGGTGAAAAGGCAAAAGAAAAAAAGAAGACATGGTAGTACAATGAGAGCTGGCATGCAGAGGCTAAAAATTTTCACAGATTAAAATCTTTTCTTAATTTAAATTTATTTTTTACTTATTGACTGTCTTAGGGTTTTACTGCTGTGAAAAGACACTATGACCAAAGCAAGTCTTATCAAGGATAACATTTAATTGGGGCTGGCTTACAGGTTCAGAGGTTCAGTCCATTATCATCAAAGCAGGAACATGGCAGCATGCAGGAGGAGCTGAAAGTTCTACATGTTCATCTAAAGGCTGCTAGCAGAATACTGACTTCCAGGCAGCTTGGGTGAAATTCTTAAGCCCATGCCCACAATAACATACATACTCCAACAAGGCCACACCTACTCCAACAAGGCCACCCTTTGGGTCAAGCATATATAAACCATCACATTCCACTCTCTGGTCCCCATAGGCTTCTTCAAACACTTGAGTCTATGGGGGCTATATCTGACCATAGCATAATAAACACTTCCAAAGTCTCCATAGTCTATAGCAGTCTCCACAATGTTAAAAGTCCAAAGTTCAAGGTCTTTTCTGACATTCACCCAATCACTTAACTGTAATCCCCAAAGCAAGATAGGAAACCAGCTGAGCAAATTCCAAACTCTGCATCTCCATGTCTGATATCAAAGCTGTCTTCAGATCCACAACTCCTTTTTCATCCTTGTTAACTGCAACAAACTTCTTTCTCCTGGGATGGTTCCACTCTGTGTTAGCAGCTTTCCTCAGCAGATACCCTATGGCTCCAGCATCTTGAACATCTTGGGATCTCCTGGTTTCAATGTCCGAGATCCACACATGATCTTCTGGGCTCCTCCAAAGGCCTTGCTTCACTTCTCCAGCTCTGACCTCTGTGGCACTCTAAGCTCAGGATGATCCACCCCACTGCTGCTGCTATTCTTGGTGATCATCCCATGGTACTAGCATTTCCAATACACTGGGGTCTTCTGCTGCAACTAGGCTTCACCAATAGCCTTTCACAGGCTCTCTTCATAGTGACAAGCCTTAAATCTTTTGCATGACCCCTTCAGTCCTGAACTGCCATTAACTGCAACTGAGGCTGCACCTTCACCAATGGCCTTCCATGGCATCTCACAGTGCCAAGCCTCAGCTGCTCTTCATGACTTCTTCATGCCTCCAAAACCAGTTCCAGCTGAGTGATCCTTACACATTTACCAAGTACATCTGCTACATGAGATACAACCTTGGCTGTCTCTGGAACACAGCTTCTTTGTGCTTTTGGAATACATTTCCCAGAAGATTTCACCTCAGTGATGCTGGTCTCAATCACCACTAATTTCTTAGCTCCTGCTAACCAGCATCAATTGTCCCAGTAGTCTCCTTCTCCTCTTGACTATGAAGCCAGAGACACATGGCCAAAACTGCTGAGTTCTGCTGCTTGCAGGAGCTGGAACATGGCCCCCTTGTTCTATTATATTATCACCAGCTTCCTCTTTTCCAACTCCTTCACTGCTTAAGGTCAGGTGCTCTGCTTGGGATAAAAGGTGTGTATCACCATGCTTGGATATGAATTTACCTGGGTAGAATCTTGCCCCAAAGTCCCACTCCCTTAACTTGTTACTCCTTGAACACAGGATTCAGCTCAGTTTCATTTCCTAGTGCTCCTTCAATACTCGAACCATATATTTTATATGTTTCCTTTCTCAGCTTGCTCCTTTTCATTAAAATGCTTTTCATAAGAGTGAGCTTTAGTAACCACACAACAGAATTTACACCAGGCTGTTTCAAGACTTCCTTTTTCAAAGCAATCAATCTAAATCTCTTCACCTTAGCCTCAGGCAGACTCTTCAGACAATGGCAAAAAGCAGCCACATTTTTCACCAAAATCCCACAAAAACAGTTTCTAGGCCACATTATGAAATCCTCCACTCAAATCTCTTGGGCCAGGTCTGCACAATTCAAATCACTCTCAGTAACAGTCTTTGATAGTCCTACTAGAATAACCCACTAAGCCCCATTTAAAGCATTCCACTACTTTACAAATCCAAAGTCCCCCAAATCCACATTCTTCCTATCAAAAACATGGTCAGGCTTATCACAGCATTACCCCAGTTCCTGGTACCAATTTCTGTCTTAATTAAGGTTTTACTACTGTGAAGAGACACCATGACCAAGGCAACTCTTATAAGGACAACATTTAATTGTGGCTGGTTTACAGGTTCAGAGATTCAGTCCATTACCATCAAGGCAAGAGCATGGCAGCATGCAGGCAGAGCTGAGAGTTCTACATCTTTATCTGAAGGCTGCTATCTGAATACTGACTTCCTGGAAGCTAGGGTAATGTTCTTAAGCCCATGCCCACAGTAACATACCTACTCCAACAAGGCCATACCTCCTAATAGTGCCACTCCTTGGGAAAACCATCACATTCATTTTACATCCTGCTCACTACCCACCTCCTGCCACAATCCTTTCTCCCTTACCCTCTTCCCTTCTCCTCTGAGCAGGTGGGGGTTCCCTGGGTATCCCCCTACCCTGGCACTTCAAGTTTCTATGAGGCTAGGCACTTCTCTTCCACTGAGGCCACACAAGGTTGCCCAGCTAGAAGATTATCTCCCACATTCTGGCAACAGTTTTTGGGATAGCCCCAGCTAGATTTGTTTGGGACCCACATGTAGAAGCTAAACAGGAAGGAAAGACCAAGTGAGGATGTTTAGAAGTCAGTGTGGTGCACATCTTTAAACCCAGTACTCAGGAGGTTAAGGTAAATGGGTCTCTAAGTTCAAGACCAGCCTGTTTTACAGAGTGGGTCTAAATTAGCGCATACATAGAGAAACTCTGTTTTGGGGGAAGAAAGGATCTTAACCTAAAACTTAATAAAGAAGAATCTGGAACTTTTGTGCTTTCTCTGACTTAAATCATGAAGAATTTTGCCTAAACTCTGTTCAGAAGTTCTGCTGGTATTTGGGGAAACAGGAAGAATTCTTCTAATTAAATCATGACTATTATATCATGACTGTTGAATTATAATTCTGTTGAATTAAAAATGTAGTAAGTTATGGAATATTGGTTAGATTTTTACAAAGAAATTTGATTGAATATGAATGACCTCATGATGCTTCTCAAAATGATGATTTTCCATGTACCCATCACACTAGACACTACCAAATTCTCAAAAACAGAATCATTAAGATAGAATAAATACTGTCAGAGCTGATCTTTAAAACCTCATGTACAGAAAGCAGAAGACTCACATCACAGATTCAGGGAAACCACAGATCCTCTGTGCACAGGCACATGAGAAAGATCAGAACCCAGGCATCTTACAATGGGCAATGATGGCAATCTTGAACGGGAAAATTCAAAAGCATAATGAAGTATGACAAAGTATGAAGCTAGGCAAGTTTATAAACTCTGTGGGCTTTAATCATCATTTTTTAAATGACATGAATGGGTGAGCAATTTGACAGTTCATTCCTCCCAAGACTCCAGACTCCATAGTTCTCTGGGAAGATGGCAAGAATGACTGTCCATTGTCCCTCCTTAATTCATTCCTTCTAAAACACTGAATTGTAATATTCCTCAAACCTCACAAAAAAATCAATATCTATGTGAAAATATATACATCTTAAGGTCTTTGCGCACAGTGAGAGAGATTAATTTTAAAGCAATGTACGTAATGAGAATTTAAATTTATCTTAAGAGATGTATAAAATAAAATGCAGTGAAATTTTCTTTAATCAATTATCTTTTTTCCTGGAGAAAAATAATGAAGATTATGAAAATATTAAGTGTCTGTAGCTATGTCAGGATTTGAGGAGTGACTCTCACTTTTTTCTTCTTTTTTCTAAATTGTCTTTTTTTTTTCCATGCATAGCTTCTATCATCCGAAGAAGTATCTTGGAGGGCTCAGGATCATAAAAGGAAAATGATTTTGTGTGTCAGCAATGAAGGATCTTTTTCATATAGAATGTTTGTTGAAATGCTATTTGCATAAGTATTCTGATTCCTCTCCATTATGCAATATTTTCTATTTCTTAAAAGAATTTCCCCCATTTTAAGAAAAATTGAAGTAGATAATATTTACAGTTATACTGAAGGATGAAGAAAGGCATTCAACCTGACAATAATTTGATTCTATCAAAAAGTTTGTTGAGCATCACTATTAAGGAGAAACTGCCTTCAAGGTAGCGAGCCTGAACAAGGAATGAGAGCTTGACAGGAATCATAGGGTCTCAGCATTCACCTAGGGAGTGGTAAAGTTGAAGGGGCAGGAGGGGCTCACAGTAAAGAATTTCCTCATAGATCATGACAATCAACCACAGCAAGGTCAAATGGGAATGTTCTGGAGGTCTCTGGCCAAGGTCACCACAGTGAGTTCTCTATGATATCTTAGTAAAATAAAAGTAAAATGTGACAGCAGAAGTAGAAGTAAGTGAAAGTAAGAATGTCTGAAATGTAAGAACATCAATAAGGTAGCTATTGGTGCAGGTAAGAGATGTATGGATACCATGTTGAATGAAGACCGAAGCCTCTGGCTAGCAATACCAAAAAAATTCCCTTTTGAAAAGAAAAAAGACCAAATTTCTCAACAACTCCTCACTATAATTTAAATATGCAAATATGTATTTAGAAATAATATAGCAATGTAGAAATAATCTATATCTTAAAATAAATAATTATAATTAATAATCATTGATATTTATCATCTATATACTAGATATAAATTATATTGTGTTATATAATACATTATATTAAAATATATATTTTTATATTTTATACAATATATAATATAAGAATATAAATCTATCTTCATTTCATATATCTCTTACTGTAGGTTGTCTCACTAGCTGTGCCTGCCAACAGGTTGATCACGTAAGGACGATCTGTCAAGGAACGAGTGATATAGCTCGAGTATCTCATATCCCTTTAAGGCTAATGACACAGAACCATTGTCCCAATCCTGTGCTCACTTTAAATCTCAGCAATAGTGAGGCTTCCCAGACAGGAAAGCTAGGCTGCAAGAACATAGTTCCCCATCATGAGATGGCTACAACCCTGTGCCGGTCATCTTGGAAGGATCTCGTATGTTCTGTCTAGTGAGGATCAGTTTGTTGCTCACCAGATGAAACAACTTCTTACTGGACCATCTTGCACAACCAGAGTTGAACCTACGATGGGAGGGGCCACGTCTTCACCAAGACTGCTTATGTATGCTTAATTTATCCCACTAACTCCAATCCTCCCCAGCCCCAATACGGAACCCAGTGCAGTCGTCCTTGAGCTGGTCCTCTTTCCAATGCACATAGATTAAACTTCTTTCCTCTGTTGCTCATCATTTTTCACCTTTCTAACTGGCATGTTAAAATGGATAGCTGAGCCTGCCCTAAAATGTCTGCTGGAACTGGGGCTTTTGTCTTAAAGCTCTTTACAAAACACTGTTTTGATATGTTCAAAGCAGACACACAAGAGATCTGTCTTGGAGATCTGTCTACATTTACTTGTTCACTATAAGATTTCTGCTCACTGTAGTGCCAGGCAAGAGATTGAGCTGGAGATGGTTGTAAAGGAAGCTCATTCATCGAGTGCTCTCAGACAATCCTGTAATAATGTGAAGGAAGGCAAGTGAGGGAAGACAGGAGATGTAGGAAGGATGTGATCTCCACCAGTGGCCATAGGAATGAACCATCCTTCCTTAGAACAAGGCCAGCTTTGCTGGACACTGAATACATGTCTGTAATGCCAGTATCAAATTCATATCTATAATCCTTGCACTGGGAGGTTACAGCAGGAGAACCGTAATTAGTTCTAAGCCACCTTGAACTATATAATATGACACTGTAAAAAAAAAAAAATCAAAAACTAAGAGAGTGACTTTGGGCCAGTGTGTTTGCCTAGCATGCACAAAGACCTAGAATCCATCTTCAAAGTTTGCAAAGACATTTTTTATACCCCCACTAATTCAATGGGCAAGGCTGAAAAGGAAGAGAGAGTGAAGATTTGGGGTTGATGTGGTCCCACATAATATGCACATAGAATATCCTAATTTTTCATTGAGTTACTTCTGCCGGTGCCTGGGCTGACAAGTCAGCCAGTGACAAATTCAGCCTGCTGAACATGCCTCATGACCAGTGTTTGACCAAAGGTGGAAGGAGAGTACGTACTCCTGGAAGTTGTCCTCTGACAACTTCCCTCAATAATCCCAAGGAATGTGTGCAAGCTGACATTATTCACTGTTCCTCTCTCCCTCTCTGACTTACACATACCTACACAAATAAGTTAATAAACACATTTTAATAACTATTGATTGTACTGTTTGCTATTCTAAGGAAAAAATAGCCCATTGCTTCACTATTCAAGTAGATCATCTATTGGTCATCAAAGCGCCCATCACTACACCTTAAAGAGCCCATGCTTCTGTGTTACTGACAGTAACACCTTCTGCCCAGACCAAGGGGCTGTGTTGCACAGGGAACCTAGATTTCCTTCCTAGTTAAATCTTTTGTAGTATACTTTAAGGGATTACTGAAAAAAAATGATGTTATGGTGGGATTTGTTTTAAAGACACTCAAACACCCAAACCTTTACCAGCATTCTCTTGGTCCCATGGTATCAGTAAGAAAATATTTGGAGAATCCAAATGGTAGCTCCTACAAGCCTCTTACTCAGAAGTAGCAGTTTCAGACTCCCATAAGTTTTCCATAAAATAAACCATGAGCCTCCATTATAACTAGACCTCTTCCGGAGCACCCAGAGTAAACCAGGTGCCTAAGTTACCCTCCGTATGGATGTCAGTTTTGAAGGTGATGATTAAAGGCTTTAAACTAATGCCTAGTGTGTGAGGAATTCCAAACAACTCTGACTGATGCTGAAAAATTAATTCAAAGGACCACAGGTTAAACCCCATGTATCTTCTCTGCAAGCCTTCTAAATTGTCTTCTGAAATCAAGTTTGGGCTTCTTTATCCAGTGGACAAGGAAAAGTGAGCCACATCTACGTGTTCCTGAGCCTGACAAAGGCCTTTGGCTGTGGGTCTCTATTCCCTGCAGCCTCTTCTTGGTCCAGTGGCATCCAGATCCACAGGAATGTGGTATCTGAAGGTCTTATGTTACCTATGACTCTAAGCCTTAGCATTTTTTTTTTCATTTACTTTTTTCTGATCTAAATGGATATGTAAGCTAGTTGTCTTTTCAGATTTTTATTGCTATCTTTAATATTTGGTGATCTGACTAATCAAGTGAACTCTTTAAATGAGTATGCACAGAAAGACTTCTGCCTTAAGTATCTCTCATAACTCCATGCTCTGGAGAAAACCACTGCTCATCTGTTATGTGTTTGTCCCATTTCTCTCACAGTCCATCAGGATCTCAGTCAGCCACGGGCGCCCAATCATATCATTTGCAGGCTGTTTAAGCCCTGTGCTTTCCCTATATTAACCTCTAACACCATAAATCAGTGACTCCCTAGAATCCATTACATGGGCATTCTGCAATTACTTAGTCTATCTCTGTGTGGTTTTCACGCCGCCTTCCACCCCATCCCTCCCCCTTTTCCCACTAGTGCAGAAATGGCTTGTGGATGCCTATGAAGAGGGTAGAAATCCCTGAGGGTCATGAGAGAAGCATAAGTGGCTCCAGGCTGGCTTTAGAAATATGGTGACAACAGTCCAAACCTCAGCTTGTCCCTTATGCTATACTGTCAGATCAATCTTCTGCTGGGCTGAACCCCAAGGCCCTGCTTGTGCCAGATCAGCACTTTGGACACTGGCATACACCCCAGTCCCCCTTACCACAATCTGGATTGAATCAAGGAGACTGGATAATCTTGCCAGACTAACCTAGGTATACTTGAAAATTGACCTTGCTCTTTTTCCTTAAATTCTGCTACCAGGCTTAATTTAAATTTGAAAAAATAACTTTCAGTTTCCATCTCTATTGTGACTTATTCTTCCCAGAGAAAATACATTATCAAAAGCCAGTAGTGCAGAAAAATGTAGTTGGCTATTTTATTTTCTAAATCAAATCTGAAAATGCATTTGAAAAGCTAAACTTTGTAACTGACATTCCCATTTTCTGTCTTGCTCATTCTATAACTCAGATCAGGTATTTTGCTATTTACAGGATCAAGTTAGTTACCCTAGTACAAAGAAGAACTCACCTCAAAGTTTTGGGTTTAAAAGGATATGGCTATTTTCCTAAATATAAACTACAGAGAGCAGGGTCATACCAGTATGAGGGCATGGACAATGTGCCAGCTTTATCATTTGTACAGTGGAATACATGGTGTCTATGCCTAAAATCAGCAAATGAAATGTCCTCAGCCAACAACAATACTGTTAAAATCCAACCTCAAGTTATTAACTTAAATATAATCATCTCCATGACACCTCTAATTCAGAACTGAAAACTGTACTATCCCTAATCTTTCAAAGTCTAGACTTGTTTTGTTAAGTCAACAACACCAACATATGTGCAATACAGTTTTGCCCCTTGTATCGAATCCAAATGGTTTCAATCCCCAGATCTTGTCTTTGGCTAAACTAAGTAGTCTGGAACCCAGTCTCATGGTGTGTGGCTCCCTGGGGAGATAGCTCATAATTCTTTGGTCACTTCAATCAAACATGGAGTCTCACAGATGTCAATCAGCCTATCTCCTATTCCTGTTTTACTTTATAACTACACAATATGAATCCACATGCAAAACTCAGAACTGCTCTTCTCAGATCAAAGAAATCCATCTGGTATTTATTTTGGTTTGTGTTCACGTGTGCATGCGTACATATGTGCATGTATGTATATGTGTATGCATATGTGTGTATGTATGTGTGTATGTACGTATGTGTGTATGTGTGTATCTATATATGTGTGCATATGTATGTGTGTATGTGTGTATATATATGTGTATGTGTGCATATGTATGTCTGTATGTGTGTGATTGTGTGTGTGTGCACATGTGTGTGTGTGAGTATGTATGCATGTATATGTGTAAACCATTAAACTAAAAGTTTGGCTGAAAAGGGGAGAGTTTCAATTTAAAACTCTAAGTCCAGATATGTGAATAACTACTTCTCCAAAAATTTTAACTTGTTTGATTTCACTTTATTTTAGCATTTAGCTGAAGCAGAACTCTGCTCCAATCTTGTGGACTACCAGCCACCCTTGCAGGCATGAGGAACCTGCTACCCTGCAGCCTCCTAAAGCCTATGCAGTACAAATTCTATGTATCATTAATTCTATGTCACCTTGACTCATGATGCGTCAGCCAAACCAGCTCTCTCATGGGCTCTGATTAACTCCTGAATGCTGGTGCACACAAGAAGGCATCATCATTGTATCAACTGATACATTTGCAATGGCAGTTTAAACTAAATGTCACACCATAAAGGAGCTTATTAGACAATCTTGATGGAGAAGTTCAGAGGTGGGTGAGCTTCTGAATTGGTGACATAGGACAAAGTGCCCTTCACAATCGGCTCTATCCACAGCTGACCTGCTGTGGGCTGTAGGATAACTGCTGGCATTTGCCTGTCCCACCAGTGGGAGATAAGGTATGATTGCTACCCCAGTGAACAAAACCCCATAAACTAAGAGCATAAATCACAGAGATGAAACTCAGTGATGACTTAAATAAGAACGGCCTCCATGTGTCACAGATTTGAATACTTGGTCACCAGGGAGTGGCACTGTTTGAAAGCATTCTGAAGTATGGCCTTGTTGGAGGATGTATGTGACTGGAGGTGGGCTTTGAGGATCCAAGAGCCCTGAATCTCTCTCTTCCTGCTGCCTGCAGATCTGTAGGTAGAGCTCTCAGATACTTCTCCAGCACCATGCCTGCCTGTATGCTGCCAAGCTTCCTGTCACGATGGTAATGGACTAAGCCTCTGAACTTGTAAGCAAGTCTCTAATTAAGTGCTTTCTTTTATAACAGTTGCCATGGTTGTGGTGTCTCTTCTCACAGCAATAGAACACAGACTAAGACAACCTTCATGGTTACTATCAAGCTAGTCTAGACAAAGATCAGTTTGACACTAAAGATGTTACATATTAGGAAAGGGGTGTTTATTGAGTACTGTGGAGAAAGTTGAAGTGTCCACTATAAGGGGGAGTCCTGATCTGTGGAACCAGCGGGCAGCATCTCACCCTGTGGAGATTCATCTACCAGGGTTATTTAAAAGATCTATAGCTCTATCAAGTTATATACACTCCATACATACCACTTATACCTACCCCAACCTCTGAGAAACGTGACAGAAAAGTGACAAATACTCACATCAGAGGTGCTGTCATCTTCTGCTTCTCCTCCCCAGTTGGACTTCATATGTAGCCCCATTTCCTCACCTCAACCCAACAACTCTACAAACCAGTCATGAGCTCTCCACTCAGTCGTTGACAAGTCTGCCAGAAATCCCCAGTCCTGTGATCCTCCACCCAGCCTTTTCAACAAGGATTACAACCTCCAAACACACTTTACCCACCCATCTAGAGGATGCTAGGCATTTGTGAAATGCAAAAAGCACACCTCTGTATAATAAACCTTAGTGTAGCCAAAAGTAGTACGTTCTTCTTCTTCTTCACCATCTCCTCCTCCTCCTCCCCTCCTCCTCCTCTCCCTCCTCCTCTTCCTCCTCCTCCTCCTCCTCCTCCTCTCCCTCCTCCTCTTTCCCCTCCTCCTCCTCCTTCTTCTTCTTAGTCTTTTCATTAGAAACTTGTGAGGTTTCTTCATTGCAATCCTACATTTATCCTCTATTTTTACCTCTCCAAGGAAAAGAATAACCATGCCCATGAGATCAGGTATTTGGGTATACAGGAAAGCAGGAGAGGATGCAAATTGACCCTGGCCACCACTTAAGTACCCCAGGCTTATGGGACACAACAAACTAACTTGCATTTGGAAAAAAGCAAAATGAAGAGCTGGCAGAACTTAAGCTCACAGTCTGAAGA
This sequence comes from Mastomys coucha, assembly GCF_008632895.1. Classification (NCBI taxonomy): domain Eukaryota; kingdom Metazoa; phylum Chordata; class Mammalia; order Rodentia; family Muridae; genus Mastomys; species Mastomys coucha. The sequence continues at coordinate 31,767,786 of NW_022196898.1, forward strand.
GGGTCCACAGCCACTGACACATGTAGACAATACAAGTGCTAGTAAAGAAGGTACCCCAGAATATCCCAGCATTTGCAAATCAATTCTTTGAAAAGGTGCAATTTCTTGTTATCCTTCTCTAGAGTTTACAAGACTTGGTGCCCGGATGAGTGAGTCCATGTGGCTTTCTCCTACCATGTGAACTGGGAAGTAAAGGATGGAGCCTTCGTTGGATTTTAGAGTCTGTGATCCTTACTTGCACAACAGTCTCCTTCATACCCTTGATACTTTTAGAGATTTTTTTTTTCTTTACTACTCCAGTCATTTTCTCCCCATTATCGCACTTGGCAGGAAGAGGAACTGGAGTTGATGTTATTCATAGATCCTAGCAGTAATTTTATATTTTATATTTTTTCCTTTTTAAGTTCTCTTGGCAACGTAACTTGTTTGGGGTTCTAACAGCCGAACACGGCTACTCATATACTCTTGACAGGACAGCTCTCCTTTATTTGGGAAAGGTTGTCCTCTTTGACTTAGGGCACAGATTAGGGAGGGAAGTATATGGAGTGGTGGGGAAGGAATGGGATACCTGCCTAGCCAGCTGTGTCAGTTGAATCACCCTGGAGGTCAATGGGGTGACAGATGTTGCAGCTACATCACCATTACGTTCTTGGCAATGTAATTTAAAGCAGCAGTAATTGGGACTCACAGATCACATTACAAGTCCAAGCAGACTATGTGCTTGGCCTTTCTAACTGATGAGGTCAATTTAGAATTATCAAAATCCAGATTGAATGTCTCCTTTTGGGCAACTTAAATGTGTTCCTCAAAAAAGAGATACACAGAACAACATATGCATAGAAACCCAGGCCAAGTTTCAAATCAGCCCAGGTCTGCTATGCATTATGAGCCTTATAGCAGTTAAACCTTGCTATTTTTCTGTGTTCCTCTTGCTCATGTCAATACCACCTCATATGATGTCAACTTGGGCAGTTTCAGCAAGTGCTGTGGGAGTGACTACCTTTAGCAAAAGCAGGAGTAAGAGGGAGAGGGGCTCTCAAGTAAGAAGGAGGCTGCTCTACCACAGCACATGGCTCACTCACATTAGCACCCACAGATGAATGTCATAATTTTATAACAGCAATGGTGTTTACAGGGTGACATCATCAAGGAAGCAGGATGAAAATACTCAGTGCCCCTTTAAACACTAACATCAAAATGGATAGCTATCTATGCATGGAAATACATGAGTTAAGGGGTCTAGGAGAGAGACTATGTATCCAAGCAAAGGAAGAACTAGAGACCCCAACATTGAAGAGCTGGGGCGGAAGGACAGTTGCACAATCTGTACTGTGCTGGGAGCACCATCTGTGTCTGACCATCCCACTCCACAGTGAAAAGGTCACACCTGTGGGATGTATTGCTCAGAAAGGGGCGGGGACAAAAGAGACATTTGTGGATGTATTTTTTTTATTAATAAAGGAAAGTGGGTTATGATTACTAGGTGGCATAAAAGTTTAATCTTTTATTTCAGTACAAAATCTCATTTCATACATCATACTATGAGCGCTCTTCAGGAACAATATAACGTCTGGTGAGAATAAACAGAGACAAGTGTCTAAAATCAATTTATTCCATGCCAATGGGAAACAAACCCATAGTGGATTTAAATGCATAAACATTGAACGTGACAAAATGAGCAGCTTTATTGGGACATAATTTAAGCTTTATCTTTCTTTCCAGTTCTCTCATAAGCTAGCACATGACCTGTCCACTCTGCATGTGTTGGTGCCGTGCACCTACACTGTTCTTATAACCAATAACAAAAGGTAACCTTAAATCTGTAAACAGTGAGATCCTCCTTTTTATTTCTCCTGCACAATCTGCAGATGAGGCAAATCAAAATTCAGACTCTAAAAGCATTTATAAAAAACCCATTATATTAACAGGTTTTACATAAAAATGGAGACTCATTTGTGGAAAGAGCTGAAAAGCCTTAACTAAATTGTCTTTTTCCTATTAGAAACACATATTGAAATGGAAAAAAATCCTACTTTTGCTCATTTCTCTATGACCTAATAGCATGTTGCTATTAAAGGTGAGAATTTCAATGTGTTTCTTCTCCTTGGGAAGGCAAGTGGTAAGTTTCTTGAACACAGAATTCTAGGATGAGGAACTACACTCAACTACAGAGTCCTTCTTCCACCCTAGTCAACTTGACCAGTTTCAATGGCTTTGTGGCTAGCAGAAACATGAGCAGAAGGGTAGGGGCTTTCAAGTATGGAGGCTGGTCTAGTACAGTACATGGCTCACTCTCATCAGTACCAGAAGCTCAACAGTATACGTTTATAAAAAGCAATTGTGTTTTCAGGGCAACATCAGCAAGAAGGAAGGATGGAGCATCCAGTACCCATTTCCACAGACCATCAAGAGGGACAACCATCTAAGGTGAAAATACTTTCAGATTTAATGATTCCAAGAGAGAGAGAGACTAATAAGCACCAAAGAAAATGCAGAAATAGAAATAGAAACCCAGGCATTGAAGAACTAGGGCAGAGGTTTCACATTACAGGTCACTTCTCCACAAAGCCCAGGACAGAGAAAGAAACCCTTTGTGAGCTGAGAGGAGAAGAAATCCTGTGACTGACCTCAGTCTAGACCCCAGCACCATCACAAACAAACCCACAGGTCAGGTAAGCACCATAGCCCCAGGTTCCAGGCTCTCCATAGCATCCAGAAGCCAGTATAACCCCAGTTTCCAAGCCCACAGCAGTTTCTAGGCCAGCACCTAGAGTCCACACTTCAGAGCTGTGCCAGGCCATGGACCTAGGCACAAGTGTTCTCCCAAACCAGGATAAGATCCCATAGATGTGGGATTCTTACTCATTCCTTCAAATCCACATATCAGAAATACCCAGTGTAGTAAGTGCATATCTAATCCTTTCAGACTCAGAATCTAGTACTATACCATTGGATCTGGCTCTAAGCCCACATTGTAGAAACAGGGGCAAAAAATGAAGCCAGAGTCCCGTGCACCAGACTAACGCACTTTAGGATTCTAACAGCAAGTGTGAGCGAGTCTGCCCATGGGCTCCACCATAGACCCACTCAGAACCTGTGGGCAGACTCACAGAGAAGAAGCATGCTCTGCTGGAGCCAGTTATAAAGGTGAAAGGCAGCTGCTTCTTCATACACACAGACATCTGGGAAAGACCACAACATAGAATCATGAATGATCGAGGAATTAGTCAGACATATTTTAAACTCAGGGACACTCCTAAAGGAACAAAACAAAGAACCAAAAAAAAAAAAAAAATGACACCAAAACAAAGAAATCTATAAAGTACCTGGTATTTTAACTCAAAATAATTATCTGAAAGATTCCTATTCTACCAAAGTTGTAACCTATAGATTTATTACATTTCCTATCAAAATCCAATAATATTTTTATAGGAATAAAAAAATCCCAAAACCATCATCAATTTGGCTATGGAACCATAAACATCCCAAATCCCAAAGCAATCTTGAGTAAAAACAATTGAGCTGGAGGCATCATCTGTGATTTTAAAGTCTATTACAAAGATACAGCAATGAATTTAGTATGGTGACTGTTGTAAAATTAGATACCTAGATGAGAAGAGAAAAAAGAACTCAGAAATAAATCTTTTTATTTAATTTGCTTTTGATAAAGTTGCCAATACCCAATAGGGAAGAAATAGCCCCTTTCCAAGTGTAGTTGGGAGCCAGGCATAGTGGTGTGGTCTGTATTTGTAATGTTCCACAGGCTGCAACAGGAGGATAACATATTCATGGCTAAACATGAATAGTCATGTTTACCCTATTTTTAAAAACAATGAGAACAAAATTCTAAATAAAAAGTTGAAATTGTGTTAGAAATTGCTAGAATTGATCTACATGCATAAACATGAAATTGGGCATTTTCCTTTCATTGTATATAAATAACTCAAAATTGACTAAAACCTTCAATGTAAGACCCAAAACAATAAAACTACTGGGGAGAAAAACAGGGGAAACCATTTCTTTGTTTCTTTTTCTCTCTTTTTTTCTTTCTTTATTTTTGGTATATGTGTATGTGTGTGCATGCATACATGTACGGTATTTATGTGTATGTGCGTGTGTGTGTGTGTGTGTGTGTGTGTGTGTGTGCGTGTGTATGTGTGTGTGTGTGTATATGTATGTACTCCAAAGTCAATGTCAGATGACCTCACTTCTCCCCCTCAGTTTTGAGAGAAGGTCTCTTATTGAAGCTGCAGCTCATCTGTTTGGCTAGACTAGCTGGCCAGCAAGGCCAAGGGTTCTTCTGTCTAACCTTGCATCAGCATTGCCCTGCCATGCCTGGCTTTTTCCATGGCTGCTGGAGATCGTGAGTCAGCCCCAGTGCTTTTGTGGCAGGCACTTCATTAAAATAGCCATATCCTACCCTAGAAAACTTTTTCTTACCATTGTTTCAGGGAATGGTTTTCTTTTCTTTCTTTCTTTTT